>NC_135669.1:14045364-14397438 GCF_964188315.1 Podarcis muralis | reverse complement strand
GAAATCTTCCTCTCCAACACTCACAATTGTCCTGAACGAATATTAAGTAAGGAAAGTTCTCCGCACCCTTTCTTTGGGAGCTAAACATTATGTGGAGACACAAGACAAGGCCTCCTTTATGGTGGCACCCCAGCTATGGAACACCCTCCCCTCTGAGCCCACCTGGCACCAGCTCCAAATTTGTTTCAGGCTGCATGTCAAGAACTGGTTATGAGCTCAGGTACTTGACTGCTGTTAAGTTTATGGGCTATCAATACGAACCGGCTTACTGCTTTAGTAATCTAGTAATTTAGGTATCTGAAGAAGTGTGCATGCACGCGAAAGCTCACACCAGTAACAAATTTAGTTGGTCTGTAAGGTGCTACAGGAATTATTTTTATTTTGCTTTAGGTGTGTTACTTTATGCAATGAATTATAGCTTTAATTATGCACCCCGCTCAGAGACCAAGTAGTAAGGGTGAGTTATGATGAGGTGCTCTTCCTTTCCACACAGCCCAAAGGACTGCTCCCTCTCCTAGGAATCTTCAGAGATCCAAGATCTTCTTCAGAGTCCCTTTTAAGAATCCATCTGCTTTCAGATGGACTTTAATGGTGCCACTCCAATTATGCAACTTCACTCCTAGCAAGGCCCACCCAGGGATTGCCCTGTTATGATTCAGATGCCGGGACAAGACCTTTTTTATTTGATGTTGCCTGCTGTAAAACTCAATTGTTTTACCTGGTATTTTATATAACTTTTACTACCACCATTGCTTTTACAGTTTGCTCTGGGATACTGATTTTTTTTAATTGGATGTTTTAACTGCGTGTTATTCCACACCACTTTGGAACATTCAAATTAAAACAGAAAAAGTGAGCTGTGAGTCTTTGAAATAACAATAAAAGGAAGGAAGGCAATGATTAGCATTCAAGGCAAACTGCAGATACGAGTGCTATAGAAATAGCCACTGGTTCTGCTTGGTAATCACCCCCTGAGCACCACTTCTAGAGCTTTTTTGCAGGAACATTCAGCTGCTTAAAATACCTTCCTTTCCTACTGATTGAAATTCAAGACTTATTTTTTAAAAATATATATATTTCTAAAAAAAACCCCGTAACACACAAAATAAATCAGTCTAACTAAAATCCCCCTCCCAACAGAAATCAGCAGAATTAGCAACATTATTATAAAACTACATGCAGTTAAATTCTACCCAAAGCTTGCTTTTACGTAAACACAGCTTTCATCTGGCCCTAAGCTGATATACCCATGGACAGCATCCTAAAGTCAATTTGCAGTGACAGAGGAGTCTAACTTCCAAAGGTAGGGAGAAACTAGAGGAGAACCTTAGCTGCAGATAATAATAGTGCTATAGCTGCCAACATGGTGGCTGTCTGCATGCTCCCCAGTGCCCCCAAAGTCTCCCCTGGCACCCCCCCCCCAAGGCCTCTTCTAATTTTTGGAAGTTTGGAGGGAGGTGGTTTTGCTTAGTTTTTTCACCTTTAGGAGACAAGCTCTAGCTTGCAGCCAACTCAGCCATCTTGCTTTCTTATCCCCAGAATGCATCTGAACTCCACCAGGGACAGACCAAGCTAGTGCTTTGCTTGTGCTCAGCCAAGGTGCCTGCATGTATCTATTGATGTATGCACTGAATTAGATAAAAAGAGGAGAAATGTGTCACATGGTTGCTTCTTAAGGGTCTGAGGAAAGAAGGAGTGCTGGAATGCCTGGGAGGGGATTGTGGGTTATTTTAATTTTGTGGGAGGGCAATTTTGTGCTTTGGGGCAGAGGCAAATGCATTGCCTGTATGTGTGTTAAAATGATGCCTGGATGTTGTTTGAAGACGTTGGAAGGGAAGAGAAATTGGCCATAAGAGTTCCTCAAATTTTGAAATATGCTCATACACCTTAACAGTTATGTGACCCCCTGCTTATTCAAACGCATTGAGTTTACAGCAACCCTACAAGGCAAGTCTATATTATTAGTTAGGGTTACTTTGGAATTTTGCCGATCGAGGATCTGTCAGTCACACTTGCAAAAGCTAACTGCTGCCATGATCTCTTCAGTAGTGCAGAAGCATAACGTGATCAATGGACTGCAATGCAATAAAATCAATTTTATTTGTAAATCACGCAAGCCGGCTTGGCTGGAGGTTTCTCACTATCAGCATTGAAACCACGTGACTTCAAATGCACTCAGCAAAAGAAGCCAAACTGCAACCCACGTTCTATGCACGGCAATGAGAGTTTAGAAATCTGGAAAAATCTTTGACAATTAGGATCAAACTGTATGTTGTAGAAATGCATGGCGGCGGCTGATCACATGTAGGTTATGCATCTCTCGGGTTATGTCTAGCAAAAGACATTACCCAAAATGGCTTTCACCATTTCTCTACCTGTGCTCAAATTCACTGTCCATTGCACAAAGCAGGTGGAGAAATGGTGAATGATCACATCATTCATAAATGCATATAGAGATATACACATATATTGAGTGACATGGGCCACCAACAACCACGTGTCCTTTGTCATGTCTTGTTAGGGGCTAAAAAGAAACCAAATCGTCATTTAGTGCATTATCACAGTTCTGAGATGCTGAACACCCACACCATCGAGGTGATGTAGTGGACAGGGAACACGTGAACACAGCTCTCAGACTTTTTCCAGAGCAGGATCAATTATGTTATCTGCCTGAGTACTCCCGACAACCTGATAATGTGGCTTTAAAAATGTTTCTAACAGATTAGCACAGAGGAAATCAGAGAATGAGAAAAACAAACAGAAGCGGCATATTAGCAGCTTCAAGGATAACACTTTACTGGAAGATTATTGCCATTTCTTCTTTTTAAAATTGCTTTATTGTTGTTGTTGTTGTTTTCTTTTTAAGTAGCACTGCCCCATAACAGAAATCCCAATGTATACATATGCATAATATGCAGAATTCTGTTCCGACTGGGTACACCATTCTGAAATCTTAGTCTTCAAGGTAGATATTGTTACAAAACAAATGACATGATTATAATACTAAGATCTGAAGGAATCCTTGGAAAGAATTTATTGAGTTGGACTGTAAATGGAAATAATTAAAATATTTAAAAATCAAGAACTACTTTTGGACTTTTTGAGTGGAAAAAATATTAATTTGTGGTGTCTGAGAAGATTTATGTCTGGCAGACTGATAAGCACCTATATATTATATGATATAGCTAGATGGTATCCTACTAGTGAATGCTTTGAATACAGTGGACGCTCGGGTTGCGAACGTGATCCATGCGGGAGGCACGTTCACAACGCGCAGCATTTGCAACCTGCAGCGCCGCATCTGCGCACATGCGGGTCGCAACCCGGCAGTTCTGTGCATGTGTAAAGCGCGATTTAGCGCTACTGCGCATGCGCGGTAACCCAGAAGTAACCCGTTCTGGTACTTCTGGGTTCGGCCACGGTGCGCAACCCAAACATGTGCAACCTGAAGCTTCTGTAACCTGAGGTATGACTGTAGTTTGAATGGATAGAGGATTGGAAGCTCCTCTTTCTTCTTTGTTTTTCTTTCTATCTCTTGATCTTTCTTTATTTTGGTTTTTGTAAAATTTATTTCTTTAGATTACTTTGACTTCTATTGTATTTTTATGTTGCAATAAATTTTCAATAAAAATATTTTTTATATATGAAAAGGATATCAAATCTGCAGATTAAACCAAAAGTCTCACTTCACTTGGCCAATAAAACATGCATAGAGGTTAACACATGCACACAAAATCGGCTGACGGGAACAGTAAAAGAGAAGCTTGTCATGTCTTTGATGGGTACATTTTGATAATCAAAGATCTCTCCATTTGCAAGTGGGAACAGGAGAGTATATGTCAGTGTTTACTGTGAATCTGTACAATATCTAGGACTGTTAACTGCTGGGTCTTGCCTTCATTTTTAAACAGAGTTTTGAAGAAACAGCAGAGGGGAATATATGTTGCTAGAAATAAGATAGATAAAAGGGAGAGCAGAGCATTAGTTATAGCCTCCAGCTGTCAAAAACCACTGCAACACAAGTTTTCTGTGCACAAGGCTGAGACACAGTAGGTGTAGAGAGAGAAAACACAGGTATGAATAACTATTTAGGTGCAATAGTCTCTCTTCTCGCTCTCTGTCTCATTTCATATTCCCTCATCCAAACCACTGAATGATTTAACTACAGCCTGTCCTCAAAATCAGCATGAGCCTTTCTTACCAGTCCACCAGTCTACATGTTTTGCTTTGATTACATTCCTCTGATCAAAGGGATACTGGCAAGCCAGTTTGAGCGAGACAATCTTTTTGAGTTCCCTAATCTCTCAATGAAGGAGTGATTGGAGAACAAATACCATGCGGTACACAAGGGTGAACTCAGGAACCATGGAGAGGAAATAAGAGTAGAGGAAAATTTTAGGCTGAAATGAAGGAACGGTAGGTGTCCTGACAGCAAGAAACATCAATGGGATGAGAGAGGGACAGAGATAGATGCCCAGTCGCATTGGTGCATTGTGACTGCTGAAAGCAAAACGGTGAAATGCCTGTATCAAACACAAATTAGACACCCAGTTAAAATACTTTGTAGGATAAGGGAATTTGGAAGAGGGAAATTAAAAAAGAATAGTGACATGGTAGAGTCATGGGCTCTTGAATATCTTATATACAAAGGATAGACTTTTTTCAGTGCCTAGACATTTTTCCCTTCAAGCCTCCATAGTTCTCCAACATTCCAGAACAACAGCCATTATAGAATTCAGGGCTGGCCATCTCTCTCTGTTTCAATCATTCAGAGGGCCTCTGGTAAAATTGCATCACTGTCCTTACTCCCTGCTAATTTCTCCATCAACAAGTCTTTGCATTTAGTGCTATCTGTACTTCACTGTGGGTGGATTAATGCAACTATTTCCCAACACCTTTTAAGGGGAAAGGGCCAAAGCTCAATAGTATATAGAAGGTCCCAGATTTGTATCCCCTGCATCTCTATGGTAGCGCTGGAAAAGACTGCTGTCTGAAACCCTTGGAAGTTGCTGCTCTTCAGCGCAGACCAGGGTTGGTGAAACTGTGTATTTCCAGAAGTTGCTGGACTGCCACTCCCATCAGCCCCACGTAGCATGTTCAATGGTCAGAGATGGGTAGTGCAGCAATATCCGGAAAGCCACAAGTTCACTGCCCCTGGTGGAGGCAACGCTGTGATAGATGTACCCATAATCTGACTCATGTAGGGTTGTCACCTTTGTTCTGGCATAATACAGGGCAGGGTGCGGTGCTGAAATGACTTCAAAACAATACATCACAATCTATTGAAGCCTAACAGGACGGCCTCTCTGGAATCTGTCACATGCACACACACACACATACATTTGAATTTGTAAATCTGTCTGTACTTTGCTGCCCAGAGCTTTAATACATGATCACTTTCACACACTGGGCAGAGAGAGAGGTAGGGAGAGAGAAGCAGAGATACAGGAAAAACGGCATCTTGTATTGAATCAATGTAGGATGTAGCATTTTACATTGAAATACGGGGCAGTTCTGTATTATACAGGACAAGTGGCAACCCTAGTCATAGTAAGACCATCCTGTGTTCCAGTTTTACACTCCAAGCTGGGTTTTGGGCCAGAAAGTTATGCTTCCTCAAACAACAGGCTCAACACACCTGTGCAGATCAAACCCTAAGTCAAACCTATACACACAGATGGGGATGAGAGGGTAGAGCCAATTGCAGCTGAGGAGTGGGTTCCAGTTTTCAGTGTTATTCCACATAAAAATAAGTTCCCATAAAAAGAAAAGGTTCAATCCCAGACCGTTTTTGGCCATGTTGGCTTATTATTTGAATCCATTGAGTATTCAGCCTTGCTGCTCTCTACTGACCAAGTAAAATTTTAATAGAGAATTAAGTAACTTAGTTAAGAACACATGAAAGTAAATTGTATTGCTTGTTCTGAGGTAGGGCTGATAAAATTTGGATAGGTAAAAGGGAGTCTGACCCTTCCCAAATATTCAGATGGCCCCTAAAATTTTTTCTCATGTTCACCATCCCTCTTGGCAGATGCTTTGCATGCTCTTCAAGTTGGCTAATGATCCAGCCAATCAAGGATTATGGATTCATGATCATGATTCAATGTAGCCCCTCACATGTGACAGTGGGACGTCACAATGCCAGATCAGTATGAGGTCTTGGCTACTGAATGAGAGAATAGTCGTTTTCCATTTTAGAGGTGAAACAAACGAATAAATCCTGACCAAAACAGGAAGGGAGGGGGGACATTGGTTCGTGGAAGTGTATTTTGCACGACACAGCTTCTGGGAATCCTGGCTCAACCCTAGTTTTGCATTATATTTACTTAGCTCTGTAGGCAAAGGGCAAGGCAACTTGACTGCATTTAGCTCCAACAGTTCAAGTCTATTCTCAAGCCACTGGCCTTAACAGGACATTACTATAGCAGAACAGCAGAGGCACAGGATTCTGCAGGTGTGGCTTTGGAAAGTGAGAAGATATTTAGCAGGACAGTAGGAGTGAAAGCGACACTGTCATCCTTGCCCTGCTGTAGCACATATTTTGAAAGCCATGGAAAGCTCTTTCACAGTGCATCAGGAAGACATACAATCTCACCCAATGAGGGCTGAATAAACTTCTTTTTATTATCTTGTACCTGGTTAAATATTTAAAAGTTATTGTTAAGCAATAAAAGCAGATATTTTGCCCTTTGACATATGCAAATATATGTTCTTTCCTCCACTTTACCAGGTTTACCATTCAGTCCAATAAGGAAATAGTTATATCACCTCAGTAAATTTTTACAGTGATGCAAATTTAATGCCCTGTGAGTGTGTCAGGTATGTAGGCAGCTTACTTTTTCCTTTCAGAAGTTTTACTGCTAAGTAAATAAATTTTGCTGGGATGGAGAGCTCAGTCTCTCAAGTTACATGGGAGCTGTGGGAATGTGCTATAGATCTGGAACGCAAATGATCTCAGGTTCAGTCCCTGGTACCTTAAATCAAAAGCAGCAGATGATGGGGAAAGTGCCTTGCTACCTCAAGCCCTAGAAAGGCATTAATAGCCAGAATAGATAATACACTGGACTAGATAGACCAATGATGGGACAGCTTTGTAGGCTTCTTTGACTCAGGCAGTTAATGGAAGCTCCCCTTGCCCAGAGGCATTCCTTCAGTACTTAAAGCAGGTATGGGGAACCTTTGGCCCTCCAGGTGTTGCTGAACTACAAGTCCCATCAGCCCCAGCAAACATAAAATCATAGAAGTATAAAGGACCACAAGGGTCCAACCCCCCTGCAATGCAAGAATCTTTTGACCAACATGGGGCTCAAACCCGCAACCCTGAGATTGAGTCTCATGCTCTACCAATTAGCTCACTCTTCTTCTTTTTCTCCTTCTTCTTCATGACCCAATAGGGTGTGTTGAATTTTTCACCTTTCAAATTCCAAAAATGAGGGACACTTAAAAAGTTGTAACATGACTTAGGAATTCAAAAAAATATTTTGCTATATTAATATAATTTAGTAATTAAAAATGACTGCCAGATACTTGCAATTATATATTATACTATTATTATTATTATTTAGCATTACCTGACATTTTCAAAAGGTAAAATTAAAATTATCTGGTTTTCCAAAAAGTTTATTTCCTTCTTCATCAAATGTAGGCTTACCAAGCTAAATGTTGCCCAATCCCAAAAATAATAGCATATTTGAATTCCTCACACCCAAAACCAGTAGAGGCAGAACTTAGCTTTATCCTCCATGAATTTGCCCAATCCTCCTTTAAGGCCATCCAAGTTGGTGGCCATCCATCACTGTCTCTTGCGGAAACAAATTCCATAGTTGAATAATACACTACACTCTTTTTCCTGTCCTTAACGTTACAACATTCACCTTCGCTGGATGTCCATGATGTCAGTTTATGAGCAAGTGAGAACATTTTTTTTGCTCTATCCATTTTTCCCATACCATGTATAATTCCATACACTTTTATCATGTTGCCTCTCTAAATTGAAAAGCCCCAAATGTTGTCATCTGTCCTCAAAGGGGAGTTGTTCCACATGCTTGATCACTTTGGTTGCCTTTTTTGGATCTTCTTCCAGCTCTACAATATCCTTTTTCGAGGTGAGGTGATAGGAACCGTGCACATTATTCCAATTTTGGTCAGACCATAAATTTGTGTAACAGCTGGGATAGCTCTCTTGGTAATGCACAAGACTCTTATCTCAAGGCCATGGGTTCGAGACCCACACTGGGCAAAAGATCCCTGCATTGCAGGGTTGGACTAGATGACCCTTATGGTCCTTTCCAACTCTACAGTTCTATGATTCTACTGGTAGCTTTATTTTCAGTTCCTTTCCTAACGATCCCGAGCACTGAATTCACCTTTTCCTCAGCTGCCGCACATTGATACCACCTCCATCCTTGACATTCAGAACTGAAAGATTAACCCCAGCCTGAAAAACAAGGTAACGGAAGCAAGAAAAGCTCTGCTGATCCACAGGCCTGACTGGCAAGGTCCTTACCTTGTGGAGATTGATATCTACAAAGGGTGTGTTTCTTTCCTGGCCATATTACATTACATGTTTGATGTACCTACACCTGTCTACGAAAAAAATGTAGGATTACAGATTGTTTTTTCTCAGCCAACACAAGTTTTTGAAAGCCACAGTGTCTCTAAGACAGCTCCCCTGAGCCTGAAAAAGTAACATCAAATGAAGCCAGATATAAGAGGCATTGCAAGGTTTAAAATGAATGGAAGCCTTCCAAAAAAATATTTCTATGTAAAGATGAAAGGGTTGGGCAGATCTCTTAGGGAAAGATTTGTTTTTGGAAATGTGCTGGGGTGGAGTGAGGAGTATGTACAACATATGCAAATAGACACACTGTTAAAAAAAAAAAATATTCCAGCTCCATTAAGGGATCAAACTATGTCCTGTAACAATGATAAAATAATTATGATGAACTCTGCGAAGAGCATTCTAACTTCACATTTCTGATTTATTCACCAGCACTTGGAAAGGTTCCAAGCATTGTGATATTTTACTATGTTGCAATAAAACATGCGTCATTAGGTCACTTGTGGATTTACCCAGGGCAGCAGCTAACACAAACGGCATTTGGTCTATTAATTATATGACTCAAATTATTTTAAAGCTTGACATTTATTACAGACATATATATATATATATATAATCTCACTGTAAGTCATCCTGACATCCTGTTTCATTTTTTAAAAATAATTCTATAGGGATGTACTGCCCAATAATGAGCAAACTTAATTTCACTGAGTGATGACAAATAACAATACGTCATACTTACCAATGTGGTTTGGCTACTCCACCAGTAAGCTGTTCTCCTGAACCTGAGCTCATTCTTAACAGCACATTTGGAATCCATTACCCAATAGGGATCCATTACTGACTAATGTTGTGGGGGCTGTTATGTGATCTCCCCACAACACTTATGTGAGGGGAACATGCTGGCTAGTTACAGCCCCCACTACATGGCTTCCAAGGGCATTAGAAGAGACTCTATGCGCATACCTATGTATAAGTGCATGGATTTTCTCTACCTGAGGGCAAATCAGAGTTGTATCCCCCCCATCCCGCACAGCACTACAGGTAAACATGAACAGCTCCTTCCCATGTGCTCTGAACATGCAGAGCTAGGCATTATAGCCCCAAACACCATCCTTACGCATGCTTTCAGCATGGGTGCAGTGTCATCTGAAACACACATGAGCCAAATTCACTCAGTAGGGAAACTTTTCTTGAACTTCTGAGCATTTACATCTCCAAATTAATGCCACTACCTTCACAGCAAGGTTTTTTTGCAGGGAGTAACTAATTCCTTGAGTGATAGCGCCACAATTTAGCGATACCAGCTTTTAGCCTAACCTAAGCTATCTACTCATCACCAAGATGTAAGAGCCTGCCAATGAGTAGGAAGACAGCATTCTTCCCCTGACCATCTGCATATACTTCAGTGTTACAGTCCCGGAAGTGTAGTATTATCAGCTAATGAAGAGGACCCTTATTTATTTCTGATATTTATATCCCACCCTTCAATAACAACTCAGCACTCTAAGGGTAGCTTGAAAAGCGTCTTTAAAAATACAAATATTATACCTAACAAACAGCAACAAAGGCAACAAGGCACACGATAAAGCACAGACTTTGGTGCCACCACCACCAAAACTCTCTCTCCTTGGTTGCCACCTGCCTTGCTTCCAGTTGTGGGGGTGCCCAGAGAGGTGCCCCAAATGTAAATCTCAGCGTATGGGTGGATAAATACTGCAGTGTGTGGATGCAAGTGAAAATCTTACAACGTGTTGATTCTCATTCAATTCCACTCCCTTAAGAAATCAGATCTGATTGCCTATGAAATTAAATATGCCTATGGGGCTGTCCTTACCCTGCTCCCCACAGTTCTAGTACAGTCATGCTTACCACAGCTACATGAGCAAGCATACAGATAACAGAGCACATCAGGAAACACTTACCATACCATCAGAGATGCTTGGGGAAGGGCCCTTTGCCATTATATTCTCATTCTTATCCATGCCCAATTTTTTTTTTAAAAAAAAAACCTTTTAACATGTATTTTAAAGACTGCAAGTTAGCAAACTCAGCTACAGCATTGCAGAAGTTGACTTTGATGGAAGAGTTCAGCTCTATGGCAAGTGTCCTTTCCCCTTGTTGAACTAGAATTGTAGGAGGGGAGAAAGGGGACGTGCTGGCTCAGTCAGTTCCCCCCGTCACGTCCCTGGCACTCCCCACCCAGTTTAGAACCTTGAACAAATGGGTTCTGAATCACACAGGGAGCTCTCCAAGGTAAAAGAGTTTCCATGCAGCATGTATCTGGCCTTCTAATGAGTAGAGGGCAGCAGGGTCAGCAGTGGGGCCATGAGGCACACCCCTGCTAACCCCCCCCCCATTGTACAAGAAGAATGATGTCTGGACAAGGCCAATGAAACCTAGTAAACTGGGTGTTTAACATCATGAAGCTGGAACTTAGCATTCAAAATATGCAGCCGGTTTTTTAAAAGCCAGAATCACAATGAAGATGCGCAGTCCACTTTCTACTTCTGTCCACAGTGACTGAGGTGTCAGACAATTCGCAACATTGCACACCATTGCAAACACCCTTCATGCGGCTTGAGCGCTGGTTAGCAAAATCCTGTGACGTCTTAAAATATCCCAAGCAGGTCCTGAAACTGGTATAAGAAATGTGTGCCTATGAACATCATCTCATGGTTCCTGCAGCCTACTTTGTTACCCGAAATGTTTACAAACAGCTGACTGGTTCATGCTGGCAAAGTGTGGGAGAGCTGTTAAAGGGCACTCCAAAAATACAAAACTCTAGTAGCAAGATGTCAGGATGAGTGTTATGCAGTAATTTCAACAGTGCACATTACAATATACTGGACATTATTCCCTTTATTTGAACCTGTGGTCACATCAGCACATGATTTGGGGGAAAGAGATTTGTGTAATCAAGCAAATAGGCTTTGCAAATAGCATTTTCCATGAGACTGAGTCGTAGCTAGGAGTGGCAGAAAATATATCTAGAAACCCTTTCAAAGAACATGTTCACTTCATAATAATAACAAATATCTAGAGAGATATCAATCAAGTCATGACTGCAGTTCATTTTTACAGCCCAGTGAGTTTGACTGATTCATTGCATGCACTGAAAGAAGAAGAAAGGGCATGTTACTTAAGTGCTAGGAAGCACTGTTGTAAAGAGGGGGAAAAACTTCTGAAGATAAACAGAACAAGCCTCTTGCTGGCAAGTACTAATTCATCTGTTGTCTAAATGACACTGAAAGATGGATTTCAAAGGGAAATGTTCATTTAGCAGGAAACTGGCATAGATTTAATGGAAAAAATAGGGCTCCAAGGTTTGCTCTCAGAAATATGTCAAGCACAGTCAACACAAGGATATTGTATAATGGTTGATTATGGGGAGCAAGCACACGCCTCAAACTTTCTGCACCAAACTGCCCAATGTCACTATATCACTTGTCCGTAAGGATTTGATTACATGTGTGCAGCTCCTGGGTTAGAAATCTGGGCTGGTTTTTAATGACACATATAAGCCACACCCATGTGCAAAATTGTGCAGAACCACCTATCTCGAACACAAATTACCTGCCGGAAAAATGTGCAACTTCTTACCTCAAGAGCACTGTGCTTTTCTTCTGTCTCTTCCATTCTTTCAAATGTTATCCTTCGGATTCTAAATTATAACAGCGGAATGTCAAGGTGGCAGCTCCTGTTTGATTAATTAGGCTTTTAAAAATTTATCTGTTTATTTAAAACACACACACACACACGACTTCACCAACACCACCATTTAAGTTGCATGTCAGAACCAGACCTCTATTGGGGTTTTGTTTGGATGAAGTCACCATCCCTTCCTACAATGTCAAGACGAGCCAAATTCAAAGAACAAAAAAATTAACATCTTTGAATTTTTTTAATGAAGTGGCGGACACCTTAATTCTATATTGCCATCTTGCTTCCTTAAGGGTGCAAGCGAAGGCAAAACGAGACATGGTGACATTTATTTGTTGCTTTGCTTGGGGGTTTTTTTTGGTGGAGGGAACCATGGGATAGGAATTCAAACTACAGTGAGATGGAGTGCCAGCACGTCTTCTCCCAAAGAATACACAGTGCCTCCTGGCCCATCAGCCTCCATGAATCCAGAAAGGAGGTGGGGGGGGGGGAGTCTAATGGACAGTTTCACAGAGAAGTGGGGGAACAAACCTAGGACTCATTTAACAGTCAGGAGAATAGAGGAGGCAAAGGAAGAGGAACAACTCAGGTAGGTATATAATTTAAAGTCCCTTTCAAGCTACGCAGTGAACTTAACTGGGTCATTGAGCAAAGTGTGCTGTTTCTACAAGCTGCCAGCATGAGTCCATATCAGGCCCCTTCTATAGAGGGGTTGGGGGCTTTAACCCTATGGTCCCAATCCATATTGAGGAGCCTATTGCTGCAATCTGCATTGCAAAAAAAAAAAAAAAAAAAAAAAAAAAGGTTCAATCTGTTTCAGCCACTGTATGGGGAGGGGCATTTAAATAAAGCCCCACCCTACCCTAGCACTAGGGTCCCAATATGGACCCCCCACATGCACACCACTGGCCATTCGTGTTTGCGTGTGTGAAACTATACTTAATATGAGAACAATGGAATTGAAGGCACAATTAATGCTTGTGAGGCGTGGAGGCGGCTGCCCGCAAGGCCCTTTCCACCTGGCCTAGGGGGGCCAGGCCCACACTCACCCATCCCCACTGAAGAGGCTCCTCATGAGGCTGGAGGAACATAGCCCGGCGAATGTTTATTGATTTTAATATGCTGTAAACCGCTTTGAGATTTTTATTAAAAATACAAAGCGGTATAGAAATTAAAACAAACAAACAAATAAAAAAAATATGGACTAGGTAAAGGTAAAGGTACCCCTGCCCGTATGGGCCAGTCTTGACAGACTCTAGGGTTGTGCGCCCATCTCACTCAAGAGGCCGGGGGCCAGCGCTGTCCGGAGACACTTTCCGGGTCACGTGGCCAGCATGACAAGCTGCATCTGGCGAGCCAGCGCAGCACACGGAAACGGTGTTTACCTTCCCGCCCTATTTATCTACTTGCACCCGGGGGTGCTTTCGAACTGCTAGGTTGGCAGGCGCTGGGACCGAGCAACGGGAGCGCACCCCGCCGCGGGGATTCGAACTGCCGACCTTTCAATCGGCAAGCCCTAGGCGCTGAGGCTTTTACCCATAGCGCCACCCGCTAACCCCAAGCAAACAGGAAATGCAATCTAATAGCCAAGTTAGACACAAGAGAGCATTCAGAGTCTGGCAGACCTGCCTCCGGCTACATAGTCCTCGGATACACGCTGGTGTAAGCTTTGGCTCGGCCATACACCCTGGCAGGGTACTGAATGGGCACAGCTGTGTGATGGAGGGCTGTCTGCTGAGGGCTTGAAGGGCCCTGCCCTTGCCTCTCTCCACCTGGCTTGGGGTGGGGCCTGACAGGCTTCACAAGGCCTGCGGCTGCTGCTCAGCAGAGAGGGCTCCTCTATTAAATTGTTTTTTTAATTTTTATCTGTATTGTTTTAAATTTTTATCTGTGTCGGCTGTGAGCCCTGGAAGGCCTGCACCCTGCCTTATTGGCCTTTTCCCATCTGGCCTGGGAGAGTGGAGTGGTGACTGACTCCAGCTACAAAATCTGAGGCTGTTGAACAGATCCTCGGGCTGGAGTATTGTTTACGGGGGGGGGGTGAGAGAGCTTGTTGCTAATAAACATAAACATCCACAATTTTTTTAATAGAATAGAATATACGATAGACAAGGTAATGATATGTACCATTTTTAACATGCAGAGAAGAGGAATGTGCAAACAAACCAGAGAGGGGATCTGAGGGAAGTCTTTGTGGGGAGGAGAGGGAGGGATGGGGGGGGAATAAAAAGGGGGGAAATAATGTACAGTAGTTTATTATTTGGATTGATAATTTGTTTTGTTGAAATTATCTAATAAAAATGCTTTTAAAAAGAGAGAGAGAGCATGTTGCTGTTATTGATATTTTTGTTGTATCTTTAGTTTTGGATCTTACGATTTATGTGGAAATTGTTTCCATTTGGTTGTACACTTTTTGATGTGTTTTATTTATTGTTTGACTTCTGTTATGTTTGTAATTATGAAAATCTTGCCGTGTTGTAAGCCGCCTTCAGCATAGTTTCAGCTATGGAAAGGCGGCATACAAATAAAATGATGATGCTGATACCCTCCCCACCATGATATTCTCTGGACAGCTCCTTCTCCCCCCTGTCCTGCAATCTCCCCAGTCTCTGTTCTCTGTCCAGTCTCCTCAGAATCCCCTCAGAACCCGTCAGTTCCCTATGGCAGCTCCCAATAATAATAATAGTGATTTAATAATAGTAATTATTATTATTTATGACTTGTCCCCCACCCATCTGACTGGGCTGTCTCAGCCACTCTGGGTGGCTTCCAACAGAATATAACAAAAGACAATGGCTACCGTAATTAAATAGAAAAAAAGTAAATAGCAGTTGTGACTGGCCTGATCTAGGCTACAACTGGGGAAAAGGGGTTAAACTCCCCAGCAACCTGCCCTGCAAGCCCAGGTCCTGATCTGGATCAGACCTTTGTGCTTGCTATTCACTTTAAAAAACAAACAAACAAAAAACAAATTGCTAATTGTGTAAATGGCTTCATATCTAGTTTCTACCCTAAATGTTGTAATGCCCCATAAATAATAAGAAATTTGTATGGTAATCAAAGTATAAATATTCTACAAAACTAAAATACTGTAAGTAATTATTCTGTGACTCCCAAGAAGTGTCTAAGCACTCCTACAAAACTACAGTCGATGATAATTACATGGGTGAATCCATGAAAGAGGTGAGCTGGTTTAAAATGTGCTTCAGATATGTAGCATGTAGCAAATTTTGACACATGCATCAGGGTCCTATTAATAAGGTAATATTATAATATAATCTGGTAATATGCAGGTTATTGCCCTCTGAACACAGGGATATTGCATTTCTAGCTATTATGGCTATAAACAATGATAAATATACCTTCCACAAATATATCTAATTCATGCTAGTGATTGGCTGCCATAGCCTCTTTAAGCTATTAATGTTGCAGGTTAACTGTGAATTGGGTGAAGTGGTACTTTATGCTTATCTAAAATGTAATCCACAATAAGGCTGGGAGTATTTAAGTAATGTTCCCATAAGAACAGACTCAGTTTGCACACAATGTTAGTGCAAACATGCAGGCTCCTGTTGAGCAGCTTGCAACCACTTTTCCAGCAACACATGTTAAACAGCATGTCATGCTGTTTTATTATTGCCCCTTGGACTGAGGGAATCCATTTGTATGAAGGGCACTTCTAAAATATTTTAAATAAATAGATATTCCCCTTTTTTGAGAAAGGAAGGATCAGCCAAAGATCCTGTATGGTCAAGATGACAGATCAGATCACTGCCAAAGGTGAGATCCTTCTAATCAACAAAACTATAACAGAATCTCAACAGCTTGCAGGTAAATTCACTTTCCTCTTCAGAAGGCTAGTCCGTGGGCTGCATTGCTCCCTCCCATGTGCAATTTTACTTGATCTCTGAAAACTGTAACCAATGGTAATTTAGGCATGGTTGAGAAAAAATTGCTGAGGATAAGGAATAGAAAAGTTTTGTCAAGTAGACCAAAAAAATCCCACATGTTCTGATACACTGCTTAACATGCAGTGCCCCCTATACAAATGCTCTGTAACTCTGACTCCTCAACTGTCAGGTTGTACCAAGTTTCATTACAGAGCCTGACTGCTTGCCAATGGGTAGGGATACAACTTACTCCCATGGATTCCAGACCTTCATCACAAGAAAAGTGACCGTTCTCCCGCCACAAGCTGGCCACCCTTTGTGACTACCAGCACTGTAATCTCAAACAAACAAGTTTCCCCTATTCCCAAGCAGCTACTAAAATGTCTTGTATCTGCCATAGTTTTCTGCACAAATCACTACCTTAACAAGACACCTCCCACACACTGCAAAAGGCCACTTTCACACAAAAGTAGGCTTCTGGCTTACCTGAGGTGTCTTAGCTGTGCTAATCTGCGTGCAGGTGATCTTTTCAGCGGTCCAGCTACACCCGCAGCCTGACTGCTTGCTGGATAGCCCCTCCTTGTGTTTATCATCGTTACCTTGTTTACAGCTGCAACCTTTCCACAGGGAGTCAGCAACTGGGGAAAATTTCACAGCCGAGGGACGCAGACACGTGCGCACACACACAACACACTCATAGCAGCACTGTAAAGGCTGCTTTTGGACACCACGTTTGCAATGGCTACAAAGATATGCTAATACAGGCTGTTATCTGACCAGGGATCTGGGGATGTAGTAAGCCAAAGGCTGAAAACTTTAACTGATTAACTGGTGTGGTTAAATAAAGAAAGCCCTGAAACCTGCCCCTTGCGATTTGTTGGCAGCAGGGGTGGCCATAAGCAAAAAGCCACAAAGGTTTAAGGAAAAAATTGTGACATTAAAAGACTGCCTTCCCTGCAAGCCACAGGAACCCATGAGCTCTCACCCCTGTACACCAAATCGGATGGCCTTTAAAATAGTTTCTCCTTCTAACTCAAAGGTGAGGAACCTTTTGTCACCAGTGTAGGCTGGTGGTGCAGAGGCAAAAATGAGTGGAGCAACGAATGGAAATACTATCTTCGTACAGTAGGCTAGTTTCCGCTTACACTCGCACAGTGCTCTCTGCCTTTCATTCATCCAGGCAAGCAAGCAAGAGGCATTGTCAGACCGGAAGGACACATTCCAGCCAGGCAAAAACAGAAACAAAAACCCATTTATGCAAGATGCAAAACAGGGCCAGTCAGAGCTGGGGCCTGCGTCAGAGTCCCAAGGACAAGACAAAAGAGTTTGGAATGACACAATTGGCTCCTGGCTTGAAGTGCCCAACCCCTGTTAAAGCTCATGCATTAGCAGTGTTGGCATTTAAGTATTTGTGTCATTTTAAATATGTGTTTTTAAAAAACGAACAACAGCAGCTTGGGTTCAAGATGAAGGTTAAGGCTGACAATTTCCAGCTGAGCTTCAGTAAATACGGAAATGGTAAAGTAAAGAACAAACTCCCATGCCACATAAGCAGCCAAGACTTTAGTACGGTCTTAAACATTGCGCTTGCTTACAGATTAGTCTCCATGCACCCTCACATCTTGGTTATTCAGCTCAACAAGTGGGGGGGGGGGGACATCTAGGCAGAAATTCTACAGGTGCAGCTTCTTCTATCATTTGCATCAGCTCTTTTTGGGTTTTTTTGAATAGTAAATTCACTGAGTTTTTGAGACACTCACAAATTGTAATAATAGCTTCTTTTTTAAAACAAAACAAAACAACCACAACCCAAAGCAATATCTTTGTCTTCAGCACCTTCAAGTAAACAGCATCTGTTATCTAAGAACTTTGACAAAAAGCACTGAATTTAGAAGATATTTTCATAGATTTGCAAGCAAGCTTGAGTTGGGAAGAGAATTCTAGAGTCCCACTGCCCTCCTGAAATTAATTTAATCTTTATTTGCTACTTGTGCCACTTTCCTGGAGGTAGCATAGAAGGGGGAATGAAAGCCACATCAACCAACAAGACAAAAGATGCCTATAGAGACGGTGGGGGGTGGGGGGTGGGGGTTCCTCATCACATGCATGAACCTTTGCTATTCACTCTCAAGAAGCATTATTTAAGCTGACAGACTCTTTACTTCCTGTCCTGTGTCCAGTGTATTAAAAATGGGTGTGCACATACCTGTTAACGGCTTTTGATGACAGCTGTGTCTACTTTCATGGGTGGATTTTCAAGCAGTGTAACACTGCAGAGCATGTGAACCAAGAAAAGCTCTGCCACCAAATTACCAAGAAAGGTGCACACATGCAGAGCAATTGAATCTCCTCAAGAGCCAAGGCAAAGCCATTCTTCTGATTCACACTGTAAACACCTTTTCATATGGTGAAGCTAACTTCTGCTTTGAGAACTTATCTTGCTGACAAGTGCCTTTTTTTAACATGCACTTCTGGCATTCAACAGCCACACCTGTACCAAAGTCCTCTGGCTCAAACGCCCTCGAGAAAAGAGCATGTTCACATATGCAAATGGCTTAGCTTGAATATACCCAGAATATCTTATCTAGTAGTGCTGTAAAAGCTTTTAATTACTTCCCTCTCATATTAGGGTGGAGTACAGAAATACAGTGGAGGCTCAGGATGTGAACGTGATCCGTGTGGGGAGCACGTTTGCAACCTGCAGTGTCCGCAACCCGTAGTGCCGCGTCTGCACACGTACGGGTTGCGATTCGGCGCTTCTGCACATGCGCAAAGCACGATTTAGTGCTTCTGCGCATGCGCGACCGCCAAAACCCGGAAGTAACCCGTTCCGGTACCTCCGGGTTTTGGCACATCCGTAACTTGAAAAAACACAACCTGAAGCATCTGTAGCCCGAGGTATAACTGTATAAGAACACAATAAAGCAGCATAAAAAAACTGCACAGGGCTGTCAGCATAAAAAAGTCTTTGAAACTATGCAATATATGTAAGTTTAGGTGCTAATACCACAACTAATAATGCCCTACGCCCAGTGCTGGATTTATGTATAAGCTAAACAAGCCATAGCTTAGGGCCCCACTCTATTGGGGGGCCCAAAAAAATTAAAGGAAAAAAAACTGGATGTACATTTCCAAAAGATAAGATAAAAAACAAATAAAATAAAACCTGCATACAGCAACAGTGTTTTGTGTTGTGTAGGCTCCTATTCTGTTATGTGCAAATGGCTTTAGATACCTATTAGGTCCATAAACAGCATATAGCATATATTCAACACAAAAAAGCGACAATTTGTTGTTGACGAAGGACAGCTGGACATATAAAGGGCCCCATTACCTTCAGTAGCTTAGGGTCTCATCAAACCTAAATCAGCTGCAATTTTGCTCAGATGTTTCACACAGAGCCATCAAAAGAGTCACTAGGAGAGGACAGGGAGGAAACGAGCTACATTGGTGCCACTTATTTGGCAGAAGGAAAATTAAATATGCCTATTCTTGGAT
Source organism: Podarcis muralis (assembly GCF_964188315.1). Classification (NCBI taxonomy): domain Eukaryota; kingdom Metazoa; phylum Chordata; class Lepidosauria; order Squamata; family Lacertidae; genus Podarcis; species Podarcis muralis. The sequence goes on along the minus strand of NC_135669.1, from coordinate 14,377,827 downwards.
TGCATCTTAAAATACTTGGGATAAGCAGCAGCACCTAGTTCAAGACTCATAACATTACGGGAAAAAAATTAAACAGTTTTTTATTTTCTTGTTTCAAAATCGTACAAACATAAATAATACAACATGACCAAAAAAATGGGTCACGGGCGGGGTAAAATACTAATAACTAACAAAATTTCGTGTTTTCAATGCATCCATAAACATGCACCAAACGAAGGAATAAAAGTGTGTTTACTTTTTGCCAACATGTTAGCTAAAAGGTGTTAAGTGGTAACAAAATAATCATTAAGTGATCGTTAATAAGGGTCATCGTTCCAACAGCAATATGTACCCATTACCATGCAATAAAGAAACCAAAAGGTATCATATGCCAAGTCAACATTGAATAGGTGGATGTTTTAAGGATCTACATCGCTACGACACACTTTCTAGGAATGCTAATTCTGTGGTAAAAGCTCTGAAGCGACAATAATCACATGTTGGAAGCTCTTGTTATTGGATTCCAAATACAACCCTAGTACAGATGTAAACAGAGTTAGGAGATTGGGAGCGTAAACCAGACTCACGCAGATCTCCATTCTCTTACCTGTGCTAATTCCACCTTCCCTTCTCTCGTTAGTGTTAATTATGGTGCAGCATTACCTGAATGGGCACTAGCCATGGTTAGTGCAAGCCAGCAGCTTTGAACTCTGGTTTCAACCACTGGTTTAAAAGCCAACAATCCTAAATATTGCTGTAGATAGCGCAGCATCACCATAAATACTAACTCCAGCAGCAAGCTCCCTATTTCCTAACCATTGTTGCCTGAGTCTGCAAGAAGCTTCCAGCCTCATGACCATGGCTATGTCTGCATCAAGAGGTCAGCGCTTCAAGGCTACCTATTTCTAAGCACAAAACCTTTGTTTGCAAGTGTAAGTTGTGAATAAAGTTCTAATATTCTTACATTTAAACCCAGGACATTCCACAAACATTTTTTTTCTTGCAACACATGCTAATAATACTTTATTTATTTATATCCCACCCTTCCTCCCAAATGGCAAACACACAGGTGATAAAACAATCAAAGCATTTTAAAACAATGCCAATACAGACTGGGAATGATCTCTACTTTAAAATGCTTGCTGAAAGAGGAAGGTCTTCATTAGGTGCTGAAAAAAACAACTGAGATGGTGCCTATCTAATCTTTAACAGGAGTATCAGACATATACTTTTAAAAGTACTCTAAAATGCAGTTTAATCTGTTTTTAAAATCCAGTGGCGTGAATGCTAAACTTAGGGATGTGAAGATACCTGAATAACCACTGACTACTTTAAAAAGACAACAACTGGTATAATAGAGAAGAGACCAAATTGTTAGGAAGTTCCTGGTTTAGAAATCACTTCTGCTATGAACTCACTACGTAGCCTTAAGCAAGCTGCTATTTCCTCTTCCAGCCTCAATCCCTCAGTCTGTAAAATGGGCACAGTAAGGGATAAACTCTGTAACACAGCTGAGATGTGAGATTTTTATCTCCTGGGTCTCTTTTAATTTTGGCAAATAGCTTCCAAGAGTGGGCGGAGGGAATCCCCATCCCCACTAATATTTGCCACAGTGTGGGAAGCCTCTATGTACGCAGCCTGCATATGTACATTTCTCTAGCAGGGAGAAGAAGGACAGAGTGGGACTCCTTTGCCATCAACCTGGCTCCAAATTAAGAAAGGAAGGACACAACATTCATTGTCTTCTGGTTTCTAATGTTCAAGCTGTGAATGCTGGTCTTTAAGTAGTGAATACAGCACCACCCACCAACCAAGTAGAAGGTATGAGCACACTTGGTGAAAACCCCAAGGCTTGCAGGGTGGGGGGGGAGACTCTTAAGGGGGGGGGGCAAAACAACCCCATGAGGGCTGGTTTTTGGGGAGGGGATTAGAATGGAGTTGAATGGAATCCTGAACAGGAGCTGTATATGCACCATACATCTAGGGCATGCTTAAAACGCATTGCTTCCCCCCAAAGAATCCTGGGAAGTTATTCACCACTTACAGAGTTACAAATCCCAGCACCCTTAACAAACTACAGTTCCCAGAATTCTTTAGGGGGTGGGGAGTCATGTCCTATAAATGTAGGACACTTTTATTGCAGTTCTCACTTAGTACGTGTTAATTCCAAACAGGGTCCCAACTGGCTTTAAGAAACCTGGCTATATTTGCAATGGAGAGACACTTGGTTATCACCTCAGTACAGCGAAATATATGACACAGAGGTGAACTGTGATCTGCTTCCAAAGCACACCACAGGCCCATCGTAGAGAGAAATAAAATTGGGAGAGAGAAACACATTGCTGTCCCATTTCACACGTCTCCATGCTTCCTAATCACCATCGAGCTACCATATAACGCAACTTTAAAACTTTACTTACTTACAGTCCTCTCCTTCCCAAACCAAGACAGCATCACCTCCATGGGCTGGGAATCTACAATCCCATTATTATTTTTTTGTCTGTGGAGAAATAAACAAAGAAAAATGCAAATGAATTGGGCAGGCAGTAAAATACAGTAAATAAATGAAATGGGCAGCTGAGTGTTGCTTTAGGAATCTACCTCATACTGAGTCAGAACCATTGGTCAATCTAGTTCAGCATTTCCTACACTGACTGGCAGCAGCTCTCCAGGGCTTCAAGCAAGAGTCTTTCTCCCAGTCCTACTGGGGGATGCCAGGGATTGAACCTACAACCTTCTGCATGCAAGTCAAATGTTCTACCACTAAGCTCCGGCCCTTAGCACAGTACACATTCAAGCTGAGGTTGAATTTACATAAACCTTTCAATAAGTCTTGGCGTTTGATGGCTTTTGGGGGGTTGCAACTGGACACAAGGAGAAGACCCCTTTGTAGAAATGGGCTTAAACAAGTGGGGAGGAGGCAGAAGGGACAGGGAACACAAAGGAATCTGTGTTTCTTGTTTCTTCTTTTGTTTAAAACATTCCCAGAGAGGCTCCAGAAATGGAGACAGAACATGAATCTCACCACAGGTAGAAGAGTTTCTCATGGGTTAAGTCACAAATCTGGATAAAAGACAAAAGGATAGGTAACTGCTTGCCCAGACAGCCAGTTGCAATTCAACCCATGTTTTGTGATAGCTCATATCCTGCCATGCTGAAAAGCTTGTGGGAACTGGTCTCAGCGTGCCACAAAAAAATGAAAGAGGGGGAAAGTGGGATGCTTATGGAATTTGCACCTACCAGATTCTGACCTGGATTGACAAGTTCTGCCACACTGCATAAGTTTACCAGAGCAGAGCTCAAGTTGCCAGATTCCATAACTGTTGTAAGACCATGAGAAGAACCCACTGGATCAGGCCAACGACCCCTCTTATCCAGCATCCTGTTCTCACAGTGGCTCAACAAGATGCTCACAAGAAGCCCAAAAGCAGTACCTGAGAGCATCAGCTCTCTAAGCATTAGCATTCTGGGGCATCCTGCCTCTGACAGTGGACGTGGAAAATAGCCATCCTTGCTAGTAGCCCTTGATAGCCTGTAGACTGCACCCCAATAACCACTGTCTGTGTAGCAGCTATGATGGCAACCTCTTCTTCAACCATTCCCTCTGAGGCCACTGTGCGATTAGCTGCAAAGACTGCATAAAGGATTTATTTGTATTGTAAACAGGAACGTTTACATCCTGAAAAGGCACTAAAACTCTACATAGCTGCAATCCTATCAGTCATCACTTGGCCTGGCCTCTGGAACAAGGGATATTGTGGTTTTAATCAGAGAATCACAGCTTTTGTTATACTTTGGCCCGCCTGGTTGACTGAGGGAAGGGGTGGAAATAGCTTCTACTAGATGAACCAAGTAAGCAGTCAATGTCTACATATATCTAGGTAGCCTACTGAGTCTCCCTGTCTATTCCTACCAATTCCAACTCAAAGAGCCATGGTGAAACCTTTCTCTCTGTGAGGTTTTCCTGCCAACACCCTAGTAGACATCGTCCAGATGAGGCAGGCAGGCAGACAACATTTAATAAAGCATATCCAGATGGCGCCAATGCAGTTGTCATTGGAAAGAAGTCCATTCATTCCAGTAACTACCAACAATGCTCTGCTTACCCCTCCTTGCACACTATGCAATGCAGTGGTGTCGAGCAGCTGCAGGTCTCCTGATTTCTCCTTCCAGCTGGGCTAGTGGGAAACTTTGGGCAAGATTATGAGACTCTCTGTGCCTCAGGTTCCCCATCTGTAAAAGATAAACAATAACAATGCTATGTACTTCAAAGCGATGCTGCAAGGCTTCATTACGCAGTTGCTTCCAACATCATTAGGAGGCAGCCGTATTTTCACATACTTGGGTGGCTATTACTTTTGCTGCATACTTTGGAGTACATTAAACAGAAAGCAAATAAGATCTGCTTATCGCATGGGCACAGATCAGCTGTCATAAGGTGAAGAGGGGGAGAGTCAGCCTAGACTAATAACAGTGACACACTGACTGGGATTGACACCCTTTCCAATGGGTCATGCTCCATCCTGTTCTTTCAATAGCAGCCTGAGAATACAGTGGTGCCTCGCAAGACGAAATTAATCCATTCCGCGAGTCTCTTCGTCTTGCGGTTTTTTCGTCTTGCGAAGCACGGCTATTAGCGGCTTAGCGGCTATTAACGGCTTAGCGGCTTTAAGAAAAAGGAAACAAACTCGCAAGAACTCGCAAGACGTTTTGTCTTGCGAAGCAAGCCCATAGGGAAATTCATCTTGCGGAACGACTCAAAAAACGGAAAACCCTTTCGTCTAGCGAGTTTTTCGTCTTGCGAGGCATTCGTCTTGCGGGGCACCACTGTATTGTAGCCAAAACAGGACTACCGGTGGGGGGAGGGAGATATCAACATGCTAAAGAGAACTCCAAGGTTTGCAGAAGCATTAAAAAAGTGTTTAGAAAAACACACCTGAGGTGCAAAATAATAATTTAAAAGATTAAATAATTATTATTATTTTATAGTCCAATGAGGAAGGGGCATGTTCAATAACTACAAAATGTTAAGTATGAACTGGTGAAAAGAAAAATGGAGAAGGGAGGTAGGAGAAGGAATGGAAAGGAGCATGTCCGCTTCGACAGGACCATGTGTCTTCTATCTATTTTCTTTGGGGGGGTATTTGTAGATTTTCAGGGGGCCAGCCAATTTGAAGAATTTTAAAGCGAGAGTGCCAAGAGTGCCCCCCCCTTTAAAAAACCTTATTTAACAACAACAGCAAAGCCTTACCACAACTTCAAACATAGCTCGGCATTATTTCTAAACTCAGACAGGCAACGACAACGGTCCGCCTTAACTATGACTAGTTGATTCAAGCCAAAGGTTATAAACCTGGCTTGTCTGAACTAACCATAGTTTATGATAAACCACAGTTTAGGATCCAGGCATAACACTAAACTGTGGTTTGTTGAAATTGGTAGCAAACGTTTCTGATCTCCTTGCAGCCATGGCAGAGAGGGAACATACCTGAACAAGCATAAGAAACACACTAAAACCATAAGCTTGTGCTGCTTTAATTCTGTCAAAGGAGATCAAGGCGGAATGCCTGGTTTTGTTGGTTTTAAATGTTGTTTTAAAGGCGGAGGTATCGTTTTCATTTGTTTTTAAAGTTGTCAGTTGCCTCAGAAGCTTTTAAGCAGAAAGGTGGATAGATTTAAAAACAACAAGGCTACCAACAATGTTTCCAGATACAGTGGTACCTTGGGTTACATACGCTTCAGGTTACAGACTCCGCTAACCCAGAAATACTACCTTGGGTTAAGAACTTTGCTTCAGGATGAGAACAGAAATCGTGCTCTGGCAGTGCAGTGGCAGCGGGAGGCCCCATTAGCTAAAGTGGTGCTTCAGGTTAAGAACAGTTTCAGGTTAAGAATTGTCCTCCGGAACGAATTAAGTACTTAACCCGAGGTACCACTGTACCTGAAAGAGGAGTCCTGCTCTCCCTCATGTCTACTGCTGAAGTTTACCCACAAGAACCTGCCAAAGTTTTATAATCTTTCCCCAACACCTTCTAAAGTGGGTGGTGGCAAGAGAAAGGGCCTTTTCTGCTGTGGTGCGCCAGCTGTGGAACATTTTCCCCAAGGAGCCTTGCTAGGTACCACTCCCAGTTTTGTTCCAGGGCCAGCCAGCGAAGTCCTCCTTCTTCCACCCAGGCCTGATCAACTTTTTGGTCTCCTTACAATTTTGCTCTGACACTATGCCACACTGCTGTTGCTATTAGTTGATGTTTATAAAAACGTCAACTATTCTGGCTTAAGAATAGGAGAACAAGGATGTGTGATAAGTAGCTCCCTCACCACCCAGTGAATCACCAAGCTGCAACCAAAGAAAACAAAAGCACGCTCTCTCCAAAACCTGAGGAGAGAAGTGACACGGCTTCATGCAGAAATGCCTTTGGCGGGTTCTGCTAAGGCTCGCTGCATCAAAGGCAGTCAGCCAAAGCAATCTCAAGAGCACAGCAGGGCTCGACGGCTCCAGCATGGAATGGCAGGACACAGAATGGCTCATTGCCCCAGCCGCACTCTCACTTTGTGCAAACTGCATGCTAAGTCCTACTCAGTTTAAAAGAGGCTCAGGTGGATTCTGACACCCTAATAAGTCACCAAATTATAATGAGAGGCAGTTGGCTGGTGACCTCCAGCCCAAATAAAGCATTTAGGTACAGTGGTGCCTCGCAAGACAAAATTAATCCGTTCCGCGAGTCTCTTCATCTTGCGGTTTTTTCGTCTTGCGGAGCATGGCTATTAGCGGCTTAGCGGCTATTAACGGCTTAGCGGCTTTAAGAAAAAGGAAACAAACTCGCAAGAACTCGCAAGACGTTTCGTCTTGCAAAGCAAGCCCATAGGGAAATTCGTCTTGTGGAACGACTCAAAAAACGGAAAACCCTTTCGTCTAGCGAGTTTTTCGTCTTGCGAGGCATTCGTCTTGCGGGGCACCACTGTAGTGTAACGGCCCAAAGGGAATATATCCCTTCATTTTACATTCATTCTATCTGGGCTTGCTGTTTCTATATCTATTGAGTTACTGGAGATATTTTACATTTATTTTTATCTACTTGTAAGCTCCCTGCAAAGGGACGCGGGTGGCACTGCGGGTTAAACCACAGAGCCTAGGATTTGCCGATCAGAAGGTCGGCGGTTCGAATCCCCACGACGGGGTGAGCTCCCGTTGCTCGGTCCCTGCTCCTGCCAACCTAGCAGTTCGAAAGCACATCAAACTGCAAGTAGATAAATAGGTACCGCTCCGGCAGGAAGGTAAACGGTGTTTCCGTGCGCTGCTCTGGTTCGCCAGAAGCGGCTTAGTCATGCTGGCCACATGACCCGGAAGCTGTACGCCGGCTCCCTCGGCCAATAAAGCGAGATGAGCGCCACAACCCCAGAGTCGGTCACGACTGGACCTAATGGTCAGGGGTCCCTTTACCTTTACCTTTAAGCTCCCTGCAAACCTGGCAGGGTTAAAAACTGAGATATGAAAGCTAGGCGCTAAATGGAACCTTAAACCTAGGTTATGGGTGCAAAAATGGAATGTCTAAGGGTGCTTTTTTATAACAAGAATACAAAGCTGAAAATGAATGAGCTTCAGCTAAAATATTATGTTTATTTTTCACATGGGGTAGTAGTCCTTCCCCTGTCCACCCCTCTAATATTCTCAAGGGGGCCTCTTCTCCAGTCTTCAGAGAGTAGCTGGAAGTGGGGAGGCAGAAAAAGGTCCGCCTTTCCTTCCACTCTGCAGTTTTAATCTGAAATCTTAAGCACAGTATTGTGTCCAGAGCTCAGAAGCAGTGGCGTAGCATGGGTTGTCAGCACCCGGGGCAAGGCAAGTAATTTGCGCCCCCTAACCCGTGGATTTGCGCCCCCTAACCCATGGATTTGCCCTAACCCCAGATGTTGCGCCCGGTGCGGCCGGCCCCCCCTGCACCCCCCACGCTACGCCACTGCTCAGAAGCTGCTTGCACTAATGAAATTCCCTGTCGCAAAATGCACCTAGAACATGGGTAGGCAAACTAAGGCCCGGTGGCCGGATCTGGCCCAATCACCTCTAAATCTGGCCTGTGGACAGTCCGGGAATCAGCGTGTTTTTATATGAGTAGAATGTGTGCTTTTATTTAAAAGGCATCTCTGGGTTATTTGTGGGGAATAGGAATTCATTCATCCCCCCCCCAAAAAAAATATAGTCCGGCCCCCAACAAGGTCTGAGGGACAGTGGACCGGCCCCTTGCTGAAAAAGTTTGCTGACCCCTGACCTAGAACAATGGGAGTTTCGAACACTGAAACCTGGGCATAGGGTTTGAAACAAATACAGATGTTTGAAACAAATACAAATTAGATAGATAGATAGATAGATAGATAGATAGATAGATAGATAGATAGAGGCAAAAATGTACAACTGCCTCTGAGGAACAATTTCAATACAGGTGAGAAGCAGAGGGAGCCTTAGCTATCAATTCCTAAGAACAACTGGCACTCTAATCTGTCTAAACCCCATCTATCTGTTTGAATCTGTGTCTAGTACATGATCACTGCTCATGTTAAATAACAGCATTTTTGCAGCAATAAAAGCCTGCTGGAGATGTTAAAAATAAAAAGGCAACATTTTCCACATTTAGTGGACATATTCAAAAATGAAAAATAAAAATTAAGGGAGAGTAGAGAGAGACTGCACGTTATTGAAAATGTGATTGGATATGTTATACCACCGACATCATCTTCTTTCTTCTCTGGCTATATGGACGGATTTTGTGATTGTGAAACAGCATGGAGTGAGTTGGAAAGTGATGACAGCTGCTAAGGTTACAAAAAAGCCCACAAAACTCATGTAGCCTGCAAAAATGAAATACTAGCCTGCTGAGGGCTGGGGGCTGGCCAAAGCAGAATCAAAATGGGACTATCCCTCCTGCAGAATTCTGTGGCATTTTGATGCTGGGTGCAGAGTCTGCCCACCTGTCTGCCTGCAATGCCTTCTCACCTGTAACCACTATAGTTGTCCTTTTAGCTAGCAAACAGAAACACAGTGATCCTCTTGAAGGGAAGCACAGCCTAGCTAATGCCTGCAAGATTGCAGAGCAGGGGATGAGGAAGCTGCCATCCTCCCAAGTCCCATCAGCCACAGCCCAAATGGTCAAGGACCATCTGGAACAACAACATCTGGAAGGCCAGAGGTTCTCCACCCTGGCTGTAGAAATAATAGAATAAATATATCGAAGACAGGGTAATTCAACCTGCGGCCCGCAGGCAAGGCCTTTTTTTCGCGGCCCTCATCAACATTCAGGAAAAAAACATATTAAAGCCTTTAAAATTTATTTATTGTGTCGTGCGTTGTTATCAAAAGTGCATACCTTTGTTTAATAATTAAATCTATTAATTGTGTCTTTGAGGGTATATATTACCTGTGTATTTTAAATCATCTTAAATATATTGCAAACACTTTAATTTACGATATGGAAATTTAATTCAGTTTGTGGCCCAAGGGGTCTGTGTTGAAGTACTCTTGCGACCCACTTGGTATGAAAAGTTGGGCCACCTTGATCAAAGAGAAGGGGAAAGGAGGGGTCAGAATAACATAGGAAGCTGCCTTATATAAAGTCAGACCATCTAACTCATTGTTGTCAGCACTGATGAGCAGTCACTCTCTTGGGCTTCAGACAGGGGTCCCCCTCCAGACATACACCCTACCCACTATGCCAGGGATGGGGAACCTGTGGCATTCCAGGAATCCGAGGGCCATTATCTCTGACTATTGGCCATGCTACCCTGAAGCTGATGGAAGCTGGAGATGGAGTCCTTCAACATCTGGAAGGCCACAGGGTCCTCATCCCTGCAGATCCTCGAAGTGCCCCACACCAGATCCTCCAAGTGTCCCTATTTTCCAGGGACAGTCCCGGATTTACAGAAGTTGTCCCATTTTCTGATCTGATCCTGGAATGTCCCGCTTTTCCTTAGGACGTCCCTGCTTCCCTCAGAGAAATGCTGGAGGGTATGGTAGGATGTCGCTATTTTCATCGGAGAAATGTTGAAGTGTATGGAGTTATCCAACCACCGCGCCATCTGAATGAAGCTCTGTTTAGGGAAGTTTTAAAATATTTAATGCTTTATTATGTGTTTTATATATGTTGGAAGCTGCCCAGAGCGTCTGGGGCAACCCAGTCAGATGGGAAGGGTATAACTAGTTAAATAATAATTATGGAATAGGACGGCCCTATTTTCATCAATTTGGATGGTATGCCATGCTGGGTCTCAAAATGCAAACACTTGCCTTAAGATACAGGGTGCAAGCATGGGTACACAGTTAAAGACAAAACAAAAATAACTGTGCAAGTAGATGTGGTCCCAACACAATTTGACGAAACTCTTTATCGGGGGCGGGGGGTTGTAAAAGCATACAAAATTACCTCTAGGAAGTGTGTAACACCTAATAAGCTGTCATGAACCAATACTTCAGTCTCAAACCATAATTCTCACAATATACTGTTTAAACGCTCAACTTGTAAGCAATATTCAACACACTCCGCAATAAACTACAGAGAATCAAATAAGTCTCAAAGGCATATAAAAATAAACACTGATTCGTCTCCCCAGCCCAACAGCCTATATACCTGGATTTATCCACACACAGTACAATAAAACTCAAAACTTGTGTAGCACTTTCTTGATAAAAACTGCTTATGACAAATTTTTCTGATGCAGCATATCCAAGCAAAATTGGTTCACATTTTGTTTCATACACAGATATAAATATAACCCACTGTCTCCTAAAACAGCTAACCCTAACTAACTTCAAAAGGCCTTGTTCCAGCTTTTTAAAATAACAAGCTGATATACTACTACATACTACATACTACACCACAAATCTCACATTTATCATGCTATGACTTGACTGACAGCCGCTGCACTGTAATCAAAAGCAGTGCAGATACCCCCAAAATGCAGCACCCCTTATTGCTGAGGTGACCCCATTGTGAAGGAACGTATTACTATCATGTTTCCGAAGGAAACTCGTACTCTTATCTTAACAGAAACAAATATTATGCTTTGTCATTAAGCCTTCTCTAGTATGAAGCCTCGTAATCGACATAGAACAGTTTATTTCTAAATATATTCCTTTTTTATAGGAACAACTTGCTCAGCAAACCAGAATCAACTATCTCACGCCCTGCACCCATACTGTAAGTAATGTTTAACTAGGATTTCCACTTTTATTTTCTGTTTTATATTTTTACGATGTTTACCAATTCTGAACGGCACTTTATGAGTTGGCGTCCCCACATACATCTGTTTTCCCGAGAGTTAACAAGTGATTCTGAGCCAAAGTACTATTGAAGTTTATATTTGTGTGGACTACATGTTGGAAGAAGACTGGAGGGATGTCACGAGGTTTCTCCGCTTTCCCACTATGGGCTGTCTAGGGTGGCACATTGCTGAAATGTCTAGACATAAATGTTATGATCTAACAAAATCTCTGACCCAAGAGGTTCACGCTTTGCAATGCTATGGTGTGCCATAATATTTATTCTTAAATATTTATTTCCCAGTAGTTAGAGACTGCAGGGATGAATAGCTTTCAAAGAGTTTTATATGATGTTCTCTATGTAGGGTCATCACAACAGCTTGAAACTGCTCACTAATGTGCTGTATTATAGTTTTTTGTTGTGTATCTTATGAGGAAGGAGGAGGAGAATGGTCTAAAAAGCTTCCCCAACCAGATGTTGTCAGAGTATTAACTGCCATCCTCCCTTAATACAGTCGTAACTTGGAAGTCAAACGGAATCCGTTTTGGAAGTCTGTTTGACTTCCAAAACATTCGGAAACCAAAGCGTGGCTTCTGGTTGGCTGTAAGAAGCTCCTGCAGCCAATCGGAAGCCGCGGAAGCCCCGTTGGATGTTTGGCTGCCAAAAATAGTTCGCAAACCGGAACAATCACTTCTGGGCTTGCGGCATTCGGGAGCCAAAACGTTTGAGAACTAAGCTGTTCAAAAACCAAGGTACGACTGTATTGGCCATGCCGACTGGAGCTCATGTAAAGTTGGGAGTCCAGCAACATCTGGGGGGGGGGCACCATGTTGGCTACCCCTAGTCTAGACCAATCCTATTCAAGGTCACAGTTAAGAGACAACCTAAGGCATCCCGCAACACAGTGCAGAAAGCTCCAAGCTGTTCAGCCCTGTACTTCTTGCATCTATAGAATTTCCTTCCTAAATCCTTGTTACATTACTTTTGTTGCATAGGAGTGTGCTGGGATTAGAAGGAATCTTCCATTTCCTCCAACCGCTGTGCAGCTATTGTAGGCAGTCCCACCTCCCTCTCCAGCCCAGACCACTGAAGTGCTCAATCTGTCCAATTAGGCGGCAGCAGCCATGTGCTAGCAAAAGCTATCACTAAGCTAAACACAACACACTTCCTAAAGCACACTCTGCTCTGTCCTTCTCCAGTAGAGGTCACTAATGCATATAACAGCATGTGTAAACCAGAGTCATCTTCATCTAAAATACAGGTCTCCTTAGACTCTACATAGCACAGTCTGTTTTGTCTAACTAACTAACTGATAACAGGCTAGCCAGATTAAGCTGATTTTCTCTTTTCTTCTCCCCTCCCCCCCCACTTTTTTTTGGGGGGGGGGGGGCTGGGAAGTAGCAGCATGGGTAGTGCCCCCCAGAGATTTTGACCTTCCTGGTCCTTCCTGCAGCCTGGTTTCCAAAACTTAAAATTCTGCACACAATCGCCAACACTGACAAATCCTCAGGCCACCTGCCCAGCTGCTGGTACGAAGCAGAGGTGCAACAGAATTCTGCAAATGCTTTAAGTAGGAAAGACTCTGAGATGGAAGCTGATCTGCCAGGAGCAGAAATTGGAAACACGATGCAATATCGCTGTTGTTGCTTTCAAAAAAGAAAACTCTGCATGAACCAACCCAATTAAAAATGCAATTCAAACCGAAGGGTGGGGGAACCAATTAAAAAAACAACAACAAATTAAGACAAGGGGGGGGGGGAATAGCATCCTGTTGCAGATGTCAATTCACTGAACTGTGAAATGTGTTCTATTTTGTTACACGGCTGGTTTAGAAAACAAAAAACTGAGAAATAAATAGTGTATTAGGCTAGAAGACAGCTTCAGACAAGAACGGGAGTTAAGATTAATCAACTTGAATCAACGTAAGGGGTTTGAGAATTAAGGATTACGCATCCGTACAAATGATGACAAGGAGAAATAAGCAGAAAATGCCAAAGAGTTACAATGCACCAGATATGATTTCTTGTATTTTCATCCTACGATGGAAGGCAAGGCATTTTACTCACAGCATAAGGATCTAGGGGAGTTCCCTTTCCGGACAGTGACGAAACTCCTATTTGCCCTTTGATTCAGAAGCAAGATAATTGCATACCTTCAGACTATGACCACATTCACAACATACATTTAAAGTGCTATCATGCCGCTTTAAACAGCCATGGCTTTCTCCAAAGAGTTCTGGGAGCTGTAGTTTGATGATGGTGCTGAGAATTGTTAGGAGGCCCCGATTCTCTTCCCATAACTATAATTACTGTACAAGAGTTCCCTGTGAAGAGGGACTGATTGCTAAGCCACTATGTAATAATATTACAGGGGCAATAGGGGTCTACTAACAACTCTCAGCACCCCTAGCAAACTACAGCTCCCAGAATTCTCTGGAGAAAGCATGATACTGCTATAAATGCATGGTGTTAATGTGGCCTATGGGTTGCTTTTGGTGAAACCATCTCACGTGCTGAATACTTTTGCAATCGCAACATAACTTCCCCTCCCTCCCTCTCTCTCCCTCCCCCACCCCTGCACCACCCAAATGCCTTCTAGGGTTTTTTCCCTAACCCTCTGGAGCAGATTTGGGGACAGGGATATGAGAGGGAAGGAGAAGTTCCACTGTGCTCACAGAAGCCATCACGCACGCACAATGATTTAGTTGGATGCCGTGCTGTGTCCTGGCACCTGGAGCAAACAGCCCTGGGCTAAAAAGCAAACATATATGTCTCATCACAGTCAGCACATATAAAGTGGCTGGCCTTATTCCATGGACGGAAACGTACTGCACACAGGGGCGTAGCATGTGGAGGGGTTGTGCCGTGGCCCCGGACACACAATTTTTGAGGGGGCACGGACCGGGAGTCCCCAGACAGGTGCCGCCAGCACAACGCATCACAGCCCGGTGCTCCTCTCCACCCACCAAAGACCACATCAGCTGACTGGTCTCCCCCAGCAGCATGGCCCCGCTTTGCACCAGTGGAGGCGAGGATGGGGTTGCTCTGGCAGCTTCAAGGGCTGGGCTGATACCCCACCCACCCAGTGCACGTGTGCCTGCCCTAGGCACCAGCAACCAGTGCTATGCTGCCAACTGCATGAAAGGACTCTCTTTTCCGCCCTAGGCACCAGCAACCAATGCTATGCTGCCGATTGCATGAAAGGACTCTCTTTTCCTGAGAACCTCCTGTTACTGTTATTTTTTAAAAATTGCATTGTTATTGCATCTTTTATTTCTTACATATTGTACTCCAAAAAATCAAGAAATGTAAGCAAAATATAAAATAAATTAAAATCAATATGACTATTAAGCGTGATGGATGTGACGTCTCCCGTCTCCAAACACAAGGCACCAAAGACCACCTGAACGAAGCTCACAGATCACTGTCAGCCGGCAGATCACTGTTTGGGGAGCCCTGCTCTAGGCTATGGAAACTAATGGGCATTATGCAGCATGGCTCCGAATCATGCAGCAATTATGTTAAAGCTGCTTGAAATATACTTTAGCACAGGTCTTTATTGTGCTGCCTCAAGTTGGGTAATGCCCTGCATTTATTTGGCTTTCAACAATGCGAAGGTGTTCACATGCACACACCTACTGTAAACATGACACTAGTCCTCCAGTTGCTCATTTTTTGTGCAAACGAAGCGCTGTACAGGTATTGGCCAAGGTACAAAGTAATGTCCCTTATCAATAGCCCCGCATGGCCCAAACCAAACAGACCCACAGGCATGAAGGAATCAAGTAAACAAGTACATCCACAAATGAAAGAGTCCTATTTCAAAAGGAAATTGCTCAGTGTTTGACTAGATATTGGCAGACTGAACTGGCTCTGAACACCACTTTGAGTACTCTTAAGCCCTATCCAACTATGAGCTTCTTGACATTGCAACATGGTGCCCTCATATCCCCTGGGTGCTTTCCAAGGTCCCCTGACCCTCCCATTATTTATTCAGTTTTAATGAGGTTGTTGGGGTTTTCTTCTTTTTTTTGTTTTGTTTTTTGCAAACAGGGTTTTCCTGTTTTTTCAGGGCGAGGTGTGCCGACTTCTTTTAGTCTCTGCTTTGTTTGTTGTGGGCAGGATATGAACATCAACCCTTTTCTTCAATGAAAGGGGTGTTTTGTATGGCATGTCTCAGATTTCCAAGTGTGCCCCCAGGCTCAAAAAGTTGGGTGATCCCAGATCTATCCTTTACAAATTGTACAACAGATATTCAGCAGTACCTCAGGTTATAAACGCTTCAGGTTACAAACGCTTCAGGTTACAGACTCTGCTAACCTGGAAGTAGTACCTTGGGTTAAGAACTTTGCTTCAGGATGAGAACAGAAATCGTGTGACGGCAGCGGGAGGCCCCATTAGCTAAAGTGGTACCTCAGGTTAAGAACAGTTTCAGGTTAAGAATGGACCTCCGGAACGAATTATGTTCTTAACCAGTGGTATCACTGTAACTTAATTCTTCATCATTGGCCTTTGTCCAGTTGGAGTGGAACTTACGACTGGTGCTTTCCAGATGTTTTGGACAACAACTCCCATCAGGCCCTGACAGTATGGCCACAAACAAAAGGTAAAGAAGGAGGAAGAGGGCAGCAACTCCTGAACTATCCAGGGCCCCCAAGGTCTGAGTAGGCTGACAACTACTATTTTACATTGATTGCATGCATTCAAAATAAACAGTCCTGCAGGTGGAAAGTCCTCCTAGCTACCAAGAGGTTTGCACCAGCTGTGTTGCTAGTTCAAAAAAAAGGGGGGGTGGATTTGTGGGATCTGTCTCATGCTTTATGATATGAAGTATTACAGAATCCTGGCTGAGCCAGCAAGGCAGTTTTGCTGGCAATTTCTTGCGTTTGTTCAGCTGCTCAAGAACATCATGTGCAATATAATTATAACACACACACACACACACACACACACACACACACACACACGCATACACTATACATGCTGCAGCTGAATGCAGCTGCAGCCGAGGAAAGGAGACACAAAATGAATAAATGTGTAATGTTTAATAATAAAGTTTCTTTCTTCCTTCTTTGTCCATGACACAAGTAACTGGTCTTTTAGCCCAAATACTGACCGGTGGAGGCCCATCTCTTATCTCAGAGGCAGGGGTATTTCTCAGAACTTCTACAGTACCTAATCCACTTAACTGGGGCTGCCAGGATTGGACCTCATACCTTCTGCATGCAAAAGAGGTACTCTGCCACAAAGCTACTATGGCACCTGTTCCTTCCATGGAGCTAAAGATTTACCAAGCCTCTCTATTTCAAAACAAAGCTTTACTAGGGAATAAGATTCATAACCATGTTCAAAGTTGCCGTCATCTGCTTTTCCTCAACCCAATTTTTTGTTTTCTTTTTATGTTGTGCATATAAGACCACAAATTGGCACAACTCCACATTGACCAAGGCTAAACGTTTACATATAGACAATAGCAAAAAGATGAGCAAAAAGAAAGGAATTCGCCAAGGCTGAAGTTGTGGTTGGCAAGTTCGGCTCCTCCTTCCCCCCAGAATGTACTAGGCAAAAGGATAATAGAGATTTAAAGTTCTCACACATGCCAGAAGATTTCCAAAGACTTAAAAGAGTGGAGGAGCTACATGGATGGAGGAGGGAGGAATAACTGCATAGTGTGTGGAGTGCAAATAAATGTAAAATAACAGAAGGCAGCAAGAACAATTAGGCTGCGCTCACACTCCCATGTACTGCACACTCACTGGGTTTTTAATCCATGATCACATAAGAAAAATGCAAATACATCATGCCCTTTGTTATGAAATGCTACTGTTTGAGGTGTTGCTTCTCAAACCAGCTTCACACTAACTGGCCTCCCTAAGCTGTTTCTAATTTATCTCTTGCCAAGGTGTGAACACTTCTGAAAAAGCGTAAAGGTAACAAAGCTCTGCAGACGTGAAGTTGGGGGAACAAGGATAAAAGGAACTGCTTTTTTTTTTGTATGTTAAATTTATATCCTGCCATTCCTCAAAAGGAGCCCAGGGTAGCAAACGGTCCTGCTCAGGCCCCTAACAGCTTGCAGTAAGTGTCCTGTAGAAGGACAGGATTTGGGGGTTGCCATGAGGTTAAAAAAGGGACGTGGGTGGCGCTGTGGGTAAAAGCCTCAGCGCCTAGGGCTTGCCGATCGAAAGGTTGGCGGTTCGAATCCCCGCGGCGGGGTGCGCTCCCGTTGCTCGGTCCCAGCGCCTGCCAACCTAGCAGTTCGAAAGCACCCCCGGGTGCAAGTAGATAAATAGGGACCGCTTACTAGCGGGAAGGTAAACGGCGTTTCCGTGTGCGGCTCTGGCTCGCCAGATGCAGCTTGTCACGCTGGCCACGTGACCCGGAAGTGTCTCCGGACAGCGCTGGCCCCCGGCCTCTTGAGTGAGATGGGCGCACAACCCCAGAGTCTGTCAAGACTGGCCCGTACGGGCAGGGGTACCTTTACCTTTACCTTTACCTTTATGAGGTTAAAAAAAGGGGGGGCAGCTCAATTCCCTGTGCTATATAGGGATGTTTCAGGAGGAAGGCAAAGGAAAGGAGTGTATTTTCCTGCCTCACCTCCCTTCCACTGGTCTGGACACAGGAGGGGAAGCGTCCTGGCCAGGGCCGGATTTACGTTTGATGAAGCCCTAAGCTACTGAAGGTAATGGGGCCCTTTATATGTCCAGCTGTCCTTTGTCAACAACAAATTCTCACTGTTTTTTGTGTTGAATAAATGCTATATGGTAATTTATGGACCTAATAGGTATCTAAAGCCATTTGCACATGCAGAATGTAGGCACCCTATATATAGAAATGAGCAAACCAGTGATATTTTAGGGAGCAGACTAGCAGGCGGGGTCCATTGCTTACATCACAGGAGCCTACACAACACAAAAAACTGTTACTGTATGTAGGTTTTATTTTGTTTTTTAGCTTATATTTTGGAAATGTACATCTTTTTTTTCCTTTAATTTTTTGGGGGGGCCTAAGCTATAGTTTGTTTAGCTTATACGTAAATCCAGCCCTGCTCCTGGGACATGGCTGCCACCCATAGCTGTCAACTTTTCCCTTTTCTTGCAAGGAATCCTATTCGGAATAAGGGAATTTCCCTTAGAAAAGGAAAAACGTTGACAGCTATGCTGCCACCCCTTCCCTTGAACAGGAAACTCCACTGAAGAAGTGGAGACAACCTTTAGTGTGCCAGTCTCACATGCAATCCTTATTTCCGGACTTACCAGTTTTGCCGTATCCCTCAGGAAATGTTTTACACCAGGGGTGGCGGCTGTCAGGCCCTTCCCCTTTCCTCCAGGCTCATTTCCCAGAAGTTCAAGACCTCTTGAAATATGCACCTCCCTTCCTGGAAAATATCTGAAAGGCCACAGCAAGCTTTTGAGGCCCAGCTGAAAGAAAAGAGATAACAAAAATTAAGGAAAACGTGCCTGCGCAAATGACAAGATTACAGTTACGCTTCCTGAAAACACTGTGATAAGTAGCAGCACTGCTGCTAACGAAAGCAAATTATAGTCATAATGCTCGCGGAAAAGGGTGTACGGAAGGGGGAATCAGGATTTATATGTCTGTTGTTACTGTTATCTTTCTTCTCACATTCAATAACATTTTAAATAATGTGACCCAATGGACGGTTCCCCACTGCCACCTTCCTCAACCTAGTGTCCTCCACATGTTGTTGGGCTACAACTCCCATCATCCCCAGCCAGCATGCCTAATGGTCAGAGATTGTGAGTACCAAGGTTGGAGAAGACACTAACAAATCTACACACACACACACACACCCCACACACATACAGATGCACCATGGTCTTGTGAACTAATCATTATTATTAACTACAATTATTGGTAGTAGCAACAGTGGTAGAATTTGTGTAGTGCCATCAGTATGTACTAGAGGAAAAGTCCATGCCCCAAGGAGTTTACAATCCAAATTTCAGCAGGAGAGGAGGAAGGCAGAGATGGGGGTGAACAACGAAGCAATTTGTGGCTGTTTCCATTGTGCCTGCTTAAGTTTAGCTATGGGCCAAGTTACAACTGGACATGGAAACTTGGAGGTTTATACCACAGAAGAGCTGAGTTTTGAGGAGAAAAAGAGGTTGCATCACACAAGTAGACATTTTCAGAGACAGCATACAGACCATGGTGGCAGGGCAGAGACTTCGAGTGAACAGGAAAATCTCAGAGTATAGGTCCTGGGCAGAGATGTATGAGGAAAGAACTATGGGGAGATGAGGAGGTCAAGGATGAGAAAATTCAATCCATGTTCAGTGCAGCAGGCTGCAAACTGAAACTCTGAACCTGAATTAATTCAAGTTCTGAATATGTCGTGAGCCTTACAACACTGGAGATGCAAGTCAGAGATCTACAACAGACCAGCCGCAAACAACCGAGGAAGCAAAACCATGGATGATATTTCTAAATATATAAATATTGAGGGATAGGGAGATAGGGCTGATTTCCTTAAGAATGGAGAGGTTTGATCTTCTTGGGTCTCTCAAAAGTCTCCTCCAGCACCAGAATTCAAAAGCATCAATTCTTCGGCGATCAGCCTTCTTTATGGTGCAAAATGAATGGCCACCTGTAAACACTCCTATCAATCTGCAATAGAATTAGCTAAACTGTTGGAACACCAAGATCTGCTCATAGACACACATCCTGCCAAGCTCTATCTTCTGAGAAGCAGTGCAAGGATAAGACTGACATTGACATTTACAATCCATGTTTTCCAAGGTGGACAGGCCTGATTCATTTAGATATGTTAAAAGGGAGGGAATGCAGCTGTGAGACCTGGAACCTGGAACGAGCTTTTTAAAAACATTCCATATAATTACAAGGCCAAGTCAAAGCAAACCAAAGGAAGCATATCTCGGTTTACAGAGATTTCTCAACCTTGAGCCCAAACTGCAACCTCCAGTTAGTTCCACTGCAGTCAAAGCAAACCTAAGTCTTCTGAATTCATGGGTTACAACAGCTGCCTGCTGCCTCCTGGTCTGTTTTGGAGGTCAATATCCATCAGTGATGAATGCTGCAGTCCATAACATCTGGCAGGCACCTAGTTGGGAAAGGCTGGGTTGCACAATGGGACTAGCAGCAAGGTTAGGAGTGAACTATAGTTCCCAAGAATCTTTGAGGGGCAAATTGCTTTAAAGATATGCTTTATACCCGGCTAAAGCTGACAGAGGGCACAGTGCAGTGGCATAGAGACTGAGCTACACATCTGGAAGTCTCAAGCTCAAATTAGGGAAGGCAAATTAGAGAAGTTCTTAGTGGCAGAACATCTGCTTTTGCAGGGATCAATTTCAGCTTGTTCCTTGCTGGGGCAACTTTAGAGCTCTGTGTCCCCTGGAACACAGCCTGATCCTTGCCTTGCTGCCACCCTGATCTCTGCCTTGCATTCAGCATGAACTCTGCCTTGCTTCACTTTGCCTTGTTATCCCCCCTGAACCTTCTCTCACCTTTCCTTGTGATTCTCAGCTTGCCCTATATCCTCTTTGAGCCTTGCTGCGCTGCAGAGCACAACACCTTCCTCCTTGCAATGAAGGGGAGAGTGGCTAGTAATACTGGTTTATCTCATAGAAGTTTCTGTAAGGTTTACAGCTAGAAAATGCATGTGACTTCCTTTGAACATGATAAAGCACTATGCACTCCTTAAGCATCATTGCATTTTAAGGAGGAGGTGCAGGGACAAAGAGCTGTTGTGGGTCTTAAAATGGGTGAGATAGGTGAAATAAGAGTTAGGCAGATAGCTGCCCAGTACGAGAAAGGAGTGGTGAATCCTTGTTGAAAGAGGATGGGGGAGGAATGCAAAACAGCAGCAAGAACTGGAGGAAAGAAGCAGGGCTGGTGGGGAGTGAAAAGTGGGGGGAAGTCATTGTGGCTCTCAGCCACATGGTTTTCGTTGTGGCTTCAAACTTGGCAGTGCCTTGAATGCACTTCCGCTATACATTTAGGATCAGTGCAACCATCTGTACACTCACACCGTTCTCCAGCATTCTGTTTCATTGAGTTTTTCAGAATTATATCCAAGGTGGTAGTAGAGGAAGAACTAAAGGCTAGAACTTCTAGATCAGTTAATGCACTTACAAACGTTATCTTAAGCGCTGCAGCACATTCACAAACCAGAGAAACTGTCATGGACACCACCCCACACCCAACTGACCACAGCAGCAAGTGCTTCTTTCAAGCCAGTGGTAGCTGGTGCCCATCAAGACTGTTGGAGCAGAACACGGGGAGCCCAAGCAGTAGGCAGTGCCCAAGCCAACAGCAGGCAGGGTCAACTAATTCTAGTCTTGTCCCCATCCTCAGCTTTCCTGCTGCCATGGCCTGGACTGGCTGTAAGTAAGAAGGCAGACAGATGGAGGCAGACAGGTTGGTGGGGAAGTATCCCACTTGCCCAAATGGACCAGCATCCAGAGGGTCATGCCTTCTTTCAATATGAGAAAAAGTAGGGTAAGGAGACCTTGTGGGTATCAAGGTAGAAATATGCAGGCACATTGTGTGCCTGCGGTCACCATGCAATACACACAGTTCTTTATTTCTTTGACTTAACTTGGTTCACAGGATTTGGGTTCCAGCCATCAGACTTTCTGTCTACCTGAGTTCATGTTTGCTGCATTAAACTAATCCACAATTATCAGACCCCTCCTTTTTTTTGCTGCATTCACTCCTTTTGTGTCCGTGATCCAGCGTGTGTCTACTCAAGCACACTAATGTCGGGATATAAAATATTAATTTATTTCAGACTAAAATAGCTTCTGTCCCTGTAATTGATGTCACTTGAGAGCATTGTTCATGGTGCACAGTATACAGTGGTACCTCGGGTTACAGACGCTTCAGGTTACAAACTCCGCTAGCCCAGAAATAGTACCTTGAGTTAAGAACTTTACCTCAGGATGAGAACAGAAATTGCGCGGCAGCGGGAGGCCCCATTAGCTAAAGTGGTGCTCCAGGTTAAGAACAGTTTCAGGTTAAGAACGGACCTCCAGAACGAATTAAGTTCTTAACCCGAGGTACCACTGTAGTTCACATTTTGCTCTATGTCCACATCCCAACAAGCTTCACAAGCTGAGAAAGAATTTATCGGGCTTCCAAAGGGACAAAACAATACAGTACATTGGAAAGGTTTTACCATAACAATTAAGCTGTTTCCCAGCAGTTCCACTCATGCAATAGTCCCTTGCCAGATCAAATGCCCTGAGCCAGATCCATCTGTTCCTTCTTACCAGAGGTATCTAATAAGAGCTACCTTATTAGAGGGCTCTGACTCACTCAGCACCAATGGAAAGACAGCAAGTACTGTAATATACAGCACTTTTGTTCTGGGACCTGGCATTTGTCTGATCCTTTGATGTCTACAAAAACCAGGAAAAAGTTTTGAGTATATTCCACCTGCTGAAAACCACGGGCTGATGCAAAATAATGGGACTCCCAGCATGAATATAATTACAGCTATGTATCTTGGGAAATAACTTCCCATACATCAGTGGTTACTTTCAGTCAGTTAAATACAAACTCCCAACTCCAGTGCAGGTGCTACTTATTATTAAACAGTGTGAAACTTTCTCCTGTCAAATTACCTCCACGAAATGATACTGCGGTTGGTTGTACATAATTCCTTTTAATTTTCTGGGCAGTTACTCAAGCAAAAACTTCAAAGTAACCCATTTGTCCTTTATGGAGCAACTTGCATAAACAGCAGAGGAGATAAATTATAACTAGGTAGGTAAAAGGTCCATGTATGAATACTAAAAGGTCGTCTGGCCACTGCCAGAGCACTTTGTCTTGTGATGTCATGGGCACAATGTTAGTATTACTGTGGATCTCAAATTTTCTTAAAGTTTCTAGCCCCTCACGAATCAAGAGCAATGCTCTTTTTTCCTTTCCTTTTTTAACAAGTTGTGGAGTAAGCATGGACCAATGGAAGCAAATAGTATGGGAAACAGCCTTATTAGAAAAAATAACCAATAAACTGAAACAGACACGAGGACAAATGGAAGAAGGCTCCCTTTTATCACATGCACAGCCCAACAAGACAATGACAAGAATCCATCAACAGCATACAAATCAATATGGCTAACCTGATTCAAACACACACACACCCCACTCACACACGAAAACAAAGTTCACCACAGCTAATCACAAACGAACAACCACACCCTAGGCCAACCCCAACCTCTCTCACCACCAAAGGAACACAAGCGAATAGTAAAGAGAACCCACACAAGTGACGCTGACACAAAACCCCACACATACATTAAGTAAAATAGAAAAATCGCCAACCAACTCCACCCCAACTCACCATTCCCCCCTCCACCTCTTCCCCCCTTTCTTCCTAATGTAACACTAATGTCTCAACAAATGAAACTGATCTGTAGAAATCATAACTTGAAAAAAGACATTGCACATACTTTTGTAAACTAAGAAATCTTTAATAAAAATATGTTTAAAAAAACAACAACAAAAAAGATGTGCCTGGAAATATGGCATAAGGATCTGGAAAAGCTCTTATACTCAGTGAATACAACTTTCAAGCTCCATAGATGTCTCAAAGTTCCTCTTGAGCAAGTTGGTTACATTTCCCGTTTAGGTAAGTTTTTAATATTAAAGGCCATTTCGTTTTTAACACTTGATTTGGAGCCACCCAGAGTGGCTGGGGAAACTCAGCCAGATGGGTGGGGTATAAATAATAAATTATTATTATTATTATTATTATTATTATTATTATTATTATTATTATTTCCTTATCTACCTTGCTTACTTACAATGGGGAAGGGACGTAACTCTGTTGCAGAGCATCTTGCCCAACATCTCCAGGCAGAGTTGGAAGAGACTCCTGCCTGCCCCAAACCCTGGAGAACCCCTTCTAGTCAGCATAGACAACTGTGACCTAGATGGACCAAATGTTTGATTCAGTATAAGGCAGCTTCTTTGTCATTGTCATCTTATATATTTATTTATATCCTGGTCTTTTCCTTGATAAAGAATCAAGGAGGCTTACAGATAAAAATAAGAACACCAAAAACATAGAAAAACTGCCAAACATTATAGTCCTATGTTCCTACAGAATCCCAAAAGATGTCATACAAAAGTCTTAGCAATACTTGCATAGCATTCAAGGATTTCAGGCAGTCACATAGCATAGGTTGCCAGTGCCTGGGGCCAAGTGGAGGGGGAGGGAAATGGAGTACACATGCACATTCAACTGTGTAATAGTGTCCACATCACCCAGGAGATTTCAGCTGCAGAGATAAGAAAAGAAGAGTCGTTCCATTTTCTGGAGAGGTCACTTCCTGGTTCTCATGGAGAAGCCACTTTCAATGGAGCTGTTGAATTTTTGTGCCCCCTAACAATTTTGCGCCCTGGGCCCCATGCTACGCCACTGACTTCCGGAAATTCTAACCTTTTCCAAATCCCATTACTACTTGTTCTAAGCAGAGAAGCTGCTCTGCCCACAACAAAAATGCAAAGTCAATGGCAAACCGAGGGAAGATACAACCTCTCTGTTTGTAGAGACCTGTTGTGACATCAGAAAAAGCCACTGTGACGTAAAGAGGCTTGCAGAAGGTCAGAACGTTAAGAGGCACATGCAGAAACCAAGAGCTCAGAAGTGCAGGAAAGTCACCATCCATCACATTGATTAGCTTGCGTGTTTTGTTTTGCTTCACTTTTAATTAGTATTTTACTGTATGCTTTTCATACCGTAACCTTCCCTGAGCCTCAGAAGAGCAAGATGACATAAGTCACATTAAAAAGAAAAAACGCCTATAGCCGCGGAGCTGACACATTCATTGCCACAATTAAGGATAAAATAAACCCAAAGAGAGAACGGCAAACTTTATTTCTACTTATGAGTTCAAGACAAGGCCACAGCACTGAGCCAGGCAGAAGGCCAAGGGAGGGGGGGAGAGACGGGACCATTTGGTACTTAACACATCAGCTGGTCCAGTAAACAAGAGGCAAGAGCATAAGGTTATTCCCTAAAGCAGAAACGAACCAGGATGTGGCCATGATAATCCTCTAAAAATGCAAGGATTGGTTAGATCAAAGTCACTGGCAACAAAGGAAGCTTTATTGTTGTTGTTTAAAAACCATGAATTATAGAATTCCTTAATGAGGCTAAAATTCTCTCTGGAGTGAGGATACAATTGGATGCTGGTGCTTTCAACAGAGCAAGAGGCATTTCATGAAGGCAATGTGTGCATTCATAGTGAAACCCGCGTGCAGACACATGACTCCAGCTGTCCTCTGCTTGAGCAAAATCTGCAGAGAGGGTTGCATTTCAGAGGATAAGGTCCGTTTTGAGGACAACTTCCTCTCAAGAATGATGCAGGGTGGGGGGAAAGGACAACAGAATTAACATGAGGCACGGAGCCCTCCCTTAATTTCAGAAATGAGGCTCTTAAAGGAGGGTGAATTATATAAGGGCCCCTGCGGAATGGGTTGTGTGTGTGTGTTCTGCCAGTATATTCTGCAACATCTCATTGAGGTCCACAATAAACATAATATATTCTGAGTAATACAGAAACAGAGCAGCATAGGCAATTCAAAGAAAAACACTTAGTTTTTTTGTAGAGCCTTTTCTAATTTTGGCTCAACTTCCCGAGTACCAAAGTCTGGGAACAGAAATAACATTTTAAAAAAAGAAAGATTTTCTACCATTTTATATTTTTAAAAACTTAATATAAAAGTAAAGCAGTAAGGAAGTCACCAACATGTGGTTTCTCCCCCATAAACACAAACCTAATCTACAACATACACATTTCAAACTATTTGCATTTTAGTAAAATTAGAATATCTGGTTGTTTACCCTGCAACACACCAGAATATTTAGATGAATGGCTTGCTGGAAAGCCAACATATTTATAGGTATTGCTTATGCCTGCATGAATTTTTAAAAACATTTTTTAAAAGCTATGGCTTCTCAAATGCAGTATAGGGGAAGAAAACTAAGTTAAGAGCCTCTTAAGACATCGTAACACACATTAAGTATTGCCTTCTGTTTTTGTACACATTGCCACAGATTACGGGAGCCACTTCACATAAATATCAGACAAATGGCGAAATCTGTCCTTTTACTCCTGATTCTGAGTGTCGAAAGGCAATTCAAGTGCATTAGGACCAAACAGAATTACATCATCACAAGGAAGAACCTTTAAAAATGCATGACTGCTAACTCTGCAGTTTAGCAAAGACTGGTGTATTGCCAGTTATAAATCACATACACAAACACACAAAATACAATATACTTCCACCAATCAGGCAACGGTTGTTATAGCAACTTTCTGACAACTTTTTGAGAGATGCCAGGTGCTGGCAAGGCTGGCAGATTGCCCTTTGAGGAAGATAGCAAGTTTCCTTATGAAACAGGAGCACATACAGGGAGGAAAGTGTCAGAAACAGTTAAGAAGGCTTATAGGGAAGAAAACAAGGACTCCATAACATGAGGATCCTGTCTAAATTCCTAGGCCGGCCATCCCCAAGCTTGTGCCCTCCAGATGCTTGGGCTACATATCCCATCAGCCATAGCCAGCCTGGCCAATGGTAAAGAGATTGTGGGTGTTATTGTCCAAAACATCTAGGGAGCACCAGGTTGGAGAAGACTGCTGCACAGACCACTGACTACACACAGTAAAAGATTGTCATCCAGTCCAACGCCCATTGCAAGCATCCACCAGCACAGATCTACCTATGGAATTACACAGCGTGCCACAAGCAGGGGAACAGGTGCACTGCTCAACACATGGGTTCAGATAGTTGCTCAACATGATGTACGGATGCAAGCCAAGACACATACAACATTCATGTCAATGGCTGCAGAACGTCTTGCATTATGAACACAAGCAAGGCAAATGCTCTGGACTGAGCTCAGTCTGGCATTTTAAGGACAATGCAAGTGTTAATTGAGAACTGGAAATTCTTTACCCTTTCTTAATCGTACTTTTACTTGAGATGATGTTAGAAAGCAGAGTTTAAGCTACATTTTAAAGAATAGATTTCGTTCTTAAATGTATGGTTTCTTCTTACCAAATTACGATATCCATGATAGGGGTGGGTTGGTGGTTGGTTTTTCTCTCTTTCCCCAGAGTATTTTGCATCCCTTTACAGTGGTACCTTGGGTTAAGAACTTAATTCGTTCTGGATTCGTTCTTAACCTGAAACTGTTCTTAACCTGAAGCACCACTTGAGCTAATGGGGCCTCCTGCTGCTGCTGCACCGCCGGACCACGGTTTTTGTTCTCATCCTGAAGCAAAGTTCTTAACCCGAGGTACTATTTCTGGGTTAGCAGAGTCTGTAACCGGAAGCATCTGTAACCTGAAGCGTATGTAACCCGAGGTACCACTGTATAACCATTTGAACTCTATCTTCATTTTAAAAAACAACAACTGCATACTTCTCAAGCTTATTGCCAATTAGATCTGTGGGGGAATATCTACACACACCAGAGAAAGTGTTCCAAAACTGTTGAGAAAGACAGTTTTCCCCCAAAATGTGACCGTGTGGAATTATTACAAATGCTTGGAAATTATATATGAATTCACCCGTGTATAAATGCCTTAATAACAACAACATGAGACAGGGGGAAGCAATACAAACCAGGCTCTGCATGTGACCAATTCATGCAGTACATCTGAGTTTCATGAGCAGAATACTAGGATATGTAGTTATGAGGTTTTACTAATTGTTATTTGTTTGTTATTGCTGTTATATACCTATTTCCATAGAGGTAGCCTTGTTAGTCCCTTGCAGCAAAACCAACAGTCTTGTAGCAGTTTAAGATGAATTTTATTGCAGTGTAAGCTTTTGTGAACCACTCAAACTCAAACTTATTGATGATATTGTGGTGGTGGTGATGGTGGTAGTGGTTACCTGCCCTTCACCCTAAGGTCCCACGATGGGTTGCAACAATTAAAACACAACATAAATGTTGAAACACAATATCACACTATATTAAAAACAGTTTAAAACAACTTAAAATTACAAAATAAGGGGGGCCCCTAAATTTTCATCTCAAATACAAATACTAATAATTTATTATTTGAATATAAAAACATAGTAAAACACTAAACCTTAAAAAGCTTTCCTATACAGACACCCCTCTGTGGGAAGAGAGTGCCACAACTGCCACAGAAAATTCCCTCCCCCAAGCCACCCCCCTCAAGTTTCTGAAGGCGATAGAAGAACCAAGAGGACATTGTCTGCTGATCTAGCACCCAATATGGTTTTAGGGAAGGATATACATATTTCCCCTGAACACATATGCATCTATCAACTGAGAATAAACAACAAACATCTGATGAAGTTGGCTCTAGTCCATACTTCCTCCACAATAAATCTGTAAGTCTTCAAGGATGTCACAACAAGACTTTGTGGCTAAATCCCAGAAGGAGAGGTTATTTAGAAGAACAAGGGAGGGCAATTCAAATGACCACTGACACTGGCTGTAATCTCAAAATCATAAACAAAACTGCAACAGTTTATTGCAATCATTCCTTTATTATTTATTAGTTATGCAAGCTGCACAGCATGAGATATGCTGCTTTATAGTTTTAGGTTTGTCAACAGCCTTCAGAAAAGCAATCTGAACAAAGACCAGAGCGCATTGCAGTTAACTTGCACACGCGCACGGCCAGTCAATCAACAAACAAACAGACAAATAATAATCAAATCCCACTTCTAGATCAAAGTACCCTCAATCCCCACTTAGAATCAAAGCATGCAAATGAAGTACACTTGTCTGTATTATTTCCCTTCTGCATGCATTATTCTACAAAAAGATTGGACGTTTACAAGAAAAATTAAGAAGGTATTGTTGACAAGAGTTGAATGGGAGGGAGGTGAACTGAGGTTGGATTGCCAATGGAAAGGGCCAGGAGGGTAGCAAACAACACGAAAACGAAGCTATGTTAGGAGAATTACAAATTGCAAAGAGATCAGAAGCTCTGTATTCAGGTTGCTGGGGAGGGGAGCACTGCTCTGCCTTACACTGGTTTCTGAATCCTTTTCAGACACTGCCCATGCATTTTAAACTCTTTCTTCGCAGCCATGAGATATCAAACAAGTTTCACAGAGAAGGCATAGTAAGTGGTTGTGAATCCTCCCCAGAGCTTGCAACTCTGCACCTACCAGCACGATTGTAAACTTCGTACGATTATTCTTCACTGGTACGGCAAATCTGTGCAGCACCCATGTGAGAAACAGCAGTGGGATTCTTTTACCACAATGCCTGTAAAAGCTGGGTATATAAAGCCTCCATCCTCTCTTACAATCCATTTTGCCATGTTTGTTCCAGGAACTACAACTGTCTTCTGCAGCCCAAAGTCAGCTGTGCGAATCTCGATGAACAAAATAACGCTAGGAGCACAACATCCTAGACAGCTACCTTATACTGAGTCAGACCATTGTTCTGTCTAGCTCAGCACAGTTTACTCTGACTGGCTGTTGCTCTCTCTGAAACCCAGATGGGGGACATTTCCAGATCATGAGGAGGGGTGCTGCAAATTGAACCTAGGACTTTCTGAAGATGCTCCCCCACTGAATCACCAGTCCTTCATTATCATTAAAGCCCTTGAACTTTAATGAAGGATGTTCCTGGAAATAATATTATTTCCATTCAATAATTACGTTATTCTTTAAAATACAGTGGTACCTCGGGTTACATACGCTTCAGGTTACAGACTCTGCTAACCCAGAAATAGTGCTTCGGGTTAAGAACTTTGCTTCAGGATGAGAACAGAAATCTTGCTCCGGTGGCGCGGCAGCAGCGGGAGGCCCCATTAGCTAAAGTGGTGCTTCAGGTTAAGAACAGTTTCAGGTTAAGAACAGACCTCCGGAACGGATTAAGTACTTAACCCGAGGTACCATTGGAGAGAGAGGGAACACTGGACAATGTTCCCATCAAATTAAAATCTGTGGGAAGGTGAAGGGGGTTTCCAAAGATGAGGAGAATCCAGCATTGCTTGGAGCAACAAGTGATGCAAATTCCTTCCAGGCACCAGTTTCTTTTTATAGTATATGGTCTCAGATTCAAGGCAGAGAGTTGCTTTGCCTTCTTTTCCAAAGCACTGGATGTCTTCCCACTGACTGCAATGGGAAAACAAACACCTACACTTTTTTGTGTGTGGAAGATTTCAATGAAATTTACAGGCATCATAGCCCTTTCAAAGGGAACGAAGAACTCAGACAAATACAGTAGGTGCAGTTAAATGTTGAGCCTTCCTTCTAAAACAGTTGGTATCCTTCTCATATGTTGTGTGGGCAATGTATGCATTTAAAAGTCTCTGAAGCTTTAACACTTATGAATACATTTTATTTTCTACTCAATTTGCACCAAAGAGTCACAGGATTTTCTACTTCCCCTTCCCAAAACATTGTGCTTGGAAGTAAAGGCTGTTGATAAATGTCATTCCCTGATTGGAAGCTAGAGCTGTCTGTCACAACTATGCCTGCATCTAACCCTCTCTGCCTGGCATTAGAGAGAGCTTGGAGGTTACCAAAATTCCGCCAATTAGGTAAATAAACAAACACCAGAAGCCTTTCCAATGTCGGAAGCTGTGCCAAAGCCGCAGAGCTAGCCTGCTTCTGCTCAGACCACCTCTATTCCACATCTCTGAGGCAAGGAATTCAAAGCCCAAGTAAACTTCAGATTTTTTTAGGCTGCCTCTGGTTTGTTTTTAAAACTGAGATTCAAATGCTAATGAAGGGATCTTCATATAATGCTCCAGAATTAGCCCACACAGAAGCCAGAAAGGATTTCCCCTCAAATGTGATTTGGCAGTTTTGTTTCCTCCCTCTGAAAACAGATGGCCATGGCTTTTTGTTGGGATAATAAAGGCAATTGTTCTCCCCTGGGTACACCCATTAATCCTTTCCTCTGGGCTCTCTTGTCTGATGCAGGTGATAAGCTTGTGACTTCTGTATTATTCACAAGGATGGAGTAAAATATAAACAGGTGCAAGGGGGCTGGGACAGGGCACTACTGTCCTCCTAGGCAGGGCTTGCCCACATGGTGCCCTCAGACATTGCTGCACTACAGTTCCCATGAGTCCCAGGCAGCATGGCCAACTGTCAGATGATGGCAACAACAGGAAGCGGGTGGCACTGTGGTCTAAACCACTGAGCCCCTTGGGGTTGCCAATCAGAAAGTTGGCAGTTCAAATCTGCACGACGGGGTGAGCTCCTGTTGCTCTGTCCCAGCTCCTGCCAACCTAGCAGTTCGAAAGCATACCAGTGCGAATAGATAAATAGGTACCGCTGTGGCGGGAAGGTAAACAGTGTTTCTGTGCACTCTTGCACTTATCACGGTGTCCCATTGCGCCAGATGACCTGGAAAGCTGTCTGCGGACAAATGCTGGCTCCCTCAGCCACCCTATAGTCAAGTTTAACTCCCTATAGTCAAGGTCAACTGGACGTAACCATCCAGGGGTCTTTTACTATTGCCTTTTACCATAGCCAAGCACTGATTCCATTATTGCCACCTGTGGACAGAGAAAGGTTCTTCTCCCTCTCTCATTAACATCAGAACTCAGGGATATCCAATAAAGCATTATATTCCAGGGATCTCCTGGAAACTGCAGGAGCAGAAAGTGCTCTTGTGCTCAAGTCATGCTTGAGAGTTTCCACTGCCATCTGGTTGACCACCGTGAGATAAGCATGGACTATTAGTCTGATTCAACAGGCTCTTATGTTGTCACGAACAGGTTTTAATCAATCTGTCCTTGCAGGAAGCAACCAAATGTAAGGGTAAGGTAAGGGGACCCCTGACCATTAGGTCCAGTTGTGACCAACTCTGGGGTTGCGGGGCTCATCTCGCTTTACTGGCCAAGGGAGCCGGTGTACAGCTTCCAGGTCATGTGGCCAGCAAGACTAAGCCGCTTCTGGCGAACCAGAGCAGCGCACGGAAACGCCGTTTACCTTCCCGCCGGAGCAGTACCTATTTATCTACTTGCACTTTGATGTGCTTTCAAACTGCTAGGTTGGTAGGAGCAGGGACCGAGCAACGGGAGCTCACCCCGTTGCGGGGATTCAAACCGCCGACCTTCTGATCGACAAGTCCTAGGCTCTGTGGTTTAACCCACAGCACCACCAAATGTAGGACATTACTAATAAGCCCTGACGGGGTTCTAGAACCAGGCACTCTGCCAATTAGTTTCTAGCATTGGTCGCTCAGTTTAGGCAGTTTAGGATACGTGGGTCAAAAAATACCCTCTACACTGCAGTATTAGCCTGTGTTGACTGAGCCCACAGACCAACAGAGACATGCATTTGCATCCAAATCACCTGACAAGTCTGACCAATTTATCTTGTTTCAACAGCCAGGCAGACTCCCTTGCCTCATCTGTTCCAGACTCTGGCCATCAGCCTACCTGAAAACACACCATCTGCCTCTGACCTTTTTTGATCCTTGTTTACTTGCACAGCACCTGGACCACCAGATGTGCCCTTCTTTTGGGAGTGTGGCCAACGCTTGCATGATCTAATGACTGCTGAGATTGTGGTTGGCCAACCTACGGCGCATGGCAGAGCCAATAGGTGGCTGTGGCAGGAGCAATGCTAATGGGGCAGGCCTAATGCGAGTTGTAGTCCCAAGAACATCTGGAGGGAGGCAAATTCCCCATCCCTGGCCTGGAGCACATCTACAGTGGAGGCTTGGGTTGCGAACGTGATCCATGCAGGATTCACATTCGCAACCTGCAGCATTTGCAACCCACGTCTACGCATGCGCGAGTTGTGATTTTGTGCTTCTGCGCATGCACAAAGCGTGGTTTAGCGCTTCTGCGCATGTGCGACCGCTGAAACCTGGAAGTAATCCATTCTGGTACTTCCGGGTTTCAGCAGTCTGCAACCTGAAAAAACACAACCTGAAGTGTCCGTAACCCGAGGTATGACTGTATTACCAAAGCAAGGGGACCTGCAAATGTTTTACATCAATCTTTACCATTTGTTACTTTTATAGCCTGTTCTTCATTCAAGGAGTTTAGGGTGGCATCTCTCTCTTTTCCCCCACCCCAGTTTTTATCCCAACAACCCCCATAAGACACCTCACACTGGATGATAGGGACTAGCTCAAGCCCCCACACTGAACTTTGTGGACAAGCAGTATTTGACACTGGCAGTGGCAGAATTTGGGCTCTCAAATTTCAGCACCGCATGGGTGCGACACTAAAATTCAGCGCTCACACTCCATTCTACAGCATTGTTTCAGCGCCCCTTGCATGGTAGTGGCCAGTGCAGCCGCATCGGTTGTGCTACCCTAGAAAACCGCCTCTGACGCTGGATCTCTCTAGTTCTAGTCCAACCCTCAAATCACTACACCACACTGGCTTTCTCCATTAGAGTGGGGAATGGCACAATCTTATATTTTGGAATTATGGCACACTTTCTCAAAAGTAATGAGTATTATATTGAAGGATGCTAGTTTACAGTGGAGCCTTGGTTCTCCAATGGTTTAGTTGATTAACAAATCGGCTACAGAACACCACAAACCCAGAAGTAAGTGTTCTGGTTTTCGAACATTTTTTGGAAGCCAAATGCCTGAAGCAGCTTCCACCTGAGTGCAGGAAGCTCCTGCAGCCAATCAGAAGCCATGCCTTGGTTTTTGAATGGTTTCGGGAGTCGAACCGACTTCTGGAACAGATTAAGTTTGAGAACCAAGGTACCACTGTACTAGGACAAAAAAACAGAAGGATCTCATAACTGATGGTGAGGATTTACCATCTTAAAGCACCCTTCCTACAGAACAGATGGAAATTGATGCCAAGTTGTATCTAACTCACTTATTCTCATGGTAGACACACGGAAATTAATGAAACTAAGTTAGCCACGCCTATTACTTTAAATGGGTCTACTCTGAGTAGGGCTAGCAGTTCCTCCCATTCATTGTAGGGTTTGTTTGTTTTAAAAATGTTCCTTATGAAAAGGAACCATGTAAGATTGTTAAAGAGAAGAACGGAGCATATTGAAGAGAAGAATGGAGCAAGTTATCTTATGTGGTAGACATGTAGTTATATACAAAAATACTGGAACAGGATTGTTAGAAAAATAACAAAAATATTGAAATGTGAAGTTCCCTTAGATACAGTGTTGATATTGCTGATCTATAAATCGCATATCCTAAGGAAAGAACATAAAGAACTTACATTGTGTCTATTAACAGCAGCAGGAATGTTAATTGCTCAAAACTGGGAAGTTACATAGCTTGGAATGTGTGGCTTAATAAACTTTGAGATTTGGCTGTTATGGCATAAATAACATATTACCTAAGAGCAAGAACTGCAAGTGAATATGGAAATAAATTCTGAGAAAACTGGTTACCCTTTATATGTTTTTTCCCAAGAAAAGTTGTCTCCCTCAAAAGCAACTTCAAGCAGGTATTGAGGGGTTTTTAAAGCAGAAACATTGTGATTTTATGTTAAGTCATATTTTGTTGCAGAGTATTATGACCTGAACGGGAAGCGGGTGGCGCTGTGGGTAAAAGCCTCAGCGCCTAGGGCTTGCCGATCGAAAGGTCAGCGGTTCGAATCCCCGCGGCGGGGTGCACTCCTGCTGCTCGGTCCCAGCGCCTGCCAACCTAGCAGTTCGAAAGCACCCCCGGGTGCAAGTAGATAAATAGGGACCGCTTACTGGCGGGAAGGTAAACGGCGTTTCCGTGTGCTGCGCTGGCTCGCCAGATGCAGCTTTGTCACGCTGTCCACGTGACCTGGAAGTGTCTCCGGACAGCGCTGGCCCCCGGCCTCTTGAGTGAGATGGGCGCACAACCCCAGAGTCTGTCAAGACTGGCCCGTACGGGCAGGGGTACCTTTACCTTTACCTTTATTATGACCTGAATTTTTTTTCCTGGAGCAGTTTTGTTTATTATTGCTATTAATTGTTAAAGGAGAGAGGGGAGGGGGTCCTAATCATAGTATAGCCACCAAGGGGAGTTGGCACCAACCAATTCTTGCCCATCAGTTCACTTGGTAGCCCAGCCATGAAAAGGATGGGAGAGAGGCCAAAGGAATCCTCCATTGTGTCCCGGCTCCATTTAGGTCATCCATTTTGGATGAGGCACAAAGGAAGCTGGCATCCCTCATTAGGCAGTGCACAGAATCACCCTGCCCCACATAGGCCTGACCAAACTAGCAGTTCTGGAGCTTTCAGGGCAGGCTGCAAAATGCAGAAGTCTCGGAATGCTGAACAGAGAACGCTTGTCACATTTCCTCCCTGGGATGTGCGGCCCGGTCCCCTGATGCAAAAGGCAGCCTTTGTCCTTAGCCTTTTGGGGGAAAGGGAGGCGGAGATAAAGCATCTTTTCAAATGCATTAATGATTTTTGAGAGAAGAGATCGGGCTTTTAATGGCTTTGCCTCACATTTCAAAGGTTCTTTTCACTTTCCATAGAAGTTAAGTTGCTGAACTGGATGAGGGATGGATTGATCTGGAGAGTAGTACAGCTATGGACCCTGCTGCACGGTCAGTGTAGTAACTATTTAACACAATCATAAAACTGTTGAGTTGCAGGCAGCGGCGTAGCGTGGGTTGTCAGCACCCGGGGCAAGGCAAGTAATTTGCGCCCCCTAACCCGGGGCAAGGCAAGTAATTTGCGCCCCCCTAACCCCTAACCTGCCGCCGCTGCCAGCTTCTTCTTGCTGCTGCCTGGGCAGGGGTATTTACGGTAAGGTAGCCACGGCGGCGGCGGGTCCGTGTCAGGTGATCTGAGGCGAGTTGCCGCTGGCGCTGCCGCCCAAACGACGCCGCTTGCCCGGAGGAGGAGGGCAGAGAGGCGAGGAAAATGCAACATGTCCCAGCAGCTGCAGCTGCAGCAGCAGCGGCAGGGCTGTGAGGAGGGGCTGCCTGGCGCGCCCTCCGCGGCCCTGACGCGCGGGGACCACGGCGAGCGCTGAGAGCCGCTGCCAGCTCGTCGGTTCCGCGAGACATGGGGCTCTGCTACAGCCTGCGCCCGAGGCTCTTCGGCAACTCCGGAGGCAGCGAGCGCCCCCCCCCCAGATGTTGCGCCCGGTGCGGCCGGCCCCCCCTGCACCCCCCACACTACGCCGCTGGTTGCAGGAATATGCAGCTGTCCCATATGGGGATCAAACCTGTGACCTTGGTGTTATCAGCACTGCGCTCTAACCAACTGAGCTATCCAGGTTGTCATATCAATATAAATATGTTCTTGTTGGAGAGTGGCCCTGGTTTTGACTGCAATAGATTCAGCACCAAGAAGGACTAGAACATGGATAGGCAAACTAAGGCCTGGGGGCCAGATCCAGCCCAATAGCCTTCTAAATCCGGCCCTCGAACGGTCCAGGAATCAGCATGTTTTTACATGAGTAGAATGTGTGCTTTTATTTAAAATGCATCTCTGGGTTATTTGTGGGGCATAGGAATTCATTCTTTTTTTCTTTCCCCCCCAAAATATAGTCTGCGCCCCCCCCCGCAAGGTCTGAGGGACAGTGGACCGGCCCCCTGCTGAAAAGGTTTGCTGACCCCTGGACTAGAACATACAGATTTGGCATTCCTTTATTATTATACAGCAGGACCGTCATTTTCAAGAAACCCATTGACATAAACCTGACAAATCTGGGACTATACTTTGCAATCAAATAGCACTAATATCCACTCCTGATGTGAAGACAACTTTTATTCTCACTTTCCCCCCATTTTTCATAACCTGGATTTTGTTACTTTTCCCATATGTAAACGTACTTATTTTACGGTTTAATGGTTTTAACTCCACCTGTTGTTATGCATCTTCTTTCAGCTTCATATACATTAAAAAACGAATTTTTAAAAAAGAACCATCAAAGTGGTTAGACTAAGACTGAAGGAACAGGTTGCCAACACACACAACAATTGTCCCTATTTAACAAGTACTGTATCCTGTTTTATAACTCAGTTTCTAACCTGCACCAGGCCTGTACCAAATTCTGGAGCAGATCTTTCTACCGTACAGTACTTATTAGTCTTGTGGCATTCAGAATATTTTTCTGGCATATGTTGAGTTCTGAAGCCATAGTATTATGGAAAGTTATAGTTGTATTATTGATAATATAATGCCATCGATGTACACAGGGTTGTCTTCAATTCTAGTCATACTCAGGTTCAGTCTATTAATTCCAATTTACTCTGGGTATAACTTAGTTATAGCCCACGTAACAAAAACCTTTTTTAAAAAAGATAGAGTCCCAGGCTTTGCCAAGGAACTTGCAATCGAAACTGAAGTTGTGGGTGGTGGGCACAGCCAACTGAGAGTGAAAAACAAGGATAACAAGGCATGATGGAGAATATTTTCATGACACTACAAGGAAGTTTACACTACAGTCTCCACAAGAAACCTGTGGCGTTGTCCTCCCAATGTTAGTGAACGACAACTCCCATTAGCCTCAGTCAGCATGTACAGCAGCCAGGGATAGCTCAGTCCATAGAACATGAGACTCTTAATCTCAGGGTTATGGTTTTGAGCTCCAGGCTGGACAAAAAGATTCCTGCATTGCAGGGGTTGGACTAGATGACCCTCCCAACTTTACAATACAGTGGTACCTCGGGTTAAGTACTTAATTCGTTCCGGAGGTCCGTTCTTAACCTGAAACTGTTCTGAACCTGAAGCACCACTTTAGCTAATGGGGCCTCCTGCTGTTGCCGTGCCGCCGGAGCATGATTTCTGTTCTCATCCTGAAGCAAAGTTCTTAACCCGAGGTACTATTTCTGGGTTAGCAGAGTCTGTAACCTGAAGCGTATATAACCTGAAGCGTATGTAACCCGAGGTACCACTGTACTATGATCTGGAGGGCTACAGGTTAGCTGCCCCTCCCATATAACAAGAGTTGTTTCTTTGAGACCTATATATTCTGAGTAACTGAATATTTAAAACCTGAATAAGATTTTAAAAAGAAAAACCTTAGTATGGTTGTACACCCAGAGCCCATTTGGGCTTATTAAGTGGAGGTGTTTTCTCACATGAAATTAAAGGAACGTGCTTTTCCATTGGGGGGGAAGGATAAGCCATTGTGGGTGATTGTGCAGCTGATAAACAGAAGAAAAGAAGGCCTGGATTTTCCGGGAACACCTAAGGGGCCATTAAAAGGTAAAGGTAAAGGTACCCCTGCCCGTACGGGCCAGTCTTGACAGACTCTAGGGTTGTGCGCCCATCTCACTTAAGAGGCCGGGGGCCAGCACTGTCCGAAGACACTTCCGGGTCACGTGGCCAGCGTGACAAGCTGCATCTGGCGAGCCAGCGCAGCACACGGAACGCCGTTTACCTTCCCGCTAGTAAGCGGTCCCTATTTATCTACTTGCACCCGGGAGTGCTTTCGAACTGCTAGGTTGGCAGGCGCTGGGACCGAGCGACGGGAGCGCACCCCGCCGCGGGGATTCGAACCGCCGACCTTTCAATCGGCAAGCCCTAGGCGCTGAGGCTTTAACCCACAGCGCCACCTGCGTCCCACAAGGGGCCATTACCCCCAGGCAATTTCCCAATTATACCCAGAGCAAGACATGAGGCAGATCTGGATCTACCGGTAAGGAGTGAATGATTTATTTGTAGCTCTGAAAGGCTTTCTATCTTCCAATGGTTTAGCAACAGCAGCAACAAAAAGGCTTTCCTAAATCTAAATTACCGGTAGGCTGTTAGAATTTTTGAACTGCAATAACTCAAGTTTTGCACCAGCAAGAGAGTCCTAAAAAGAGAGACAATGCTATTGCTTCAATGTTTGAGAAACATACAATACTCCAACTAGCTTCTGAAATGCAACCACCTTTAAAAGGAGGTCACAACTTGTTAAGAAAGAAAGAAAGAGGAGAAAGAAAACCTCCCCTTCCCCACCCACTCACTTAAACCCCACTGACACAGCAGGGGACCACTTATATAGCACTAAAAGCAATTACCCAGACTGGCTTTCAGCCAGGGTTAAACACATGGTTATTTCTATGGAGGGGAGAAAAATAATAATCTTACTAATGTGCTTAAATTCACAGAGAAGACGCCTACATCCATTAAAGACTGTGTAAACAGCGGGAGATTAACTGTCACGCTGAACGCCTCTGCAATAAGTGATTTGCAAACATCAGGGACAGCTGGACAACTACATTTTTAGAAATCAGTTTACATAGAGAGAGAATCCAATAGTTCACTTGTCAGTGCTGAATATACAAAAAATAAATAAGTGTCATGTTCAGGAGCTTAAGCATTAGTTGCAAAGCTACAAACTGCTTCCAAAGTTTGTGGACAGAAACAAAGGTAAGCCTTGATAGGGTCATACCAAAGGACGTAGAGGGGCTGGCCACACAAACACCTGACTGTGAGATGGCTATGGAGAAGGTGGGAGATCCGTCCACCGCTAGGTAGAATTTTCTGTATACGTTTTCAACATTTTAACACCAGTAACCAGTATTTCTACATCACCACTACTGTTTAATATTTGTACTGCATCAACAGAAGTTTCATCGCTGAAGCACCCATTAGCTCTGCATATTGGCAATCTGGGTTAACTGAAATCCAGCCAATCTATCTAAACTACTCCCTGAATACGAGTCAACAGCATGACAGAAGAAACTGAACAGTTCATACAAGCAGCTACCGTCCACCATCAATGACACAAGGACTCCAAATCTTGTTTAGGCATGTTTACACCATGGTTTCATTCATGAGAACACCAAGGTCTCGTCAAGGAGCCACTAAAAGCAAAGAGGAAGAAATCGAAGCAGGTAGGCAGGAAACGGATGGGCAGGGGGGGCAATGGAAGGCAGCTGCTGAAGTAAACAAGAACCATTAATACCCCTCCTGCGCTTCTCTACCCTTACAACATGGACAAAAGCTGCTGGGAAGTATGACCCTGCTGAGATGCCAAATGCAAGATATCCCACTGTGCAGATGTTAAACAAGTGGAAAAAGAGGAAGGGTCTGCAAATCAAGAGAAATTGAGGAGGCATCTAAGAGTAGTTTGAGGATCACACATCTAGATATTGTTGTTGTTGTTGTTGTTGTTTTCCTATCTCAAAAGGCGATGGCCAATCACACTTGCTAAACCTGCAGGGAACTGAAATGGGCATTATTTCCCCCCCAAATGAAGGGTTCTCCCTTGATGTAGAACAGGGGTCAGCAAGGTTTATCTTGCCTGGGCCGGATCAGTCCTGCGGAGATCCTTCTGTGGGCTGGATTGCACACACGTTTGCGCACCCGCAATTTTCAGCGTCTGCGCAATTTTCAGACACAATTTCTGGCACTGCGGAAGTGAGTCCCCACACCACATTGCGCCGGTTTGGCTCAGCGCCAGAGTTGGCAGCTCAGTTCGGGGGCGGCTCGTGGGCCAGTCAAACAACCTCCACAGGCTGCTTCCGGCCCATGGGCCTTAGGTTGCTGACCCCTGATGTAGAACAATCTTTGCATGGGCCACAGGTTTCACGTGGGGAGAGGAAGGCTTTCAAACTTACACACCGAAATGTGGAGACAGAAATGGAGCAGACCCCATTTGCGTAAGGAATTTTCAGCTCATAAACTCCACCCTGCCCCTCCCCCCCCGACCACCCAACTAATCACATTTACAATTAATCCTCCGGATAAAAGACTGCCGAGCAAAATGCTAAATACTCACTTTGGTGCCTATTGCAGGTGCTGCACTGGCTTTTACTTTGCAGTAGTGAGACTTGGAAGAGGAGAGGTGAATTCCCCTCTGGCTGTAAATGACCAAGCCCTTACTTAAGTGTTCTCTCCAAGCCACTCCCTGACCTGTCTTAAGACTTGGAGAAAGGATGCAGAGACAGATGGAGGTGGGGCACTACAAGATTTTTCCATTCCACACAGGGAGTTTTGTGAGGCTCTGTCCATACTCAAACCTTTACAGATACTTGTTCCCACAGACCAGTACAGTAACATACCACTGATGCAAACACCTTCATTTTCCAGTTCATGCCCACACCACACGCTCCAAGTACTCTTTAACAGTCATGGCTCCCCCTCCGCAAAGGATTGTGGGAACTGTAGTTTAAAGGGCCTGGGAATCGTAGCTCTGTGGAGGGTCTCGGCACCCTTAGCAGACTACATGTCCCAGGACTCTTTGGGGGCAAGCATTGCTATACTAAAAAGAGTGCATGGTGTAGAGACGATTCCAGTAGTTGGCATAGCAAAGGCGGCTAAGGATATGAACTGTGATATCCCATTTGCTACACATTCACAAGGTGACCTTAGGGAAGCAACTGTTCTTTTCAGCCTCTGTGTTCCCACCATCCTAATAGTGCAATAAAACAGGCCTACCCTGATAGGATTGTTCGTGAGTTAGTGCCAAGTGAAGGATTCCTAGTGGTGCAGCAGTAAAACTGCTAGCACACAAGCAAAGCTAAGCTTTCAAACTGGATAGGGGGACCATGTGTTAAGATTCTTGAATTGCAGAGGGTTGGACCAGATAGACGATCCTTGGGATCCCTTCCAAGTCTGCAATTCTATTTTCCCAGACCTCTTAAGTAAACGTTTCACCTTCTATGCTGATCCTTACACTCTTATGTCACGTGCTGTTTCAGATCTGAGAAGCAGATTTATGTCTATTTATTATTATTTTATTTCACTGTGCCAGCAGGAAATGTTTTCTTTTTTTTATAAAAAAAGGTGGGATAATAAATATTTTAATGAAATTTAAGAATATTGAGATAATTACATCAAGCCCTGTGGATACTGAAAACACACTGTTATTAAATTATCCTCATCTATCCCAAAACATAGTCCATGGTTAGGTAGAGAATACTAGTAATGTGCTAGAAGCCTTAATCGTAGCAAAATGTGCAAGATGTCATGCCCAAAGGACAATTATGCTAATTAAGGAAGCATACTAGAAGTTCACTTCTTACGTCACTTAAGCTCTCAGTTGAATAAACAGTCTTCTGGAAAATACAAGATGCCTTAAAATGTAGGAAATGCCGGAAACTTGGACAGGTAGCCTAAACGTGTGTTCATTTTATTCTTTCATTTTAGTCTGGGGTGTGTATACAGTATTGCCACCCTGCAGCCTTTGGGTGGAGGGCAAGCTATATATACTCCCAATTTTCTAATATTTGTTTCCCTGCAATCAATGCAGCAATTAGGTAATTTTAAGACTCTGGACTTAATGGGCTTAAGGAAGAGAGGCTATTTAAATGAGAATGTATATTATTTTACATTATCTGTAGCTGCTGCTCAGTGGTGGACCACCTGTGTCACTTGCAGAACAATCCCTGGCATCTTCAGGTAGAGCTGAGAGAGACATCCAGCTGGGTCCCTGGAGAGCCGCTGACAGGCAGTTCAGAGTTGGCATCTGCCTGTTTCAGAGTGTGCTGTATAGAATCAGATCATTGTAGAGTTGGAAGCGACAAGGGCAGTGCT
Source organism: Podarcis muralis (assembly GCF_964188315.1). Taxonomy (NCBI): domain Eukaryota; kingdom Metazoa; phylum Chordata; class Lepidosauria; order Squamata; family Lacertidae; genus Podarcis; species Podarcis muralis. Next base: position 14,335,250 of record NC_135669.1, on the reverse strand, counting down.
TTTTTTCTAAAAAAAATGTTTAGGGGTACTCTCATTTTCCTACTAATCTTGAAATACTGCCCCTCAATGAGGCCAAACTTAGATTCACAAAATGTTTAGGGGTATGCGTACCCCTGCGTCCCCCCCCAGAACAAAAGCACTGCACAAGGGTCAGCTAATTCAACCCCCTGAAATGCCAGAATCTTTTGCCCAATGTGGGGCTCAAACCCACAACCCTGAGATTAAGAGCCTCATGCTTTATGGACTGAGCTATCCCAGCCTCTGAGATAATAACCTATCACCATAAGACAAACCTGTTGGATTAGGCCAAAGGCTCATCTAGTCCAGCACCCTGTTCTTACAGTGGCTGGCCTGTGGGAAGCCTGTAAGCTGGACATTGCTCACCTGCTATTCCTACCAGTTGATACCTCTGGCAGTGGAGGTAGAATATAGCCATCTATCATAGTTAGTAGGCATTGACAGGTGGCCCAACAGTCTGATTCTTTTTTAAAAAATGATTTTTATTAAATTTCCCACTTTTATCATAATCACATTTTGTTACATAATTCTATAACTTAAACACATTACTCTGTAAGAGCATCAACCTCCTTCCCTCCCTCTTTCTGACTTCCACACACTTTCCTATATTCTCTGCATTTCTATAATCACATGTTTACCTTCTATCTTATTATAATATTTCAGTACTGATCGGTAAATCACGTCCTTATATTTACACTACAAAACATTTCAGCTCGAACCTAAAAATGTTTTCAGATGGTTACAATTTTCTTTCATATAAAGTATAAATTTGTTCCAATCCTTTTGAAACAGTTCGTCACGCTGACTCCAGATCTTCCCCGTCAACTTGGGGAAGATCTCTACATAATCCACCATCTTAACCTGTCAATCTTCCAGTGTTGGGAGTTCCTGCTGTTTCCATTTTTGAGCCAGGAGTATCCTTGCAGCCCAACGGTCTGATTCAGTACAGTATAAGGCAACTCCTACGTACTTGTGTTTATTAAGTACAATGTGGTAAACCAGCCCTGCTGCATTTAATGCCAGTGGTGGTCCAGTGGGAGCACCCCGGGGGCCTGCCCCAAAGCCCAATGTTGATGGCACCACTGCCTGCAATGGACTGTAGCACTGTGCCACTGAATTCCTAAATGAGGCTTCCGCCCAATGTCATTACACAGCATCTAAATAAAGCTTCTTTTGGGTTTCCCATTCTGGGGGTGGAGGGGAGTACAGTGGTACCTCGGGTTAAGAACGTAATTCATTCTGGAGGTCCATTCTTAACCTGAAACTGTTCTTAACCTGAGGTACCACTTTAGCTAATGGGGCCTCTTGCTGCTACCACGCCACCTTGGCACGATTTCTGTTCTCATCCTGAAGCAAAGTTCTTAACCCGAGGTACTATTTCTGGGTTAGCGAAGTCTGTAACCTGAAGCGTATGTAACCCAAGGTACCACTATATTGGAGGGGTAGACATGTCTCTCCTTTCTTCCCACTGAAGGCTTCAAATGCGAAAAGAACAATGGGGTGAAGGCAGAACGATGGCAGGAGACACCCAGGAAATACAAGATGGAACAGTGTGATTCTGGTGGTTACAAGGCTGATTCGGATGCCTGCTGTACCTGTTACAATATGTGCTTTGTCTAGTTGCATTCCATAAGCTGCCACTCTGGTGCAACACTCACTTCTGTTAGGCAGGCCCACCTGACTGCATTTCTGAGCGTCCCCTTTAACCCACAGGCTCAAAAGATGTGTTTCAGGAGTGCTCAAGGCAAGATTGAATCTGACAACTCATGGTGAGCAAAACTGGAGGAAGCAAGCTGGGGGGGGGGGGGGCGCAAAGAAGAAGAAACCATTCTTGTTTTCCAGGCAAGCCCTGAAGAAAAACCAGTCTTTCCGGGTAGAAATGTTTCAATAAGCATACGTCACAGAGCCAGGAATCATCTGAAACCTTCCCTGGTGCTATCAAAAGCCAAGAATGCAGAAGGCAAGCCATCATTTGCGTAGGTAAATAAAAGTAATCCACTAATCAACCCATATAAACTTAAGGGGTACAAGTTTTAACAGAAGTGAAAGCTGTAATTTTCCAAGACCCAGAATCTGAAACCTGATGCTAGATTCTCTGCAGCCTAAAAACATGAGCAGCTCTTCTTGACCAGTTTAGGTTTTATATGGCAGTCTCATCCTTGACCTGTAACTAACAGCACAATCCCAACCAGGTCTACTCAGAAATAATCCCTACTGAATTCAATGGGGTTTACTCAGAATTGTGGGGTTAGGATTACAGTCTCAGTTACTCACAAGTAACCAGAAACTACACACACACACACACACAGAGAGAGAGAGAGAGGGAGAGGGCGCAACCTGGCAGGGCTCAGAGGTGATGAACAGCAGGAGTCTAGCTTCTTAATCATGGATCTGCTAAGCAGTGACACAATTCTCCTCAGTCACCAAACTGAGACAGCATTTTCCTTGCCAGAAGCCTTCTTCCAAGAGCTCAGCTGTTTATTCTTTCACACCTAATCGAGACCCAATAAATTAACTTTCCAGCTGAACCAGTGCCCAAGGAAACAGAAAGAGGGCAAGAAAAGAGGATGCATCAGTTCTCTCCTCCCCCCCCCCAAAAAAAATATAAATCTGGGAACTGTAGCTTAGTGCAGGTGCTAAGAAGCCTAATTGCAAATTACTGCTGTGCCCCCTACCCCACCGTTGGCCCACAATCCTACAATCGCCATTACATGGGAGAGGTTATGAGGCAGGGAGCTGAGTGCAACTTCCATTTCAACTATTTGGTTTCGTTGTGAATTATATCGTTTTGTAGGGTTTCATTGTATTTTTGAATTTGTATCTATCATCTATCTATCATCTATCTATCTATCTATCTATCTATCTATCTATCTATCTATCTATATCTATATCTATCTCTCTATCACACTTAAGAGAATATTTTATTTTCCTCTGAATTTGACCTTCTTTTCTAAAGTTTTATTTTGATATTTTGTACTGTTATGTCATATTCTTTAAATTTGGTTATAAACAATTTTGAGATTTATTTTTTTAAAAATCAAGCAGTATAAGAATGATTTTAATACTACTACTACTACTACTACTGTTGTGAATAGTAATAATGAATCTGAAGGGTTCTCTAGAGATTGCCTTGATTTTTGCAGTGTAGCTATGTCCTGAAAAGGCCAGGCAGTACGTCGTGGGAAGCAGCAGAACATCCATACCATACATTGAAGGAAAATGGGAGCTCTATGCACTGGCTGCCAATTAGTTTTTGAGTGCTGGTGTTGACCTATAAAGCCTTATATAGCTCAGGACCTCAATACCTTAAGGACCACCTCTCCCCCCCGGAGGGGGGGGGGCACAAGAGAATGGGCCTTCTCTGTGGTGGCTCCCCAACTATGGAATGCTCTTTTCTGAAAGGTCTGCCTAGCACCATCATTACATGTCTTTAGGCACCAGGCAAAAGCATTCATCTTTCCAGGCCTTTGGCCGTTAATCTATGGCCTGGTAGAGGGGGCTGTTATCATTGTTATTGTTGCTGCTGCTGCTGCTGTTGTTCTGTCTGTTATTATGCTTTTAAAATGTGCTTATTATGTTTTTATTATTGGTGCATGCAAATTCTGTACCCTGCCACTGAGCAATAACAACCTCCCTTTTTAGAGAAACACAAGAAACACATTTCTGCACATGGAATAGCCTGCGAGCAACTTGCAAAGATAAATAGTTTCATGATCACTCTTGTAGCCATCCTAGGAAACAGTCCTAGTGAACTCAGATCAGATCAAAAACACCATAATTTCTGCTAAATGAAATTTTAGGGGCACACATTAGGAGAGATTCTCCAGCAGAAAAGTGTAAAGATGCGAAAACGTTTGCATTGTGCAAAAAGGAAAGTTGAGAGGGCCTGCAATTTCCCATCCTATTTTGGCTGCAGCTGTACCAGGAATTTAAATCAGTTTCAAGCCAATGTAACTATCATGTGCTTCCCCAAGGTGCCCTGGAAGCTACAGTACACTTAAAAAGGTGCAATTTTACAGGCCACTTAAAAAGGTGCAACTTTAATAACTGTATAGCAAACAGGAGCTCTCTCAAAGATATTAGGCCAGAGTCCTGTGAAAGTGGAAGGGTCCAGTTGCACAGTAATGGTGTGTTTTCTAGTTGTTTGGCCAGAATACAGAGCTAAGTAAATAAATCACCTCCCAAGTGTTGCCACGATTAATGATCCACAATTAACAATTATCATCCTAGCTGTCCTTGGCAGAGCTTCAAGCTTTCAATGTTGTTTTTACAAAAGGGAAGGGGGAGCATTAGCCAAGAACGGGGAACCTATATGCCGAGTCTGTCTGTAGCAGCGAGGAGAAACAGGTGGCCCTTTGAATGCTGTTGGAGTCCAACTCTCATCAGACCCAGCCAATGGTGAGAGATGATGGGAATCAGAATTACAGCAATATCTGAAGGGCCAATGGTTTCTCATTCCTGCTGTTGAGAACTCTTGAATTTAAAACCGAGAGAAAAGAAACAAGCTTTGCTCTCCTGTTCTAAAAGATAACAGACTCTACAGCATTATAGCATCTTTGCTTAACCTCTGAGCAACTGCTGAAATTCCTTTTGGATAAAATCTTCTGCAAATGCCAAGAGGAATATTGCACACATTGTGTGCAGAACAGCGACTGTCTCCCAGGTATAGCAAGTGAAGACCAGCGACACTTTCAGTTCAGCAACCGGCATTATTTACATGCAATGAGGGGAGTTTCCTAAAAAAATTATTGCATCCTTCTAGAAGCATTACATTTTCCCAAGTGCTTTACAGTTTCCACTGCATTTGCTGTCCCAGCACTCCTGAAAGGATGTGCCCATTTAATCTGTGTCACAGCTGTATTCCACCATCCATCTAAGAACCTCAGAGTAGTAATGGGGTGGTTTTCATCCAAACAAGCAGCTAGCTTGTTCTCAGAAAGCCCAGCCACACATATCTTCCAGGAAAAGAGTCGTAGCTCAGCAGTAGAGAACATGCTTTGCACGCAAGAAGTTCCAGGTTCCATCCTCAGCACCTGCAAGTAGCGCTGGGAAAGATTCCTTTCTGAAACCTTGGGGAGCTACTGCCAGCCAGCACAGGCAGAACTGAATTAAATGGAGTGTAAGGATGCGGATGGCGCTGTGGGTTAAACCACAGAGCCTAGGACTTGCTGATCAGAAGGTCGGCGGTTCGAATCCCCATGACGGGGTGAGCTCCCGTTGCTTGGTCCCTGCTCCTGCCAACCTAGCAGTTCGAAAGCACCTCAAAGTGCAAGTAGATAAATAGGTACTGCTCCGGCGGGAAGGTAAACGGCGTTTCCGTGCGCTGGTTCGCCAGAAGCGGCTTAGTCATGCTGGCCACATGACCCAGAAGCTGTACGCTGGCTCCCTCGGCCAATAAAGCGAGATGAGCACCACAACCCCAGAGTCGGCCACAACTGGACCTAATGGTCAGGGGTCCCTTTACCTTTTTAATGGTCTGACTCAGTACAGTGGTACCTTGGGTTACATACGCTTCAGGTTACATACGCTTCAGGTTACAGACTCTGCTAACCCAGAAATCATGCTTCAGGTTAAGAACTTTGCTTCAGGATAAGAACAGAAATTGTGCTCCGGCAGCAGGAGGCCCCATTAGCTAAAGTGGTGCTTCAGGTTAAGAACAGTTTCAGGTTAAGAACGGACCTCCGGAATGAATTAAGTACTTAACCCGAGGTACCACTGTATTAGGAAGAGTTTAAGGGCTGCCATATGTCCTCCTTTTCATGGGTATGTAAAATGAGAGTCCTCATAGTGATCCATAGTTAAAAGTTGGCAAATGTGTCCTCTTTTTCGCTCTTCAGAATATGGCAACCCTATCTAATTGCGCTCAAAACATGCTGTGGTCCTGTGTGGAAGCATTCAAGGCAACAAGGGGTCCCAATATCTGAAGAAAATCAAGCCTATACACGGCTATTTGGCTGAGACAAAAGATGGGAACTACAAGAAGACCAAAAGCCAAGGCCAGGGTTTGCCCATGTGGCACCTGTGGCACAATGGCGTCCTTGAGGTCTTCCCCTGGTTGTCCACAAAGCCTCTGAGCCTTCCCCCTCACAGCCCACTTTCCCATGAGGTGGAAATGGTGGATGCCTTTCTTTCACTTGAAAAATACATAGAGCAAAAGGAGGAAGTGGAAAGAGTGCTGCTCTTTCCCACTTCCTCTTTCAGCTCTATGTACTATTCTTGGCTCAGATTAATTTTGCTGAATCTGCCTGCTACTCTTGGAAAACCTAAGTGTGTATGTGAATGCATTCTCTCTGTCAGTCTTTGCAGGTGGAAGTGATGGGGGGGAGGGGAGACTTTCATTCATTCAAGCAAGCAAGTTTAAGAAGAAAAAGAAAAGAGAAAAATAGCAGCTCACATTAATAAGACAATTACCATCAACCACCTCAGTTTAAACATGCGGTATATATATGCCACCCAAATGTCCCCAAAGATACCCAAACAAATTCCACATTTTTTGCATTTGAAATAAATGCTTTCAGTGGGATTCATTCAGGCCTTGGTCCTGTATACCTGAAGGAGCGTCTCCACCCCCATCGTTCAACCCAGACACTGAGGTCCAGCCCCGAGGGCCTTCTGGCGGTTCCCTCATTGCGAGAAGTGAGGTTACAGGGAACCAGACAGAGGGCCTTCTCAGTAGTGGCGCCCACCCTGTGGAACACCCTCCCTTCAGATGTGAAGGAAATAAGCAGCTATCCTATCTTTAAAAGACATCTGAAGGCAGCCCTGTTCAGGGAAGTTTTTAATATTTAACGCTGTATTGTTTTTAACACTTGATTGGGAGCCGCCCAGAGTGGCTGGGGAAACTCAGCCAGATGGGTGGGGTATAAATAAATTGTTGTTGTTGTTGTTAGTGTAGCAAGGGCAGCAATGTCCTTGGATCATAATGGTGGGTGTTTGTCTGTCTAGGCTCAAAGCAGAAGACTCTGGACATCCCTAAGGTAAAGGTAAAGGTACCCCTGCCTGTATGGGCCAGTCTTGACAGACTCTAGGGTTGTGCGCTCATCTCACTCTATAGGCCGGGAGCCAGCGCTGTCCACAGACACTTCCGGGTCACATGGCCAGCGTGACAAGCTGCATCTGGCAAGCCAGCGCAGCACACGGAACGCTGTTTACCTTCCCGCTGGTAAGCGGTCCCTATTTATCTACTTGCACCTGGGGGTGCTTTCGAACTGCTAGGTTGGCAGGCGCTGGGACCGAACGATGGGAGCGCACCCCGCCGCGGGGATTCAAACCGCCGACCTTTCGATCGGCAAGTCCTAGGCGCTGAGGCTTTAACCCCCAGCGCCACCCGCGTCCCTCTGGGCATCCCTAGGGGTTTCCAAAACCCACTTTTGTTGCCCTGCTGTCGATCCTCATATCACAGGAAAATAGTTTAAAATTGCATGGATATCAGAAAACGTAAAGGATTTTTTTTTAATAATAATTTTTATTCATTTTAAAACATATAAATTGTCATACATTCCACAAAATTTCACCTCTTATACAATATTTTGGACTTCCATCAGCACCTCTGATGAGCTCCCATTTTTATAATTTCTCCTGCATTTCTTAAATTCATATTGCCTTTAAGTATCATAACTAACGTCATCCTTTTCGTTCAATAATGCAATAATTTAAATTATTCCCCTTACAAAACTTCCTGCAAACCTACAAAATGTAAAGGAATTCAGCTGGAGGACAGAAACGATTAGAAAGGCATGCACTCAAATTTCCAAACGTTCACGGGCTAAAAATTTTGGCGATCCCTGACATAGGCGATATTCCTTGAACCCTGACAAAAGACCTCCACAGGCAGCAGTCCGAACAGTGACAACTCCATTGTCAAAAAACATTAATTTCCTCAGCCCGGCATCTATACAAGACAAAGCCAAATCATCTCCGTGTACAGCTTTACAAAGGAGACAAAGTGTATCTGGCAGCATCAACGTCTTCCCATTACCATCGGCTCCTGGCTCCGAACAGATAACTGTGTGCTTTTGTATTTGTTCCAACCACTTGAGTTAAAAAGTGAACAGGAGTCCTGCCGCCTCAGGAAGGCTTCCCATTTGCTCCGTCCGTCTCCAAAAGCCAAGTGGGAGGGCTTGCCTCTCAGACTGAGGCCGACAGGCCCTGCCAGATCCGCATAGGCAACTTTTAATTAAGATGATCTATAGTCTCTAGAGACAAAACAGGGAGGAATCTGCAGAGATATAGAAAACTGAAAGGCAGCCAATGCCTTTGTAGTTCAGAACTGAGGCCAAATGAGCTGTGAGGCTCTGCTGGAGTCAGTGAAGCGGGTTACCAAGCTGAGGGTGCGGGGGTGGAGAGAAAGAAAGACAGGGAGCACTGGAAAAACACGGAAATGTTAGCTGACACCCTACCGAGGCAAGGTGCCATCTGAGCACTCTGCTTATTGAGAACACTGTGGATGCTTCGTTTTATTTTGTACCTCAACACTGGCAGTGTCTGGCAAAATCTTGAGCACTGGTGTGAAGCACCTAATGCACTTGCGCCCCTTATTAAATGATTTGTGTACAATAAAAGGAAGAGATTCCAGCCCCCTGCCCACCTGCTGGAAATTCTGTGGAGAGAGGCGCACACATATCTGCGCATGTAAGTTCATGAGTGGGAGGGAGGGCTGTGTGTCTGTCTGTCTGCTGGGTGAGTGTTCATGTGCTCTGTGTGTGTGTGTTGCATGTGTGCTGAGGGTATACGTGTGTGTGTGTGTGTGTGTGTGCTTTCACAAACTGACCACACCTACCACTGCCCTTAGGACACACACACACACAAAAGGTTAGCTACCCCTGCAATAAAGTTTGCTTCGGAGAGGGCATTTTCACTGCAGGAATCTGAGGGAGCAGGCAGCGAGAGAAAGAGCAAGTATATTGTCACAGTCCACAATTGCACAAGTATCCTTTTGGCCATGGAATGGGTACACCCCAGTGCTAGAAAAAGAGGGGCCAGAACTCTTCGCCATGAGTTCCAGTTAAATAAAAACACCCTAGTTTGGCAGCTTCTGTACCGTTTTAACATGACATAGTATATACTGTGTGAGTATATTCATTGATAGTTACAGGTCTACTTCCGTGTGAATTCTGCAATGAAGAGAGCACTCAGGACAGGACTTTGTCCCAGCGTTGGATAGGGTTCCAGAAAGAACCCACATAAACAGTTCTCAGAACCTATAATGCCTATGGGTTGATGTGGGCAATAATAAGAAATCTTACGCACTATATAACAACAACAATTTCCCCTCTTTCCCTTTTATCCTCACGACAACCCTGTGAGATAGGTTAGGGTGAGAGACGGCGGCTGACCCAAGGTTACCCAGTGAGCTTCATAGCTGAGTGGGCAATCGGAGCCTGATCTCTTAGCTCCAGCACTCTAATGACTATACCACACAGGAATATTCATTTAGCCAGTGTTACCACCCAAGCATCTTTCCCTGTTATTTGCTTAAAGTGATTCCAGACAGCTTCTCCATCAAAAGCAGAGCTCAAGGCCTTTTACTTTTTTTCTTTTTTAAAAAAGAAAGGAGAGGTATACAAACCTTTCCCCTCCGCCATCTGGTTTTCTTCACACTCTGCCTCTTCAACATTCAACATCATAACAAAAGCAGCCCCATTTCGTTACCAAAAAAATGTTTGCTGAATTTTTCACTTAAGTTTTCCAAAACAACATCTAATTGCGGAAATCATTATTTTTTTTAAAAAACAAACAAACAACAACACCTGATTTCTTAAGAGGCAAATGGTCTGCACAGCCCAGATTTCTGTCACGAATAGCCACCAGATCCAAATAATTGCCGGATCCAAGGAAGTTCATAATAGCATATCGAGTGCTCTCTTCCTAGCCGTTAAAACCTCTGGAAACTTTGAAATTAGATTCAGTAAACAAACACTCTATGTTGTTTAATTGGTCTTTTTAAAACAAACTACTTTTCTTTCCTTGTTCCATGAAATCCCAAAATCCAGCAGCGTCAGGTCCTTCCTCTACCAGTGTCATCATGTCTGGCCACATCCCCTTAGTAGAAGGACGTGCAAGAAGGATGCAGGGTTATGGATTCCCACCCACCCCCCAGCCTGGGGCCACATTCCCTTCTGGGCAGCCTTCAAAGAGCCACATTCCAGTGGTGGTCAAGACCAGAGGCAAAAGTAGGAGGAGCAATAAATGTAAATTTTACCTCGCTACAGCTGGCCAATTTTTACACACTCGCTAGCTTCCTTCCATCCATCCATCCATCCAAACAAACAAACAAACAAACAAACAAACAAGGGATGTTACCAGAGTTCAAGGACACATTCTGGACTGGCAAAAATGTCTGGGGTGCCAAGCAGAGCCACTGAAAGATGTGACCTTCCTCCTCCATTAAAGGTAAAGGTAAAGGTACCCCTGCCCGTACGGGCCAGTCTTGACAGACTCTGGGGTTGTGCGCCCATCTCACTTAAGAGGCCAGGGGCCAGCGCTGTCCACAGACACTTCCGGGTCACGTGGCCAGCGTGACATCGCTGCTCTGGCGAGCCAGAGCCGCACACGGAAACGCCGTTTACCTTCCCGCTAGTAAGTGGTCCCTATTTATCTACTTGCACCTGGGGGTGCTTTCGAACTGCTAGGTTGGCAGGCGCTGGGACCGAGCAACGGGAGCGCACCCCGCCGCGGGGATTCGAACCGCCGACCACGCGATCGGCAAGCCCTAGGCGCTGAGGCTTTTACCCACAGCGCCACCCGCGTCCTCCTCCATTAGAGTTGCACAAAACAAATAATTTCCAGCATCTGGAAACAAATTAAGGTATCACCCACATTGGTGATGAAACAGCAAGAAAGGTTATTGCTGACCTAGTAACTCCCACCACCAGGGCAAACGTCATCAAGTTACTTTTACGCTAGAGGCCCTTGAGAGCAGAGGGCAAGGCAAATATGATGTATCCTTAACTTCCTAATTTACAAGTGGCCAGTGAAAACCTGTGATGGTACAGACAAGAGAGGAGATGCGCACGATAACCTTCAAGAAAATGGGGAAGGAGCAGGTAATTTATGTTTCGCAACACTGAACAGCATCATCTCTTATCTTAAGAAATATTTTTTTCTGAAGCTAAGGTTGCTTTGCACCTGTCTGGGGAAGCGGTGGGAGTGTAGCAGGCGAACTGCTTTTACTGGTTTCACACCCTAAAGTAAGTCAACTGGGAGGAAAAACCAGCCTGCTCTGGGATGTCACCTGAATTTTTTTCTCTTCATTCCCCTCCGCAAGTGCAACAATATTCAGGTTTTCCAGCCTTCAGAAAGGATTAGCAAGATAATCCAATTACGAGCTCTGCATTCTGCAAAGTTCAAAGTGTTCTTTGGAGAACACTTTCTGGTTTTAAATCACCCCTTGCCAGGTGCATTTAAATGTCTCTGCCCATCCACTCTTACTGCCCCTTATAACTGAAATAGCCTTCTCATAACTCCGTCGTCATCCGTCCTCAACGTTGACATTTTGGACTACAAGTTCCATGAGCCTCAGCCGCTATGGTCTAAAGTCAGGCATGATGGGAGCTAGAGTCCCAAGGTTGGGGGAGGCCATCCGATTTTATGATACCTCATTCACTTCCATCAAATCCCTCCTCAAAATCCCCACCTTTTTGTGAATCTCTCCTCTTGAGCTCAGCAAAGTCAAAGAAAGCATATCTGGCTAAATTACAGGTGCAACTGGCAGCCTAGCTGCTTCTTTTTGTGTAGTGTTATTCCGAGACAAGCATCAGAATGGCACCCTTGCTTCCTCTCATCTGCTGGACAGTTTGCAAATCAGATTTAAACGAATAAGCAAATGTGTATCAAGGATGGCTGCATTTCTGAAAATCTTAATAATAATAATAATGATGATGATGATGATGATGATGATGATGATGATGATGGATGGCTGGATTTCCATCTTTAAGGATGACCAAAGATTTCTGAGTCCTTTGTGCGAAATGTTTGTATGGGGATTGTCATCACTGCAAACTTTCCAACAGAAATGTGTGTGTCCTGTTTCTTCTGCCACACTCAACCCTGCCCAAGTATCTGATTTTTTGTTTTTAAAAACTCCCTTCCCTAGTCCTGCTGCTGATAGGCAGCTCTCTCTACTTTCCCTTTAATCCACTTCCTCCCCTGACTACCCTTGAGAAACCAGCGTTGTCCTTTCCACTGCCTTAGAAACACTCTGGGAGTTCTTGTTCACTCTGATAACATTCGTGCAGGCTTGCTGCCGCCGCCGCATATTCGTATTTATGGGTTGTGAGGTTGCTAATGTATTAGAAAGGGAAACGGCCATCTTGGCTGGATTTAGAATATGCCTCTCTTGTTCTCTTCTAGCAGGAACTGTGAAAATGCAGATTCTCTACAGATCCCTAAACATCTAAGCAGGCTGTTGTTGTTAAGCAAACAATTATCTCTACAGAGTTTGGGGCAAAAGAGGGTATTTGCAAGGGGAAAGTGGTAGCAAGTGCCTATTTCTTGTAACATTTATAATCAGCCTTTCCTCTAAGAAACTCAAAAGCAGCGGATAGGGGCCTTCCCCAACTACCTCTTCCTCCCAGGAAGCAGATTAGGATGAGAAAGAAAGACTGGCCCAAGGCCCCCCAGTTAACTTCACGGCCGAGTGGGGGCGGGGGTTATACCCAGATCTACCCAGTCTGTCCAACACTCTAACCAGTATACAATACTACCTTCCCCTTCTCACTCTCACCCACTGTTTCCCTTCTCTTCAGCCAGCAGAAACCTGGATACAAAATGAACCTGTAAAATGAGGGAGGTCAGTGGAGTAGTTGCAGAGTAAAATTAATGGACAGAGATAAATACTCTTAACTCTTGAAAAACAAACAGGTGCCGACTCCATAGTGTGTTTTTCGTGCCTTCTTGAATTGCTAATATCAGCGAACTACTGTGCCATTTTACGAAATTCTGTAGCATAAGCTGCCTTATGTTTATGTTTTTTAAGAGTTATAATTTTTGCATGCTGCTTCGAGAGTTATGAAGCAAGTTTTATAAAATATGTTAATCCCTCCCACCCGCTTGCAGATCTCACCCCTGCTCCCCCTGCACTGTGTGTCAAAAGCAAACATAGGAAAGCTTTGCAAAGCAAAACTTGCAGGGGAGTAGAGAAGAACCTTCTTGGAAGGCTGCCCTGCACTGTGGAATACCCCCCCCCCCCAAGATGCCCAAACAGAACCCCTCCTTGCACAGCTTCCAAGACATCAGAGCCATTCTGTTCAGACACAGCTGCACAGCTGTTTTGCTACCCTGTGATTTTAGAGTCTGAGGTATCTCACAACTGCCTATCTGAATAGAAAAACAGGATGCAAGAGACAAAGGTACAGTGGTACCTCGGGTTACATACGCTGCAGGTTACAGACTCCGCTAACCCAGAAATATTACCTCGGGTTAAGAACTTTGCTTCAGGATGAGAATAGAAATCGTGCTCCAGCGGCACGGCAGCAGCAGGAGGCCCCATGAACTAAAGTGGTGCTTCAGGTTAAGAACAGTTTCAGGTTAAGAACGGACCTCCAGAACGAATTAAATACTTAACCCGAGGTACCACTGTATTGCTTTTGTGTTTTTCTCTGCCTGCCTATTCCGCGGCCTTTCCCAAACCCCAAAGGATCCCCAAACAGCATTAAGCAAAAGGAACTTGCTTCTCTGCCTCCCTGCTTCTTGCCTCAAGTTCCTGCACTGCTTCACCTCACAGATACGAAGTAAGGGACAATGGGAGTAAACACCTGCTGCCGATTATATGCCTCTGAGAGCTCACAATGAAGTCAATTTCACAGTGCACTTCTTGCACACTGCCACATTAACTCCATTGTGACACACGTGCGCGGGGACATTTGGGAGCTCGGCATGTGCAAGGGCGATACAATCAGCATGGTTCTAAGCAGCCATTGTGCAGGATGGGTGGAGCGGAACGGGCAATTGGTCTGGAAAGAATGCCTGGTCCCTAAAAGCTAGGGATTTCCACTGTCTGCAATCTGGGAGAGAGAATGTTCTCTTTTCAACCCGCAGCTGTTGAGAAGCTTATTACTTTTAGTTCTGAAAAAGGGATCTTCAGCTGTTGTATGTCCCCTACCCAACTTACCAAGGCTGGTCAGATGTTAAAAGGCACAGGAGCCCTGCCAGGACAATAATAATAATAATAATAAAGGAAGGAGCTTGCAACCCACAAGCGCCATTGAAATGCAGTGGTACCTCGGGTTACGAACTTAATCCATTCCGGAGGTCCGTTCTTAAACCAAAGCATTCTTAAACCAAGGTGTGCACATTCCCTAATGAGGCCTCCCACCGTTTGGCTTCCGTTCATCTTCCAAGGCAAAGTTCGCTAACTGGAGCACTTACTTCCGGTTTTGCGGAGTTTGTTGCCCGAAGCATTCGTTATCAGGGCTGTTCGTAGACTGAGGTACCACTGCATTTTATATACAGTGGTACCTCAGGTTACATATGCTTCAGGTTACATATGCTTCAGGTTACAGACTCCGCTAACCCAGAAATATTACCTCGGGTTAAGAACTTTGCTTCAGGATGAGAACAGAAATCGTGCTCCGGCGGCGTGGCGGCAGCAGGAGGCCCCATTAGCTAAAGTGGTCTTCAGGTTAAGAACAGTCTCAGGTTAAGAACAGACCTCCAGAACGAATTAAGTTCTTAACCCAAGGTACCACTGTATCACTAAGCCTGGTTGCAAGCCACTGGTTGTATCCAACGTTCACCATAAAGGTAAACGGTAAAGGTAAAGAACCCCTGGATGATTAAGTCCAGTCAAACTTGACTATGGGGTACGGCACTCATCTCACTTCAGGCCAAGGGAACCAGCATTTGTCCACAGACAGCTTTCCAGATCATGTGGCCAGCATGACTAAACCTCTTCTGGCATGACGGGATACCAGGATGAGTGCCAGAGTGCACGGAAACACTATTTACATTCCCGCCACAGCGGTACCAATTTATCTACTCGCACCAGCATGCTTTCGAACTGCTAGGATGGGAGGAGCTGGGACAGAGCAACGGAAGCTCACCCCATTGCGTGGATTAGAACTGCCGACCTTGCAATCAGCAAACCCAAGAGGCTCAGTGGTTTAGACCACAGCCCCACCCACGTCCTGACCACCCACTTGTACAGAAAGGGGCTATCTATGACAAGAAGCTGCAGGAGATGCAATAAGGAAAATGCTTCTTTGAAACATATGTTTCTGCAGTGTCTGATGCTTACAAATTTTCGGAGTATTAAGATGTATAAATCCTACGCGGGGGGCGGGGGGAGGATTAAAATTGCCAGGTGATAATATTATCAAAAATCACATACCAACTATATGTGGTTTAACACTGGGTCAACATAAAAAAACTCTTCATGCCCTTACTTCTGCTAAAAGACTGATATTGAGTCATTGAAAAGACAAAACCATGCCCCACTTGGAAAGATGGCTTTTAGATGTAGTTTGTGTATGGAAAATTCTAATGTTATTTGGCTGCATTTGTAAAAAGTGCAATGACTTCTTAATAATTTTATACTTGTTAGAATAATGTTTGACTTTATTTTTATATGTGCTGGAAGCCGCCCAGAGTGTCTGGGGATACCCAGCCAGACGGGCAGCGTATAAATATTATTATTATTATTAAAGAATAACCGTACTACTTATATACCTGTATATTGTACTGTATCACAGTTTCAAGCGCTTCTTCTGTGTGCATTTCAATGCAAAGCTCCCTAATCTGCACTACCTGGGGGGAAAAATGCAAACAGAAAACACAGCTTGCCTACCAAAAATGTGTATAAGAACGCCATATATTACAGGAAAGTGTGTCTAAGAAGTGCATATAGTAGTGAAAATAGCATAGGAAAATCCAATATATGGAGGGGGGGGGAATCTTGCAAAAATGGTATATCCAGAGAAATTTGCTGGTGAATTTTCGTGACAATTTAAAAGAAGAAAGATCTGAACTGGTGCAGAATTGTGGAGAACTGAACCAAAGTCTAGGAAAAATTATAGATGCAGATCACGCTGGATTATGCACCCAATCTGCCCATTTTAAATATGATAGCTTGAACACTTTCTCTATTCTCTCTATGTTGAGAATTACATCACAAACTTGGGTCTGTTTAGGAAGCACTCTCTTTTCCTATGAATGGACCCTCAC
Source organism: Podarcis muralis (assembly GCF_964188315.1). Classification (NCBI taxonomy): domain Eukaryota; kingdom Metazoa; phylum Chordata; class Lepidosauria; order Squamata; family Lacertidae; genus Podarcis; species Podarcis muralis. Next base: position 14,319,071 of record NC_135669.1, on the reverse strand, counting down.
TTACCCAGTTTAAAATATGCTTCTTTGATCACATCTGCATGTCCCCTTATTTCATGCCCGTCCTACACACCTTACTCTCTTTGATCAGAAATGATTGGCAGGCTGATCTCATAATTTGCCGCTTATAGACTTCTTAGGCAGCTCATCCCAAAATTACAGAACAAAACGAAAACAAGTCCGCCTTGTAACATGGAACTGGTTTGGATCAAAGCAAAGAAAGGAGCACACCAAAGGGAAGTGTTCCCCTCCCCTGCAGATCCCAAAATAGCACTAAACCCAAGCAAGCTGTTTGGGGTTTAAACAGCAGGTGTGCAGCCCTGTTTATCTGAAAAGCTTCATGTCCAAGGAAGCCAATCAGTGGCTGCAAAGCTTAACTGAAGAGGGGGGGGGGAGGGAAGCAGAGGCGAGAGAGCAAGATTGCAAAGGCAGCTTTAAATGCCACTGAGATGAGTGCAGAGGGGAAAACCTAGTGCCAAGCGTGACAGCAGCAAGAACCCCAGGGTGCCTCCTCAGTGAGGAAGTGAAAGCAAAGAGATTTTGGAACAGAGCAGTAGGGCAAGACTCACAGCGGAGTCCAGAGGGAGATCCTTGGATAGATTCAACAGCCCAAAAGGTCAACAACCAAAACCAAAGCATGGCAGTGTATTTTCAACACCATTTGTTGTGCTTATTAATGAGAGTGGGTGGCACTGTGGTCTAAGCCACAGAGTTCTTGGTCTTGCCGATCAGAGGGTCGGCAGTTCGAATCCCTGTGACAGGGTGAGTTTCTGTTGCTCTGTCTCAGCTCTTGCCAACCTAGCAGTTTGAAAGCACACCAGTGCAAGGAGATAAACAGGTGGGAAGGTGTACGGCATTTCCGTGCGCTCTGGTTTTCGTCACGGTGTTCCGTTGCTCCAGAAGCGGTTTAGTCATGCTGGCCACACAACCTGGAAAGCTGTCTGTGGACAAACACCGGCTTCCTCGGCCTGAAAACGAGATGAGCGCTGCAACCCCATAGTCGCCTTTGACTGGACTTAACCGCCCAGGGGTCCTTTACCTGTTGTGCTTATTATCGGCCTTGTGAAACAGATTCACGGAAAGGATGTTAGTGTTCTTCCTTTTCACAAGCATAACACTTATGTTTTCATCCACTCATATTCCTCCAAAGAGCTCAGAGTGACAGGTGTTGAGCACCCAACCTTACACACCTACACACACACACAAACACACACACCCCTTTTTTGCCTCCTCAGCACCCTGTGAAATAGGTTAGGCTGAGAAATGGTAATCCGCTCACAGCCAAACAGTAAGATTTGTGCATGAATTGTAACTTGAACCCTGGCCTCCAAGGCCCAAATCCAGCACCAGTGATCTGGGTTTTCTGGAAAACAATTCCTAAGAAAATTAGAATAACTTGTGCAGGGAAATTTCCTGGGCAAGTGATCCAATTTGGCATGTTTCACTTACATTTCATAACCAAAGCTAAAAACTTTGAAAACTGCCAAGTGTGCCAGTTGTTGTCTTCACCACTGGCATCCATTCATTGTTACTAATGGATTATGAAACAGAAATTTTTCTCCAGAAAAAATAAAGCTCCGCCCAGCACTCCAACAGCTACATTGGCTTTCTTCCAAAAGACAAAAGCTTCTCTTCCCTGGCAGCCCAGATGTGATTCTATCTAACACTTCACAGGCAAACAAGCAGTGGCTGTGTCCAACCAGGGACAGCAAAGCTATTATGAGATATGGAAAATAGTCTTACCAACACACAACAAGCCCTTATGAACACAGGAGGAACTGTCACCTCTGAATGTAATAAATGCCCATTTAATTGCATGTATCAATATTCAATGTGCACAAGGAGAGCACTAACCAAAGATCTTGGGCAGCCTTTCCCAACTCAATGTCCTCCAGATGTTTCAGCTGATCATGAGAGCTTCCATGCACAGGGTTGCAGAGAGCAGTGCAAGGCATCAATGATCAGCTGATGGTTGGGGCTTCTATGCAAGCCCTGACAACCCATCCATCAAACCTTGCCTGTGGGACGGTGGGGGAAATAAGGATCCAGCCTGGCAAACAAATCAAGTTCCTCACCCCTGTTTTAGAGTGGAAATTTCAAAATTTCCAGCTAGGACTTCTGAATAGTATCTTGCCTACTTTTTCGCAGATTTGAACAAATAGCTCAGTTGGTTAGACTGTGGTGCTGCAAATGCCAATGTTGCAGGTTTGATCCCCACGGCGGCATAGTCCTGCACTGCAGGGGGTTGGACTAGATGATCCTCAGGGTCCCTGCCAGCTCTATGATTTGAATTACCTCTTCCCACCAAAGATCTGTCTTGCACTGCTATGTTTCTGCTAAATTATTAGCAGAGACAATTGCTAGATTTGTCTTTTGGGCTGCAAAAACACAAAAGGAAATCTCCCCCCAACTAAACATATCCTGTTCTCATACATTAATTACAATTTCTAATCTGGTTGTGTCCGTCCGTTCATCCCCCAACTCACTCTTAACTTTCATATTTTATGGTATCCTATTGTTTATCTAATTTTAGGCATGCTTTTTATATTCCTGATATTTTATATCATTTATATATTACAACCCACTTTCAGGTATTTTGCATGTTGTGATATTTCACTTGTACAGTTGCTGGTTTTAGGGGTGTGGGTTTTTTTTAAGATTTTTGACTGTGTAATAAAGAATCTGTATCTGACTGGAACTCCCATCAGTTCCTGTTCAGTGTGGCCAAGTTGGCTGGAGTTGACAGGAGTTGCAGTCCAAAAACAACTGCAGGGTGTTCTCGAGTAACATTTGCTTCCTAACCTTGCACCAGCCACAATCAGCGATGATGCCACTGGAGGAGAGAAACTGGGATGTATCTAATGCCAGAGTAGACCTACGAAAAGTAATAGATGGGTGCATTAATTTCAATGGGTCTGTTCTGAGTAGAAGTTAGTTGGATAAGGCCCTTTATTCGCCATTCATGGGATTCCCTTTCTACGCCTGGACAAATCACTGTCTTTTTGCATACTGTTTTCCACAGCAAGGAGAGAAGGGTGCCTGATGATGCCATAGAAAGGGCTGCTTTGTCTTGTCACTTCTGGCCAGGCCATGAGAGACAGCTCTGAGTTGCATCTGTTTATTTATATCCCTTTAATATCCTCCCCTCCATGGTCACTTGCCAGCAGAGGACTTGGGCTCTGCTAATGCACAGCTCTTCTTGGGCTGTGGGCAGTCAAAGTCAACATCCAAGGTGCAAGTTCCGTTTAAGTCAAGTCAGCCCACTGGCCCATCAAGCTCAGTGTTGTCTGCAATGACTGGCAGAGGCCTTTCCAAGCCCTATCTGGATCTTCTCCAAGTCCCCCACCTAAACAGATAAGGTACATACAAGCAGAAGAATGCTGCTGGATCAGGTCAGGGGCATCCACTCCAGCATCTTCTTCTCCCAGTGGCCAGCCAGATGTTCCTGGGCAGTCCACAAGCAGGCCATGAGCACAACAGCAATCTCCCCATTTAAATTCCCAGAAACTGGTATTCCAGGGTTTCCCAAACTTGGGTCTCCAGCTGTTTTTGGACTACAACTCCCATCATCCCTGACCACTGGTCCTGATAGCTAGGGATGATGGGAGTTGTAATCCAAAAACAGCAGGAGACCCATGTTTGGAAAACCTTGTGGTATTCAGAGGCGTACAACAGGAAGTAATCACAGCCAGTAGCTACTGATAGCTCTTACATTCCATCAATTTGTCATACGGGTGCTACAGAGAGGGCCTTTTCAGTATAGGCAACTTGATTATGGGGTGCACCGAGGCTCAAATGGCACTTACATTAAGAGCCTTTCAACGCCAGGTAGAGAGACCTTTTCATTTCCCCAGGCATTTAGAATGACATTTTGCCTTTGCAAAAAGATTACTGGGTTTAAAATGCTGTCTGTGCTGGTTTTTTAGGCACAAAATTGAATTTATTGGCTTATTTAATGTTCTAATTGTATACTGCTTGAGTTCCGTCTCATCCACCCAGAGGCCCTTGCTGAACCAAGAGATTAACCAATTTTCTAAATAGATACATGAATGTCTATTACTGAACCTGGGGTGGTTTGAATGCATGTGGCCTTCAGCAGAGCTATGGCCCCACCCCAGTGCTAAACAAACATATCCACACCCACCATTTTTTGTGTGTGCGTGTGCACACGTGTGTATCTGCAGGAAAAAGCATTGTGCATTTGACTAGGCCGAGAAGGGTCCCCATGGCCTCTGCACATGCATTTATTTCAGAAGTGAATTAATTCTTTAGGTTTTATTTATTCATTTGACATATGTTTGCCTTTCTTCTCAGGAGCACGAGATGTGATGTACCTGGTCCTCCCCCTCCCATGACCAAGTGTCCCAGTCCTAACTGCCCTTTTCCACACCTCACACCCATGACTGACTTCCAGACACCTGGACATCTCACTCTCTCTACCTGGCCCTGGCGGCCTCCACCAGAGAGCCCCAAACCTTCTGGCTCTCTTAAAAAGAATCTTCAGCCACTGTGAGGGTTGGCTTTCAGGTGTGTGGTGCGTAAACCACACAAAAAGGTCATAACGCTGAAACAATTTAAAGAGTTTACTGGAAAAGTATTATCATGGCAGCGAGGGGGGCAGAGTTTTAACATCTGGATAAATTACAGCACCCACACCCAAAACGAAAGAGCAAAAGGATAAGAAAATAAGAAGGTTAACAGCATACAGCTATTCCTACCTAGACTGCAACTTATTCAAGTTCTTCCCAGCGACATCTTAGTGTCAGAGTTCTCAGGGTTCCCGGACATTCAGCTTCCCTTCGGCATTCCTTCTGCCGAGCTCTTTCTGCAAAACTGAAAAAAGCATCAAAGCTAAAATGTTTTTCCCCTTCCTCAGACTCTGCAGTGCCAACGAACTGACCTTTAGATTTTCACACATACGAAAAAGCAATTAACCCCATCTTATCAAAACCCAAAATTATCAAACTCTCTTCCTTCACACCCCTTGTATACCTGTCCATGCACTGGAGTCACCTCCTTGTGGTGCAAAATGAACTGGAGATTTATTCCACGGCAGCTCAGGCTACTGTCACCTGCCTTGTGGAACTCACTGCTCAGGGAACTCTTGGAATGGTGGCTCTATGAGAGGAATAGGGGTCTCCCAATAATGCTCAGTGCCCTTAACAAATTATAATTCCAAGGATTCTTTGGGGAAAGCAAAGCCTCTTTAAAGCTGTATCACACTGCTTTAAATTTATGCTGTAGATGGGGCCCTAGGCAGGCCGCAGCATTGTACACATTTTATTGAAAGCTTTTTAAAAAATAAAAATCTGAGGTTTTCCCAGAAAGATGAGTTTACTCATGGGCAGTATCTGATTTTAATTTTTTGAAAAAAGAATGTGTGTGTGTGTGTGTGTGTGTGTGTGTGTGTGTGTGTGCCTGCTCTGCACCTCTATTTATATTTTATTGTTTAGTGGTTTATAAATATTCCTAATAAAACAACAAAGCAGGCCTGCGAGGTAAAAGTGACGCTTAACTCAAGGTCACCAGGTAATGTTCATGGATGAATTGAGACTTTAAGCAGCTTTTCCTCAGGCCTTGTTCTTTCTGATTGATTGATTGATTGATTGATTGATTGATTGCATTTATATCCCACCTTTTTTTTCTAAGGCTCTCAAGGTAGCATATATATCGTTCTCCCCCTCATCAAGTCTCCCAACAACAACCCCTATGAGGTAGGTTATGCTGAGAGGCAGCGGCTGGCCAAAGTTCATCCACTGAGCTTCATGGCCAAGTGGAGATTTGAACCCTGGTCTCTCAGGCCCTAGTCAAGCTCTCTTACCACTACACCGCACTGTCATATCTCTCACTCAATCCACTCAGCAAGGGGAGAGGAACCTTTCTTCGTTCAAGGATCACATTCCTTCACAGGCCATCTTCTGAGGACCACATGCTAGTAGTGAAAGTGTCCATAGGCCAGAAGCAAAAGTAGGAAGAGAAACAGATGTAACTCTTGATCTTTTGTAAACTGGGCTATATTCCAGTCACACAAAAGCCAAAGGCTTCTGTATCTGTCTCTCCATCCTGCCAAGCAAGAGGCAATATCAAAGTTCAAGGACACATCTAGGTGTGGCAGAAGCACTCAAGGAGGCCATGGAGGAAGGGCTGGGGAGAAAGTAGTTTGGGGGGAGTCCTGAGGGCCAGGCAGAAGGCTTGGAGGGCCTGAGGTTCCCCATCCCTTCACTAAACTTAGGTCTGTGTGACACTAGCTCTGCTGCCTTTTAAAGTCGTTGCCCCTCATCCTCCCTCCACACAAAAAGCCTCCACTATGTCCATGGGGTAATCGCCTCACCTTCCCTCATGGCTACCTCCAACAAGAGTTATCAGGGCTAGGTGTCTCTGGTAAGCAAGCTATGCCCACTAGGCAACAAAGCTCAAAATTATTATTATTATTATTATTATTATTATTATTATTATTATTATTATTAAAAAGTTTCAAGAGTTGAGCCTGGGAAAGCTCAAACCACACAAACACCCAGCCAGTTTTTCCGATGTGCATACTGAATCTAACACCACCAGCTCTGTTCGGAAACATCCCAAGTGATAACCACAGAACACTAGTTTTTTGCCTGCTGTGGTGACACACACCTGTGGCTTCAGCACTAGCAGGAAAGCTATGATGCATCCTTGCACCGGCCATTCAGGAAGAAGCACCTATTTATGGGGCAACCTTGGTTTCTGGCTATTTGCTCGAATAAAGGGAAACTGCCTTGGGCCTTGCCGCAGCATCCGTCACCGCAGTTTCTGAACCCTGCCAGCCCCTCGCTTGCTGCTACAGCGATTACTGTGCTGCCACCCCGGTAAAAGATGCCGCAGCTATTCTCCTCCCACGGTCTCCAGTCCATTTGGCAAAGTGGCCGTTGAACTTCCTTAGGTAGCTTTGAATGCAGGTCGGCATTTTTCTCTCTCTCCGCGCCTCCCTCCCTCCACTCCATTCTGCCTGCCCTGTAAGATTAGAAAGCGCAATCTGCAGAAAATGCACTCGTGTGCTCATGCGGCTGGTGCAAAGTCTTTGACATGATTCCGTGGCCTATATTTAATGCTATCTGCTGCTTTTCAAAGGCGTGGGATTAGCCGGCGGGCCAATAAGCACCACTATAATGACGTTATAAGCCTAGGGGTTGAGAGTCTATGGAAAACTATAGCCTTGATGTCATTGTTTTTACAGTTTCCCCTGATGCCTTACACACACACACACCACAGAGAGGGTTATTCTCCTCCTTGCTGATCCTGTTGCAAGCGGGGTTAGATTAGGACATCATGAGCGCTGACGAAGGAGAAAGACAGTCAGTCAAGAGAGACTCTACGGGAAGCCACTTCAGACCTCTGCATGCTGGTAAAAAGGACGATAGAGTACACCTAATAAATTCCCAAGTACACGGAAGATTCTGTCAACCTTCACTTACACTTTATTATATCGGCACTTACAGTCCACCCTTCCACCAAACGTTCCCAGGGCAGGTTACAAAAATGTCAGGATTAGAAACAATTTGCATTAAAATAATAAAATAAAACCGCAGAACCACCAAGGACAACAGAGTAGAACAGAAGCAAACAACAAGGAGAAACAAGCAGAGCTATACAGTGGACCCTCCAGATACGAATTAAATTCGTTCCAGGGGTCCGTCCGCAGCCCAAAAAGTCCGTAGGCAGTTCCGCCACTTCTGTGCACGCACGCAGCGTGATTGAGCGCTTCTGTGCATGCGATGAAACCTGGAAGTATACACTTCTGGGTTTGCTGCGTTCATAACCCAAAAGTTATGTATCCAGAGCGGTACGTAACTAGAGGGTCCACTGTACTCCACAACACATGTCCTGGTGCAAGGTGCAACTAAGAATCTGAAATGTTTGTCACCGATACGTTTTGTTCTGTTTTCATTAACAGATTAAGGAACTACATGTATGATAGTTAGGAACTATGTTGCCTTTGATATTAATCTACTAATCTAACACATTTTTGTGAACTAATACAAAAGTCGTTCCAAAAAAAATAAAAATTGAGCAGAGTGATTGATGACTACAGCCAGTGGAGGCTAGGTCATTAGGGCAAATGAAGTCTTGCCCCACCCACCTCAGTCTGCCCCCACCTGCCTGCCTTATTTACAACCAGTCTAAGAGGTGGCACAGCCTGTTAGCTTCCTCCTCTTTAGTCTTGCCTTTGTAGAACCATGCAGGGAGAGGAAAGGACAATTATTTGGCTCTGCCTATCAACGGCTCAGGGGACGCGGGTGGCGCTGTGGGTAAAAGCCTCAGCGCCTAGGGCTTGCCGATCGAAAGGTCGGCGGTTCGAATCCCCGCGGCGGGGTGCGCTCCCATTGCTCGGTCCCAGCGCCTGCCAACCTAGCAGTTCGAAAGCACCCCCAGGTGCAAGTAGATAAATAGGGACCGCTTACTAGTGGGAAGGTAAACAGCGTTCCGTGTGCTGCGCTGGCTCGCCAGATGCAGCTTTGTCACGCTGGCCACGTGACCCGGAAGTGTCTCCGGACAGCGCTGGCCCCTGGCCTCTTAAGTGAGATGGGCGCACAACTCCAGAGTCTGTCAAGACTGGCCCGTACGGGCAGGGGTACCTTTACCTTTACCTTTATCAACGGCTCAGGCTCTGCCTAGTGTTTGGGCTCCCAGCGGCATTCTGCTCCACCCGTCTAAATGGGCTGTGGCCACCACGGGCTACAGTTTTTGCTGGTTATCAGCAATGGAGGAAACAAACCCTATTAGTTGTACTGCTGGATAAGTTTTTAATGGTTACTGTATTTGTTTAAAAACCAATCCCCCAAAAAATTAAGTAACAAGAAAGGTATCTGGCTAAGACCACTGACATTTCAGGTTATATACACATACCCTCCAACATTTCTCCAATGAAAATAGGGACGTGCTATTCCATCCATTCATTTATGCATGTATGTATGTATGTATGTATGTATATATTATCTTGCCCATCTGACTGGGTTGGCCCAGCCACCTTGGGCAGCTTCCAACATATTGAAAAACATAATAAAATATTAAACATTAAAAACTTCCCTATACAGATGCCTTCTAAAAGGCTGCATGGTTACTTATCTCCTTGGCTCAGGGACTGCATAACTCCATCCCTTCCAACATTTCTCCAATGAAAATAGGGATGTCCCAAGGAAAAAGGGGATGTTCCGGGATCAAATCAGAAACCGGGACGGCTTCTGTAAATCCAGGACTGACCCTGGAAAATAGGACCACTTGGAGGGTGTGTATACATGACTGGACAAATTGTTTTATGAAGTATTAGACAGCCGCTGAGAGCCAATGTTGTCTTGGATGTGTCTGGATAAGTGCTGAGAAAAAAAGGAATACTCACACAAGCACACGCCTCAAGACAAGCATGACCAGCACGCTGGTTTATCTGAACCACCCGCCCAGCCCAAAGAGATCTGATCAATTCGCACAACAAAACCAGTGGACCTTAATATTTTGAGTGTAAGGAGGATGCCTTCAAAGGGAGAGGCTGTGCAAGAACAACGTCCAAACGAAAGCTACAGATGTTAATAATTATGGTGCAATAGCCTCACCCATAGAGAGTGCAGAATACCAATATGATGAGCTCAAGTTAAAATGACAGCTTTAGAGGGGAAAGGGAAGAAATGCTTTTTTAAAAATACCAAAAAATAAAATAAAACAATGTAAAGAAGAAAAACTCCTTCCTGCATAAAAACAACCATTTCAGAGTACAATTCACAATAATTTTTCATGGCTTTGTAAGACTCCAGCAAAAGGAAAACTTATTGCAAAACACTGCAAGCCAAAGGAGATACAGTTTCTTTTTGCTTTAGAGCCAATTTTTTTTTTCTAAAATGTGCTTTTATTTTTGTTTCCCTATTTACAAATCCTTAGGAATTAGCATGCAGAGAATCCCGCACTAGACAACGTACTTCCTCAGTCAGTACACATGAGACTCTTAATCTCAGGGACACGGGTTCAAGTCCCACACTGGGCAAAAGACTGCTGAACTGCAGGGGTTGGACTAGATGACCCCTGTGGTCCCTTCCAACTCTACAATTCTGCATGAATGATATTCCCAGTAAGTCCTTGAATATTTCCAGGACTGGGGTCAGTTTTAATCAGGAAGCAGGAAAGAAGAAGGGACAAAATAAAATCAATTGAGCTTCTCTAGCCAAATAATACAGTGGTACCTCGGGTTACATACGCTTCAGGTTACATATGCTTCAGGTTACAGACTCCAGTAACCCAGAAATAGTACCTCGGGTACTATTTGCTTCAGGATGAGAACAGAAATCGTGCTCCGGCAGCACGACAGCAGCGGGAGGCCCCATTAGCTTAAGTGGTACCTCAGGTTAAGAACAGTTTCAGGTTAAGAACGGACCTCCGGAACGAATTAAGTACTTAACCCAAGGTACCACTGTATGCAAATGGATTTAGCAGGATCTCTCTCACCATTAAGGGAAAGCAGCAGCCTGTGAACACCTGAGTTTGCATATTCTCCCTCCCCATGCAGGATGGGCAGGGCATTTATTTTTTATATTCATTTAATTTAAACTGTATTTATTTAGTGCATTTGGTACGCTAGTGCGTTTAGTGCATTTGGTATGTTAAGGAGCTCAGAATGATGTGTCAAGTTCCCCTTCCTCATCTCAGCCATGCCTAATTCACAGAGGAATTCTTTTTGCCTCACAATAACCCTGAAAAGTTAGGTTAGGCCCCCAACTGCACTATGCATTTAAAGCAGTTATCATACCACTTTAAACAAACATGGCTTCCCTCAAGGAATCTTGGGAACTATAGTTTCTGAATGGTGTTGGGAGTTCTTAGGAGATCTCGGTTCCCCTCACAGAGCAACAGTTCCCAGAGTTCCCTGGGAAGAGGGATTGAATGTTAAGCCACTCTGGGATGGGAACAGGGGGTCTCCTAACAACTCTCAGCATCCTTTACAAACTGAAGCTCACTGGAAGGGATCTGTAGGTCCCTTCACACATATGTGGTGGGACTATCTCAAAGTTGCCCAGTTCTGGGATGAGATGTTTTGGGGAACAAAAATATTGGGGAAACCTGTAAAGAAAGAAAGAACCCTGAGCGGCATTGTTGAGTACATTCAGTGGAGACAGCCAAGAGTTGTTTTATAGAAACATTTAATTGGCTACTTAAAAATTGGAAAGAAGCAAAGAGTTTAAATGTACGAGAGTGATCTCATGCCATTTGAGACATAGCACTTTATGATAAGATGACAAAAAAGTTTTGCAACTAAAGGGCAATAATAATACAGTGGTGCCTCGCAAGATGAAATTAATTCGTTCCGCGAGTTTTGTCGTCTTGCGATTTTTTTCGTCTTGCGAAGCACGGTGTCAGAAAAGTTTTGGAAAAGCTTCAAAAATCACCAAAGTCTTCAAAAACCTCAAAAAAGGCTACCACACCGCGTGCTATGAGTTGCTCCTCAAAGCCAAGTCGCAACTGTATTAACGGTGCTAAGAAACAGGAAACAAACTTGCAAGACGTTTCCGTCTTGCGAAGCAAGCCCATAGGGAAAATCGTCTTGCGAAGCAGCTCAAAAAACAAAAAACCCTTTCGTCTTGCGAGTTTTCCGTCTTGCGAGGCATTCGTCTTGCGAGGTACCACTATAATAATACTAATAATAATAATAATAATAATAATAATAATAATAATAATAAATACGTTCATGGCAGGTGGCCATTCATCCAGCACACAACAATGATTCCACAGGACAAATTGTACCTGGCATATTCCATACCATATGGTTCTGCTAACATTTTCCTTCATGTTCATATTAGCAACTTTCAGCCTCTTTCCACTTCAGGGCTTGTCTGAACTTTACTGTTTGCATCTGAACTATGCCTCTATGTAGAGGAAAGGGGGAGGGGGTGTTCAGTTCATTGTCACCATCCATCCCCATATATATATATAGAGAGAGAGAGAGAGAGAGAGATGTTCATAGTTGAAGGAATGATCTGACCCTGGGTTTCCCAGGTCTTACTTTGACACTCTAACCACTACTACACCACACCGGCTGCAGTACACCACCAAGCACTCACCCCAGCATCTCATACAATGCTTTCTTTTTGGAGGAGAAACTGCAGCTGCAGAGCACTCTATGCTTAACAGCTCTGCAGAGGTGAAGGTGCTGGTTTACTTCCCTCCCTCATCACCCTGTGTACAAAACTGAAAAGCGTAAGATAAAAACCAGCTGTCGCAAGGAAGAAGAAGATAAAGAGAGCATTGTCCCATGTGTCCTGGAAATTTCAGGGCATTTATCAGTCCCCTGTTGGCTCAGAACCACCCTGAACACATCTTTATTTTCATGCAAAATCAATTTGGACCCATACGTGCATGAACTGGCTGGAAAGAGGAACTTGCTCATTTTCCACAAGGACTTCATTTACAAAAAAATAAAATAATAATGTGTTAGAGGGCTGTTGTGCTGAGACTTGGCTACACTGCACCTGACATTTACCACATTCAAGCATAGTGGCAGGTGAGTCATTAAGGTGATGATCCAAGACAATTGCATCAATTGATTCTCCCCCCAAAAGTCCCAACTACTAACAAAGCCAAATGCTTCAGAAAAGTCACACTAAACAATGAGGTATTAAAGCTGTCTTCTGGCTGGCCCAAAATAAATCCTGGTTAGTGGAAGAAGAAGGAATAGATGTGGGGCCTGAAGATGCCCCCCCTCCCAAGATGGAGGGGAGAGGTCCTCCCCTTCTGTCTCTAGATGATAGAGAAGACAAAACAGATCTGCCAGCCCTCTCCCCTGACCCTCCATTGTTGGGAAACAATAGTTTAGGATCCCTCCCATTCTCAGATTCTCATCTCCTTTGGGATTAGTTAGACATGCAAAGGGTTGAGAGATCTCCCTTAGAGTCCAAGTAAATCAGAGTTAAGAGGGTTTGAATGGTGTTGAGACAGTGCCTGGCCCTCCTCAGCTAAACCACAAAATTATTTGCATGCTTGAAGAAAGCTGAACTGCCAAAGTACTGTACATGCAACTGCCTCCTCCCTACCTACCATGCCCCAAATAAGGAATGAAACAAAAACATCTCAAGGTGAAATCTAGCCACAACCACACCACTGACTCTCTAGAAAGAGCTTCATTAACAGCAACAGAACTTTTCAGCCTCACTGCTTGCAAATACTGTTGATGCCGATGGAGGAATCTACTGCTGCAACACTCCTACTGCAACACTCCTACCTATTGATCCTCTCCAATCTAGTCTTTAAGCACACACACACATTTAGCCTCTTGCGCCAGTTATACACCTCAGGTTTCATGCCAGAAGGTGGCACTAACTGTAACCACTGTGTGAGAAACTTGTTTGCAGCCACTGGAATTTAAGAATATTGTAACGTTAAAAAAGAAAAGAAACCAGAGGAAATGGTTCTTGGAAGAGCAGGATGTCAATTTATACCTTCATTAGAGCCAGTATTTCTGAGAAAGGGGTGTGTGTTTGTGTTTGTGTGTTGGGAGGGTGGGCAAATCCAGGAATGCAATCAACCATCACACAACTTCTTAAACTAAGCAGATTTTCTGGCTATACCTCCCAGCGGAAACCTGCACAAACCAAGCTACTTGGAATCTTTGCTCATAGCTTCAGGTTTTTGCATAAACAGATGCCTAAGTTTTTGCTGAGCCTCCTCCTGCAAAACTTGCTTGCTGGGCAGTTAAATGCGCAAAAACTTCACACTCCCGGTGATGACACTGCCATGGCCAATGGCCATCCCTCGCTAGCTGGGTATCTAACATTCTCTGCCTGATTTTAAGGGATGCAAGGGTTTGAAAGTGCTAGGGAGTACTCCTCCCTCCTGCGTGAAGCTGGACACAGATCAAGGGATCTGGCAGGTCTCACCAGATACGGAAAAGAGCAAAACAGCTTAGAGTTTCACTCCCAAGAGGAGAGAGGCCGCTTCCTTTCAAGCATTATGTCAGACTCAGTGCTAGAGCTGGACAGATCACAGCCTAGCACTCCTTAGGGTAGCTGGACAGAACTAAAAAGCGTTTGTCAGGATGAGAAGCTAAGTTTCTTTCTCTGAAACAGAAAGCTGCGATGATGACCAAGGGGATCTCCCACGATAGCCACATTGCCTTACTTCACAGCCATATCAGGGGAAGGCAGATATGATACTGGCTTCCAGATCTCTGGGGAATTTGTGGCAGACGGAGTTTTTCTTGACTTAAAGGCAAAGGTAAAGGACCCCTGACAGTTCAGTCCAGCCACGAAAGGCTCTGGGGTTGCGGTGCTCATCTTGCTTTACTGGCTGAGGGAGCCAACGTTTGTCTGCAGACAGTTTTTCCGGGTCATGTGGCCAGCATGACTAAGCCGCTTCTGGAGAAACCAGAGCAGCACACGGAAATGCTGTTTACCTTCCTGCCGGAGCGGTACCTATTTATCTACTTGCATTTTGACATGCTTTCAGACTGCTAGGTTGGCAGGAGCTGGGATTGAACAATGGGAGCTCACCCCGTCGCGGGGATTTGAACTGCCAACCTTCCGATCGGCAAGCCCAAGGCTCAGTGGTTTACACCACAGCGGCACCGGCGTCCCCTTTTCTTGACTTACACTTGCTTAAAAGCAGCAACAGCCACATTAAATTAGTCTGCTAGAATCAAGAGAGCCAGGAGTGCCTTTTCTGTGAGAGAGAACTGTGAAATTCAGTTCTGCTACTGAGAATAAAAAGGTACCCTGTTCCTAGGCTATGATCACCCCTACTCTCCCCCAAAGCACACCGTTTTAAACTGAGTCCTTTTGGTGGATCTTAAGACTCCAAGTATGCCATGTCAACAAAAATTGATCCTTTGCACACTTGAGATCTGCCCACCCCTGAGAGCTGCAGCAATGGGTCTCAGAATGAAAGCCCAGCTAAGACACTTGAATCTCCTCCTTCCTGGCCTGACTGAAGGAGAAGAAGAAGAAGAGTTTGGATTTGATATCCCGCCTTTCACTCCCTTTAAGGAGTCTCAAAGCGGGTAACATTCTCCTTTCCCTTCCTCCCCCACAACAAACACTCTGTGAGGTGAGTGAGGCTGAGAGACTTCAGAGAAGTGTGACTAGCCCAAGGTCACCCAGCAGCTGCATGTGGAGGAGCGGAGACGCGAACCCGGTTCCCCAGATTACGAGACTACCGCTCTTAACCACTACACCACACTGGCTCTCTTGAAAGGCTCAAGCCTCTATCCAGGACTCTCTCTGACCCCAGACAGCCTGCAGCTAGGAGTTGCTCCTTTTCATAGCCCTTATGCAGCCTAGCCTTCTGACCACTTAGCTAAATAAGCTCACTCACTTGCTTACTTCAGTATCAGTATCAGACTTTATTTCGGTTGCAGACTGAAATATTACTGCATTTATATCCCACTTTTTCTCCAGGGAGCTCAAAGTGGTATGCATGGTTTTCTCCTTCCTCATTTAATTCCCCACAACAACCCTGTGAGGTAGGTTAAGCTGAGAGGCACTGACTGGCCCAAGGTCACCCGGTGAGCTTCATGGCTGTGTGGTGACTTGAACTCTGGTCTCCCAGGTCAGAGTCCAACACTCTAACTGCTGCACCACACTGCCTCTCACCTCCCTATGACTCACTCCTAACTAGGGATGGGATTCAGTTCACACTGAGGGCAAACATACATAATGTGCACTTTCCAAAATAAGACACAAACCAAAACACAGCCATCCTTCAAAATTCACAAATTTTGCAAGGTACAAAAATGGGTATAAAGTATGCCTAAAAAGGCATATATATTAGTGAAAATTGCATACAAAAATGCATTATGTTAGAGAATATTATTGCAAAAAATGTGTTCATTAGGCAAAATTGCATACAAACAGCTGAATATTGGAGAAATTTGCACTAAAATGCTGGTGAATTGTCGAAGGTTGTTTTTTTTTTTTTTGGTTGTTGTTGTTCAATGCAAACTGACGTAGAAATGTGGGGAACTGAAATTAACATGGGAGAAAGGGAACGAGACAAACAGAAACTGACAGTTTAGCCCATCCCTACTCGACAAAAACCCAAAAGCTGTAACATAAGGTTTGTTCTCTGCAGGAAACAAACCACAGGCCTGTGGTGGCTTATAACTCTGATAAGGCAAGCTATGGTTGCAGAAGCACTGAAGCAGCAGAACAAGAGGAGGAGCAAAGCAGATATGATTTTCTGTCTGGGTTCCCCGAACACTTGTTCATTCTTGCTAAGCCATGCTTTGGCTTAGCACTACATGTGAATATATCTCTGAAATAATTACAGTGGTGCCTCGCAAGACGAAAATAATCCATTCCGCGAGTCTCTTCGTCTAGCGGTTTTTTCGTCTTGCGAAGCAACCCTATTAGCGGCTTAGCGGATTAGCACTATTAGCGGTTTAGCGGCTATTAAAGGCTTAGCGGCTTAGCGGCTAAAAGGCTATTAGCGGCTTAGCAGCTTAGAAAAAGGGGGGGAAGCGAAAAAAATTGCAAGACTCGCAAAGCAAGCCCATAGGGAAAATCGTCTTGCGAAGCAACTCAAAAACGGAAAACCCTTTCGTCTAGCGGGTTTTTCGTCTTGCGGGGCATTTGTCTTGCGGGGCACCACTGTATCAAAATCTTCTCAGGAAAGAAGTAATTGCTAGTTTGTTAACCAGCTGAACTATTTAAAATTTTAAAAGATGATGCTGTTAAGGTGCTACACTCAATATGCCAGCAAGTTTGGAAAACTCAGCAGTGGCCAGAGGATTGGAGAAGATCAGTCTACATCCCAATCCCAAAGAAGGGCAGTGCCAAAGAATGCTCCAACTACCGCACAATTGCACTCATTTCTCACGCTAGCAAGGTTATGCTTAAAATTCTACAAGGAAGGCTCAAGCAGTATGTGGACAGAGAACTCCCAGAAGTGCAAGCTGGATTTAGAAGAGGCAGAGACCAAATTGCAAA
This sequence comes from Podarcis muralis, assembly GCF_964188315.1. NCBI lineage: Eukaryota > Metazoa > Chordata > Lepidosauria > Squamata > Lacertidae > Podarcis > Podarcis muralis. Next base: position 14,302,146 of record NC_135669.1, on the reverse strand, counting down.
CATGCGCTGGATTATGGAGAAAGCTAGAGAGTTCCAGAAAGACATCTACTTTTGCTTCATTGACTATGCAAAAGCCTTTGACTGTGTTGACCACAGCAAACTATGGCAAGTTCTTAAAGAAATGGGAGTGCCTGATCACCTCATCTGTCTCCTGAGAAATCTCTATGTGGGACAAGAAGCTACAGTTAGAACTGGATATGGAACAACTGATTGGTTCAAAATTGGGAAAGGAGTACGACCAGGCTGTATATTGTCTCCCTGCTTATTTAACTTATATGCAGAATTCATCATGCGAAAGGCTGGGCTGTATGAATCCCTAGCCGGAATTAAGATTGCCGGAACAAATATCAACAACCTCAGATATGCAGATATCATTACCCCTAGCCATTGGCCATGCTTCCTAAGGCTGATGGGAGTTGTAGTTCAGCAACTTCCTGAGGGTCAAAGGCTCCCCATTCCTGCCAACAATTTGTACAGCCCCAAAGCAAACACATCTGCTACCACAAGCACCAGCAAAGAAAGGAAAAGAAAGTCTATTTAAGTTTTCCAGGTCGTGTGTAAGACTATGTAATTTTTCAAACTGTTCAATTACTCCAACAAAAAGCCGCTGCTGCTCCTTATTATAATAGGACAGGTATCAGGAGAAAGAAAAGTTCTCAGACGCCAAGACTGAAAGCAAGGAAGGTGGAAATCAATGCGTTCCCATTCTGAAACCATCTCCAGGATGGAAACAAGTTAAACTAGCAAGCAGCAAAAAGATTGCTATTGATGGCTGGGTCATTTAAAAGCTATCTTGGACAAGGCCTCTTTGAATGACGAGTGCCTAGCAGGAGGCAATATAAGCCAGGAAATTCGACTTCTATTTCTAAACTTTGCCTCTTGGGAATGTGGGCAATGCAATAATATGCTCTTCAATAGCACTTTCCATCTAAGTATCGCAAATGCATTACAAGCAATAATGTATTACATTTCACAAGCCCCAGGTGGCAGATACATACATCATCTAAGATGGGAGAGACAGTCGAACAATCTAATTCTTTATCATTTACCTGCATCTGAGTGCAATGAGTGACTGTTTTGAAAAGGCTTCAGCTCCCGCTTGTTTTCTACATGCAAGACAAAACAACTGTGAGTGGCGTGCCCCTAATTTCCCAGCTTTCCACTTTCACAAATCACTTTCCGCATCAGACTGGCTCAGTCATCATGAACTCTGCGTAATAAACCACGGTTTACTGGACCAAAATCAAGCATTGTGTCCACACACTCCATCATCCCCCTCCCTTCTCTCACATGCTTAATGTAAAACATAGACTATTTATTAAGCCAGTTTCTCATTACATCTGAATCGGGGAAATGGTTTAATACCCTGGTTTATAGTAAGAAGTCAAACCACAGTTTCCTGGTTCAAATGCAACAGGAAACTGAGTTAATGAACTGCAAAAGTTTTCCACTAATGAAAGGAGGTGTGTGCTGGTCCCGGGGGTAAGGTACCTTGGGTGTAGCAGAGTCCACACGAAGAGGGGCAAGGTCCGAGGCAGAGAGCCGGGCGGTGAACAGGAACGCTGGAACAGGAGGCTGTGCAGGGAACAGGAACACCGGATGGTCGGGAACAGGAGGCCGAGCAGGGAACAGGAGTACCGGATAGTCAGGAACAGGAAGCCGAGCAGGGAACAGGAGTACCGGATAGTCAGGAACAGGAGGCCGAGCAGGGATCAGGAACGCAGGAAGGTCCGAAGCCAACAACGACGTTGCTCCCGCAACCTGGGGCCGGGCTGACTGGGCTTTTATCCTCTTCTAAGGCCAGGGGCGGTCCCGGCCCCCAGGAGCCCCGCCTCCTCTGGCCTTAAGGCGAGCACTCCTCCTGGGGGCAACCAGTTCCCTTCGCCTCTCTGCTCTAAGCCTCTGCAGATCAGGAGAGGCCGAAGGGTTACTGGGCCCTGGAGGAGGCTCACCTGTGGCCACTGAGTCGTCAAGCCTCTCTGGGGCCAGAAGGGCTTCACCTGGGGCCAGCTCCTGATGCACTGCCACAGGTGCAGGCTCTTCAGCATCTAGGCCTTGCCCCAGTTCAGCCGGCCCTGGAGGCGGGGACTCCTGTGCAGGCTGGGATTCCTCTGTTTCATCCTCCGAATCGGAATCCCAGGCCATCACACCATCCCCCCTCCCAGGCCCCCCCCTCAACCGAGGGTCCGGACCCGGCTTGCCGGGGTACGTCGCATGGAACTCTCGGAGGCAGGCAGGTGCGTGGACGTTGGCCGCTGGTTCCCAGGAACGGTCCTCCGGTCCGTACCCCTTCCAGTCAATGAGATACTGCAGCTTTCCCCTGCGGTATCGGGAGTCCAGGATGCGTTCCACCTCGTACTCAGGCTCTCCCCGAACCAACACTGGCTGCGGTCGGGGACGGTTCGGGTGGAACTCGTCGGGTGGGGCCACCGGACTCAAAAGGGACCTGTGGAAGACCGGGTGAACCTTCAGGGTTGCGGGTAACCGGAGACGAAATGCCACAGGAGAGACTTGGTCTACGATAGGGAACGGGCCGGTGAAGCGGGTGTCCAACTTCCGCGAAGGTCGAGAGGGGTGGAGGTGGCGAGTGGAGAGCCAAACCAGGTCACCGACGCGAAGTTCCGGCCCCACCTGGCGGTGGCGGTCGGCCTGGGCCTTGTACGCTTCCTTGGCCTGGTGCAGTTGCTCCACCAAAAGCTGTTGCTGGGACTGGAGCTCTTGAAGCCACTCCGTCACCGCCGGGACTGCGGATGTCGGCAGCACCTCTGGAAACAGCCGTGGATGATAACCATAACTGGCCTGGAACGGGGTCTGCTGGGTGGACGCATTCACCGCGTTATTGTAGGCGAACTCCGCCAATGCCAGGTGGTCGACCCAGTCATCCTGCTGGTAGCTGCAGTAACACCGGAGGTACTGCTCCAGCACCGCGTTCGCCCGTTCCGTCTGGCCATCGGTCTGTGGGTGGTAGGCTGACGAGAGGCAGACCTCCGTCCCGAGGGTCTGGTGTAGTGCTCGCCAGAACCGGGATGTGAACTGAACGCCCCGGTCGGACACCACACGCTCAGGTAGGCCATGCAGGCGGAAGACATGCTGAAGGTACAGCTGAGCAGTTTCCTTGGCTGTGGGTACAGATGGACAGGGAGCGCAGTGCACCATCTTGGTGAAATGGTCGGAGAAAACCAGAAGGCAGGTACAGCCACGAGACGAGGGTAAGTCCACTACAAAGTCCAACGAAACCGTGTGCCAAGGGTGCGGTGGAACTGGCAATGGCTGAAGTAGGCCAGGGGGTCGCCCGGTAGGTCCCTTGGCGCGCCGGCAGACATCACAACCAGCAACGTAGCGAGCCACGTCAGCCTTCAGGCGGGGCCACCAAAACTCTCGACTGACCAGATGGGTGGTCCGATACCGTCCAAAGTGCCCCGCTGCTGGGGCATCATGGGCCATCCGGAGAACCTCCAGCCGTAGTGGCCCTGGCGGGATGTACAGACGACCGTGGTGCAGCAGAAGGCCCTGATGCAGGACCAGCCCCGGATACTGTGGGCTGGACCCTTCAGCCAGCTCCCGGAGTCGTTCCTGGGCCCAAGCGTCGACCCGCTGCTGTTCCCGCACCCGAACCTGCAGTGGCTGCGCCTCCTGGGTGGCCAGGAATGCAGCCGGAGGTAGGATCGTGGTGGGTTCTGCTTGCTGTACCGTGTCTGCGTTGTCTTCAGGTTTCCGGGACAGGGCATCCGCCTTCTGATTCTGAGAGCTAGGGATGTAGCGGATCCGGAACTGGAACCGGGAAAAGAACAACGCCCACCGGATCTGTCTTTGGTTCAGCTTGCGGGTCGTCTGGAGGTACTCCAGGTTCCGGTGGTCGGTTCTCACCTCCACCGGATGTCGTGCCCCCTCAAGATGGTGGCGCCAGACCTCAAAGGCTACCTTGATAGCCAGTAGTTCCCGCTCCCACACAGTATAGTTACGCTCCGCTGGTAGGAGCTGGCGGGAATAGAAGGCACAGGGTAAGAGTGGCGCTTCAGGACCAATCTGTTGAGACAAGACGGCACCGAGAGCCGTACTGGAAGCGTCGGTCTCCACCACAAAGGGTCGAGAGGGGTCAGGATGTTGTAAGATTGGTGCCCTCTGGAAACAGGCCTTCAACCCCTGAAACGCCTCCTCTGCCTCCTTGTCCCAGGAAAACGGCGTCTTTGGGCGCAGTAGCCGGGTCAACGGGGTGGTGCGATGAGCATAATCAGCGATGAAGGTCCGGTAGTAATTGGCGAACCCCAGGAAACGCTGTAGGTCCTTGCGGTTCCGGGGTGCCGCCCATTCTTGAACCGCTGTCACCTTCCCCGGGTCCATTTGCACCCCATCTGGAGAGAGCCGGTGACCAAGGAAGTCCACAGTCCGCTGATGGAACTCGCACTTGCTGAGCTTTGCGTACAAACGGTGCTCACGCAAGCGCTGCAGCACGGTCCGGACATGTCCCTCATGGCGAGCCGGGTCACGGGAGTAAATCAGTATGTCATCCAAATACACCACCACGTACTTGTCTAACAAGTCCTGAAACACGTGGTTGATGTAGCGTTGAAACACAGCAGGCGCGTTGCACAAACCGAAAGGCATAACCAAATATTCGAACTGCCCGTACCGGGTCCCAAACGCTGTCTTCCACTCATCCCCGGCTCGGATCCGAATCAAGTTGTAGGCCCCCCGGAGGTCCAGCTTGGTGAACACCTGTGCCCCTTGCACCCGCTCCAGCAGCTCCGAGATAAGGGGCAAGGGGTACCGGTCTGGGACGGTAATTTTGTTCAGGGCTCGGTAATCATGGCAAGGGCGGAGTTCCCCACATTTCTTCTTAACGAAAAGCACTGGTGCCGCGGTAGGCGAGGTGGAAGGCCTAATGAACCCACGCTCCAGGTTCTTGCGCAAGAAGTCCTGCAAAGCCTCGCGCTCTGGCTCTGTTAGGGAATATAAGCGACTCACTGGTAAAGGCGCTCCGGGTTGGAGGTCTATGCCGCAGTCCAAAGGCCGATGCGGCGGCAGCTGGTCTGCCCCCCGTTCCTCGAACACGTCCTGGTAGTCCTGGTACACGGCTGGGAGCGTGGGTGCTGCCTCCTCTGAGGGCGCGGCCGCCAGCGTTCCGGATTGAGCATGGGAACATGGGTCTGGGAAGTGCACGGTCCGTTTGACCCAGTCAATCTGAACGTTGTGGGCTTCCAGCCAGTCCATCCCGAGCACCAGGGGGAAGCGGGGCATAGAGGCAATGTCCAAAGTTCGCAACTCCCGGTGCTGCTGGAGACACAGGACCAGGGGCTGGGTCTCCTGAGTAACGGCACCTGAACGCAGAAGTCGTCCGTCAATCGCTTCCACCTGGACCGGTACTGGCTTGTTCCGAAGTGGCACCTGATGATGGGCGGCAAAAGCAGCGTCCATATAGGAGCGGGTTGCCCCTGAATCTACCAAAGCATGGGTGAGGATCCAGGGCCCACCTGGAGGGTATAAACGTACCGAAACCATAAGATGTTGCAAGTCCATTGGTGCGGGCCCATTCTGTACGGTTTGGGACCCCCGGTAGCTAGGGCCATCAGCTACTGGGGTTGGCGGTTTCCCTGCGGCTGGCGTTTCTCAGGGCAGGACCGAGCGAAGTGTCCACTTCCGCCACAGTAAAGACAGAGATTTCCCTCCCGACGCCGCGCCTTCTCTGCGGGGGAAAGGCGTGGCCGCACTGCCCCGAGCTGCATAGGCTCCTCCGTTAAATCAGTTGTGACCGTGGGGCTGCCGGAAAAAGCTGGTGCCGTGAACTGGAAGTGTCGGCGACCCCGGGCCTGACGACGATCCTCCAACCGGTCGTCTATTTGTAGACTCCGTTGAATGAGAGTGTCCAGCGTGGTGGGGCGTTCCATTGTGGCCAACTGGTCCAGTACCTCGTCCGAAAGCCCTTCGAGATACTGGTCCCGCAGTGCCGAGTCATTCCAGGTCAAGTCCTGTGCCAACAGCCGAAACTCCGTGGTATATGTGGCCACCGTGGACTTGCCCTGTTTCAAATGCCGAATCGCCCGGTTGGCTTGACTCTCTTTCTGGGGGTTGCCGAACGCGGCCTCCAAACGATTGCAAAACCCCGTATAGTCTGCCAGCAAGGGGGAGTCTTGCCTGAGTAGCGGCAACGCCCACTTGGCCGCCTGGTCCTTTAACAAACTAATCAAAAAGTGCACCTTGGTGCGGTCGTCAGGAAAGTTCCGGGCTCGCCCCTGAATATACAGCTTGGCCTGGGCCAGGAACATGGGAAAGCTGGCCGGGGCTCCATCAAATTTCTCAGGCAAAGCCACTGGGTACTTGCCCGGAGCCGGGGCGTCGGCCCCAGGAGCCGGTAGGGCTTCCAAGCGTTGCTGAAGTGCCACAACCGCGTCACTGAGCTGCTGCACGGTGTGAGACAAGGCCTGGTTCTCCTGGGCCAAAGCCACCAGTGCAGCCGCCTGTTCAGCCATGGCCTCTGGCTCTTCCCGAACGCACCCCTACGAAGGGGGAGTGCGGGTGTGGCGGGAGCAAACTGTGCTGGTCCCGGGGGTAAGGTACCTTGGGTGTAGCAGAGTCCACACGAAGAGGGGCAAGGTCCGAGGCAGAGAGCCGGGCGGTGAACAGGAACGCTGGAACAGGAGGCTGTGCAGGGAACAGGAACACCGGATGGTCGGGAACAGGAGGCCGAGCAGGGAACAGGAGTACCGGATAGTCAGGAACAGGAGGCCGAGCAGGGATCAGGAACGCAGGAAGGTCCGAAGCCAACAACGACGTTGCTCCCGCAACCTGGGGCCGGGCTGACTGGGCTTTTATCCTCTTCTAAGGCCAGGGGCGGTCCCGGCCCCCAGGAGCCCCGCCTCCTCTGGCCTTAAGGCGAGCACTCCTCCTGGGGGCAACCAGTTCCCTTCGCCTCTCTGCTCTAAGCCTCTGCAGATCAGGAGAGGCCGAAGGGTTACTGGGCCCTGGAGGAGGCTCACCTGTGGCCACTGAGTCGTCAAGCCTCTCTGGGGCCAGAAGGGCTTCACCTGGGGCCAGCTCCTGATGCACTGCCACAGGTGCAGGCTCTTCAGCATCTAGGCCTTGCCCCAGTTCAGCCGGCCCTGGAGGCGGGGACTCCTGTGCAGGCTGGGATTCCTCTGTTTCATCCTCCGAATCGGAATCCCAGGCCATCACAAGGTGTGTGCAGACACAGCATTTGATCTTGATATAATAAACCAGTTTATTGGACTGAGATAATTACATCTGAAATGAGCTACTGAGTTGTCTGTACAACAATTGGGATTCTGGGGCATGCTTTAAGAGAGATGTTCAATTCACAATGAGCATCAGTGCACTAGAGAGGACCCAGCATTCGCCTGCTCATTGCAAGGAAACCTTAGAAGCAGGGAAGCTTTCGAGCCATCACTGGTTTTCTCAGTGAGAACCACTTGTGTACACTATGTTACCTGTGGATCTTCTTCCCTTATTTTTAGCTGCTTTTTATAAGAAGCTGGTAGAGTCACCAAATTCCAAAGTTGGCCTTGAAAAATAATCAGGGTCATTGATTTAAGGACACAGCTAAGTTCCTACTGAAAATAAGTCACGAACTAACAGTGCTTATGTACCGATACAAAAAAGTATTAATTGTTATGTGCTACTTTCCTAGTAACTTTTCTGTGTACTTCCAGAGGGCAAAAATTATAGTTTAGAAGCTGATATTATTCTCTTTGTTCTGCACAGCTTCTTTGAAGCACAGCATATTTTTGCACCCAGAGGGTAAGTTCCACAGAAGATGAAGGTCCTTTGTGTGAGAATCACAGAGATCCAACACGTTGAGGAATACCTCGGAGGACACAACTACTAGCGGAGCACAGACCTTGCATGCAAATAGGCCCATGTTCTATCTTTGGCATATTCAGGTAAGGCTGAGAAAAGCTCCTATCTGAAACCCCGGATAGTTGAGACCAATCAGTGTAGAGCTAAACCAGGCTTCCTCAGTCTTGGCCCTCCAGATGCTACTGGACTACAAGTCCCATCAGACCTGCCCACTGGCCATGCTTGCTGGGGCTGATGGGAGTTGCAGTTCATCAATATCTGGGGGCCCAAGTTCCCCACACCTGTTCCACTTCATATTAGTTACAGTGGGGCAATGTATAGAATCATAGAATCATAGAGTTGGAATAGACCACAAGGGCCATCGAGTCCAACCCCCTGCCAAGCAGGAAACACCATCAGAGCACTCCTGACATATGGTTGTCAAGCCTCTGCTTAAAGACCTCCAAAGAAGGAGACTCCACCACACTCCTTGGCAGCAAATTCCACTGTCGAACAGATCTTACTGTCAGGAAGTTCTTCCTAATGTTTAGGTGGAATCTTCTTTCTTGTAGTTTGGATCCATTGCTCCGTGTCCGCTTCTCTGGAGCAGCAGAAAACAACCTTTCTCCCTCCTCTATATGACATCCTTTTATATATTTGAACATGGCTATCATATCACCCCTTAACCTCCTCTTCTCCAGGCTAAACATGCCCAGCTCCCTTAGCCGTAACCCAAAAGGACTCTGTATCTACCGTCGTTTCCAAATTTACCTCCAGGTCTGCTGATTTAACAACTGCTCTGTTTCGTTAGGGTCCTACAAGAACTAAATGCTATTGGGCATGGAAAGATGTTTCATAACTTGTCCTACATCCAGTTAAGATGTCTTCCTCGCACCTGCACTTAAAAAGTACATTACTTCAGAACCCATTTGTCCTCTGAAAACGAAGGTTGCCTAAGACCCAAGTGTTGTACGGCATGTGGAGCACATCCCACTGACCTCATCCTTTTTCTTATTTCACTGGATACTCCCTGTCTTATTTATTCATTATATTTAAACCCTGCCTTCTTCCTCCCCAAGGAGTCCAGGGCGGCAACAGGAATTTCACGGAAGGAAAAGCAACCCTTCTTTGCAAAGACCATCAGTGTAATGTCGTATTTTCATTGTGCAAAGCTTAAGGAACACAGCAGGAAGCGTAATGTTCCATTTAAAGTCAGCTACTGAAGAAAATAATGTTTTTGGGGAAGTCAAACCTGCCAAGAGGAAAGGAAGACTGAAGGAATGGCAAAGTCATTCAATTGTATTCCTTATCAGAACACCATGGTCATGATCCCTTTGTAATAACAGCTTATCACAAAACCATTACACTCAAAACAGCTTACAACAATGAGAATGTTGCCACACTATCAACACTTGCAAGGATAGTTCCATAACAACACTCATGGAAGGAGTTCATATGTGAGTTTCAATTTGTAAGCATGACAACTAGTAATACTTTTTTCCTCCCTTCAGAGGATGGGAGTGGTGGTTTGGGTTTTTTTAAAAAAAGCCCTGAAAATTAATGAGCTGACAAACCAAATAGACTTCCAGAAGCGCTGCAGGTCAGGACGAGACATTTGAAAACACCCTTACAAATAATCAGGACTCAGATGTGAAGTTGAAAGAACCACTCAGTGACCTCTTTCCCCAATGAATATACATACATATTTTAAGTTTAAAAAGAATCTCTTTTTAAATCCAATTGCCAGTGTCAAGTCTGCCATTCTGAAGAATGTTATCCAGGGAATCCCCAAGGCTAACACAGTTCATTACAGCGAGGAAAAGCAAATAAAATGTTGGAAAGACAAAATAAGATACATTTCCAGTTACAAGGAAATAGGTTTACAAATACGGTTTTAAGGCTGCGATCCTCAACCCCACTTAACTCAGGAGGAAGCCCCACTGAAGTGAGCAGGGCTTACTTCTGAGTAGACATCATTTGGGTAGACCAGTGTTTCCCAACCTTTTTTGGGCAAAGGCACACTTGTTTCATGAAAAAAATCTTGAGGCACACCACCATTACAGCCCCGTGACGTCAGCGCGCAGCGTCACGCCGGGAGGGACGCACGAAAGTGTAAGATTCAATTTTTTCCCCTCCCCCTTGTCTTCCTTCTGTGCCAACCGCCAAAAAGCCAAGAATCGCGGGACCGCCGGCGGAGGGGGGGAGGGCGAGCGGAGGCAGCGGCGAGCCCCGTTCCTCCCCATCCGCCCCATTCCGTGCAAGGAGCACGAACAGGTGTGAGAAGGGGGTCAAACCTGCGGGTCGGCGCCGGGGAACCTCCAAGCTTTGGGGGTGGGGGGGAGGAGGCAGCAAAACTGGGAGCCGCAAAACAAGCCAAATGTAAATAACCACACATTCTTCCCCTTCCCCCACTCTCTCTCTTTTCCCTGAGTCTATTTCAGATAGCAAAGAGGGGTATGGTACCTCTCATATCCATTTTTTGCAAAGCACCATGTGCATAGAGGGCATTATACAAATTAATACATAGAAAAGTGTCTGTCCCTCCCTGCAGTTCAACTCCCTCTCTTTTTACTCACAGCACATATCCATTCCTTCTGCTGGTGCAACTTTCTCACCATTTCTACATAGCAGCATTTATAAACCAGTGCCAGAGAAACTGGGTGAAAGGAAGGTGAGAGGGAAGAGATATGAATATTTATGTGTGTACGTATATGTATACATACATACACCTACACAATTACAGGTTTGAAGCCAACTTAAAATAAAAAGAGCTGGTAAGCAAAGGAATCTGTGGCGCTTTCCATGGGATCCGGGGACATGTCAGCTAATACTCTTCCCTTTCTTCTTCATTTGCTTGTCTCTGCAGCAAATCTCGAGGGGGAAGGGAGAAGGGCAGGAATTGCATAGGCACGAGAGAACGGGGGAAATCCCGCATGCAGGATTTTGGTGCCTAACAGCCCCCCTCCCTCTGCAATTGCTCTCGTGCTCCCCCGCCTCTCCTGCTGGCTACCTCTGGACCCCCTCCTCGTCCCTAACGTAATTCACCCCTTCCTCCCTGACAGGGAGGGCGGGCCCATTTTGTGGTTCACCTCAGGTGCTCTCCCTCAACTCAGCGGCCACTCAGAAGCAAGGCACGGAAAAGGATCCCGAAGCACCACCGCCACCCCCCCCCCACAAACACACACAAAAACCCCGCCCTGCCATTCCCCTCGAGCTCGCGCGCTCTCTCTCCCTCGCCTCAGGTGCCTCGCACGCGGAGCTGAGGAGAGCGTGGCCTGGGTGGGCAGCTCTCGAAGTCGCGCGGCGCGCGGGGCCTGAGGGCGGGCGGGCTGCCGCGACGGCGAGAGGGAGCGCGCCTGCGTGTGGACGCGCCTATGTGTGGCAGCCGCCAGCGGTGGGAGTGGCAGCTGCGTCCACCTGGGGGGAGAACCGTCGCTGCGCCCTAGCGCACCTTCCTGCCACCGCCCTCCTCCTCTTCCTCCTCGCTCCCTGCACCATGAGGGAAGAGGCGCCGCCGTGAGCTGCTCGGCCGCTTCCTCACTGTCCTCCAGACGAGGCATCCCCCTCGTCGCCGCCGCCGCCCATCCCACTCTGGGATGAGCCATGAAGCCGCCTGGCAGAACTTCCCTCCGGAGGCAGCAGCAGCAGCAGCCCTTCTCTGGCCGCCGCTGCCTCCTCCTCCATCCCAGCAGCCGCCGCCTCTCGAGCTCCGCTGCCGCCGCCGCCTTGCTTTGCCCAGCTCCATCCCCCTCCTCTTTCTGGCGCTTCTGCTTTTCTGCTCAGGGTCCCCGAGGATCTCCGGAGCCGCGGCAAAGGTGTAAAAGAGCCGCATGCGGCTCCGGAGCCGCGGGTTGCCGACACCTGGATTAGGACCTAATTTGACTTTTACAAAAAAATAATAATCTTTTGAATTTTCCCCGCGGCACACCAGGCAAGGTATCGCGGCACACTGGTGTGCCGCGGAACACCGGTTGGGAAACACTGGGGTAGACATCAACTTCCTATCCCATTTTCCATGGAGATGTTGTTGTTTTTTCCCTTCTGCTGCATGCTACCTTCTATCTATTCAATCATAACCAATTAGAATCTAATTACTTTTGTTGTTCATAGCTCAAATCCTGCTCATGAGTTCATCATACTATAGTATTTCTTTAAGTAATCCAGAAAAGGCATCCGTTCTTTTCTGCCATACAGTCAATGAGCCAGGATGACTTTCCACCGAGTGATGATTCATTTAGGTAAAAAGTGGGGTTGAAACAGTCCTGCCAATAAACTTAATTTTCCTACCATCACCACACATGCTGGTTTTGTTGGGGTGGGGGTGGCCATTGTTAAGAGTTTACCATTTACCATTTTCTTATCAGGTGGGTTGTTTAATCGCAAAACAAGTCATTGCTTTCTGAAAATGAGCCATGTAGAACACACAGCAAGATACAATAAAAGCCCCTCTAAGCTGGCCACAGGGAGAAAGGGGCAAACTGAGAACCTTTGGAAATCTAGGGCTGAAACATGAAATTTATTACGGTCAGAGACCAGCTTGAAAAATCCAGGGTTAAAATTATCTGTATGATGCTCAGGGCCAGATTTAGGTTTGAGGAGGCCCTATGCTACTGAAGGCAATGTGGCCCTTTATATGTCCAGCTGTCCTTTGTCAACGCCAATTGTCGGTGTTTCTTATGTTAAATATATGCTATACGGTAATTTATGAACCTAACAGGTATCAAAAGTCATTTTCACAAATCAAAACAGGTATTTTATCAAAATAATTGTTGAACTGAAATACAATTAAGAAGAAGTATATTAATAGTGAAATAATTAGTAAGCTCAAACTGTATGTAGGTTTTATTTTATTTGTTTTTTATCTTATATTTTGGAAATGTACATCCAGGTGTTTTTTTCCTTTAATTTTTTTGGGGGGCCCAAGAGAGTGAGGCCCTAAGCCAGGGGTCTGCAACCTGCGGCTCCGGAGCCGCATGTGGCTCTTTTACACCTCCGGGGCAGATACTAGCGAGGGGAGGAGGCGCATTGTGCGCCCCGACACTCCCCACTGTGGCGGGCGCTGTACTGGCATGTACGCTGGTCACTGTTTTGAAGGGGAGTGAAGAACACACACACACAAAAAAGGTAACTTGCTAATTTAACGTTTATTTCTATGAGGAGGAGTAATTCTGAGGGGTCAAACAAAGAAATAATAAAAAAGTGACAAAAAAGTTATTTTTTGCGGCTCCCAGGTTTTTCTACTTCGAAAAACGGGTCCAAGTGGCTCTTTTTGTCTTAAAGGTTGCAGACCCCTGCCCTAAGCTATAGCTTGTTTAGCTTATACGTAAATCCGGCACTGATGATGATGTTGTTGAGCCTTGGCACAGAAGTACCTGCACCAGAGGTGAGCATCCACTGGGTGAATACAGCCTTCAAAGCTTGATATCTTAACTCTTGAGACTCTTGCCACCCCAGAATGCCATCAGTACTCACCAGCACTAGTGTACAGTGGTACCTCGCAAGACAAATGCCTCGCAAGACAAAAAACTCGCTAGACGAAAGGGTTGTTTGTTTTTTGAGCTGCTTTGCAAGACGATTTTCCCTATGGGCTTGCTTCGCAAGACGGAAACGTCTTGCAAGTTTGTTTCCTTTTTCTTAACACCGTTAATACAGTTGCGACTTGACTTCGAGGAGCAACTCATAGAACGCGGTGTGGTAGCCTTTTTTGAGGTTTTTGAAGACTTTGGTGATTTTTGAAGCTTTTCCAGAACTTTCCCGACACCGTGCTTCGCAAGACGAAAAAAATCGCAAGACGACAAAACTCGCAGAACGAATTAATTTCGTCTTGCGAGGCACCACTGTAGTGGCAAATTCAGAAGTTCAGGGTCCCTTTCATGACAGTCACAGCCGCACACCCTCACAGTCATGCCCCCTTCTAAGATTATGCAACAATCTTTTACTTATACAATAATAATAATTAGGAATGCATTGCCATGATCAATGAAGATCTCAAAGTGTGGCCATTCATCTCGATCTGGTAATTTCTGTACACGCACATGGAAAAATTACATAGAGCTGCAATATCTTATTGCAGAGTGACTTTTAAGTTCCATTGTGCATAACTGAACCTGCACACCATTCCCTTGAAACTGAAGCACCTTGTGTTTGCAGTGTTCCTTAAAGGCTTAGTTTGGAGCATACAAACAACAACAACAACTCAGTGTGCTTCTTATGTGCCTTCTCCAGAGTGACCCTAGGAGCCAATCCACAGTTGCGAACTCTCCTCCATTCACTCTGATTGGCTCCAATCAGCACAAAGGGTGAGATAACTTCTTCTCATTGGCTAAAGGGTCCCCTTGTATGCTGGTTGAACGGTTCTAGGATGCTGTGGACCCTGCGGCAGAAGTAGTAGATGATCTTCAACCCCTCATCCCACAACCTTGGATCTCTGCATCTCTGCCCACCAGCTCCAATCCCCATGCTCACCTCGGGTGATTTGGGCTGGAGTACATCCTTGAACTATGATAACGTTGCATAGATGGAAAAATGTGTATGCCTGGATTGTAGCCTGCTGTACAAAAGCCATGCAAAACCCACTCATTCTCAAGAGCAGGCATAGGCAAACTCCGGCCTTCCAGATGTTTGGGACTACAATTCCCATCATCCCTAGCTAACAAGACCAGTGGTCAGGGATGATGGGAATTGTAGTCCCAAACATCTGGAGGGCCGGAGTTTGCCTATGCCTGCTCAAGAGGTTGTCCATGAAGGAATGATGCCCTGATGCTGAAAACAGCTCTCTACCTTTCACCTACACTATACAATTTTAAGAACAAAAAAAGGAGAGCTTTCCTAACTAATAATTTGTGCCACTATTTGACATTTCATTTGCCATTCATTGTGTGGTGAAGAACTACATAATTCTAGAGGGTTTAGGATTTGATAGGTCAGCCAGTCATTTGAAATTGCATTGTATGTTTATGCTTTGCCCAGAATATTCCAAAGGAGGCCGAATTTGCAGTTCTACATCTAGGAACTTGAATGCACCAATATAACCCTCCCCTCTGTGTACATTTGGGTGTGACAGCTTCTTGTCAAGACTGATTTACAACTGTTTCCTGTACTTTAGCATGACTATTCTGCCAGCTTTTCCAGCAGCTTAGTTAATCTACTTATAATATCCTGTTGTTCACTTGCTGGATCAAATCTTCTTCTGCTAGCTCTGACCAATTCGGCAAATCCATAGCTAAATTCTTAGGGACTGACTTGCATTCATCTGCAAATAACTGAGTGGCCAACTTACAATTTTTGTAGGTTATCAGTGTTCTTTTTGGGAGGTGCTATGATTGGTTCGGGAGGGACGAGGGTGGCGCTGTGGGTAAAAGCCTCAGTGCTTAGGGCTTGCCGATCGAAAGGTCGGCGGTTCGAATCCCCGCGGCGGGGTGTGCTCCCGTTGCTCAGTCCCAGCGCCTGCCAACCTAGCAGTTCGAAAGCACTCTTGGGTGCAAGTAGATAAATAGGGACCGCTTACTGGCGGGAAGGTAAACGGCGTTTCCGTGTGCTGCGCTGGCTCGCCAGGTGCAGCTTTGTCACGCTGGCCACGTGACCCGGAAGTGTCTCCGGACAGTGCTGGCCCCGGGCCTCTTGAGTGAGATGGGCGCACAACCCCAGAGTCTGTCAAGACTGGCCCGTACGGGCAGGGGTACCTTTACCTTTACCTTTATGATTGGTTCATCCCCATGAATAAGATCTGTGACCTGCTAAGGTTGAATTTCAGGATGCTTTCCCACCCAGACCTCCTTTTCTGACCGACAGCAGAGATCCAACTGGTGTGTCTTCAAAATGCCCAATAGGAAATACCCCCTTCTCAATCAATTCAGTTTTCATTCCTATGATGGGACAAAATCTTTTTAGTTTCAAAAGTGAGAAGAATTCTCTGGGATTGCCCATTATCTCAGATCCTCTTAACTAAATTTAGATCCATTATGTCCAGTAATAACCTTAGATGTGAACCCTCAATAGGGAAGTGTTCTCCATAGCTATAAAATGACATGGTTTCAATATTAGGTTATTCATTTGAGTTGGAATTCTCATTTCTCTGATTTTAGTTACGTAAATTATTTCAGGGCACTGAGGGAATGCAGTCCTGAGCTGAAATAGGACTTTGTACTCTTGACCTACACTGTACCAGTCCCAGTCTCTTAAATAGAACTGACTTTAGAGAAATCTGCATTTAGCTACAAAACCCATTGTGTGACTTTGGACCAATTACCATCTCTCAGCCTAAATGACCTTACAAGACTGTGTGTGGATAAAATAGAGGGAATCATGGTGCCCTTCGGTAGCTGTTCAACCACAACTCCCATCATCCCTGAGCATCAGCCATGTTGGCTGGGGTTGATGGGAATTGAAGTCCAATACAGCTGGAGGGCCACAGGTTCTCCAAGGCTACGTACATCGATTTGAGCCCCTTGAACAAATGATGTTATAGAAAGGTAAAGGTAAAGGTACCCCTGCCCGTACGGGCCAGTCTTGACAGACTCTGGGGTTGTGCGCCCATCTCACTCAAGACGCCGGGGGCCAGCGCTGTCCGGAGACACTTCCGGGTCACGTGGCCAGTGTGACATCGCTGCTCTGGCGAGCCAGAGCCGCACACGGAAACGCCGTTTACCTTCCCGCTAGTAAGCGGTCCCCATTTATCTACTTGCACCCGGGGGTGCTTTTGAACTGCTAGGTTGGCAGGTGCTGGGACCGAGCAACGGGAGCGCACCCCGCCGCGGGGATTCGAACCGCCGACCTTTCGATCGGCAAGCCCTAGGCGCTGAGGCTTTTACCCACAGCGCCACCCGCGTTCCGATGTTATAGAAAAGCCATATATAAATCAACTAATCATTATGGTTGGTTCATTTTTCAAACAGAACTCAATGAAAATGGGCAGACATTTGAGCAGTAGAAAAAACATTGATCCAGCACTCAAAGAACCCCAAGGAGATACAAAGAGATATATCATTTCTAAAAAGGAGAGGGGTTAATATGGTTTGTCATACAGAGACAAAGGTCTGACTTCTCAAACATTCCCTACACCCAAAGTAGCCAACTCGATGCCCTCCATATGTTGTGGACTACAACTCCCATCAGCTACAATTCCCAGATTGGTTTAACAATTGATCCCTCTTCCTAGGAAACTCTTGGGAACTGTCGCTGTGTGCGGGGAATAGGTGGTCTCCTAACAACTCTCAGTGACCTTAATAAGCTACAGTTTACAGTTCCCATGATTTGGGGGGAGCAGCCATGACTGTTTAAAGTGGTATGATACTGCTCTAAATGTATAGTGCAAATGGGGCCTAGGAAGATGACTGCAAACAACGAAACAGAAGAATTACTCATTGTTTCCTCAGTAAAGAATTGTGGGCATCCCACCTACAGATCGGTTTCCAGTTAAGAGTTTTTTTAAAAAAAAAAAACACCAACAGAAGCACAAAAGAATAAGGTGAGGAAAATGAAAATAAAAGGTGTGGAGGCACATTCCTCTCCACAATGCATAGATAACACAGAGCTCATGGAGAGGGGGAGAGGGAAACGGCATCTTCTCTGAGGCCCTCCTCACCACTTCAAATTGATTAGGCAACAATTTAAAGACCTGGTTTGGTGCCACGGCAAGTGGAAGCAGGGCCTTTTTCAGTGGTGGCACCCTCGTTGTGGAACTATTCATTCAAAATGGCCTACCCAGCAATCTCTCATTTTGCAGTCGGCACATTAAAGTATTTCGGAAGACACCTAAAGGCCTACATGAACTCAGTGATGTGTTATCCCCATTGTTGAGTCTGGTTTTGCCTGCTTTAATGACAGATATGCCCTTTATGATGGTGCAGTAATGTAGTGGTAGTGGGGAACCAAATCCCTAAGCAATTGATGATCCTGTTCTGTAAAGCCCCTGACCTGTAGGACTGCATTCCTGTAGAGATATGGCACACATCAAAAACACTTGGAAGATATTTTTGCTCCAACAATCTTTCCTGTCTCTGCCATGGGTGTTCATAAACTAATCTTCTTTTATTATATTTTGTACATTGCCTTGGGACATACATGGAAGGTGAATAATAATAATAATAATAATAATAAAGCAACATCTGCAGCAGCTGCTACTCAAGAGCTAGAGGTTACACCACTAGGCTGAAGGTCATATTGGATAATGGACAAAATCCTTCCCTTTAGAAAATGCAAACTAAACTAAACAAATTTATGTATCTTCAGATACCAGGGCAGGGGTTGTATTCAACTAAATTTTACTCAGAGTAGACCCACTGAAACTAACGGACCTAACAGTCAGATTCATTGATTTTGATGGGCTTACTCTGAGTAAAACTTAGTTGAACATCTCCTTGCAATTACAACCTTTCCCCCAAACACAGACATTTATGAGTATTAGTAAGTAAAAGCTTATTTGCAGACCCAACAGGTTTTTCCTGTATTCCCCTTTTATAAGAGGCATCCATGCTTGGCTGGACTGTATGGTCCAACTAGCTCAACATCCGATACGTTAATGATAAATTCAGTCTCCCAAGCGCCCATTTGTATGTAGCCAAAACATCAACATGCATGCACAAAAAAGGAGATATCTACAGGCTTAGGGAAACCCCAAGCAAGTTATCTTTTCTTGCCAAAAACTTTATACCAAAAATACTTATAATTATACTGTATATTTCTGTGAATAAGATGATATTTTTTCCTTAGAAATAATAGGCAAAAATTGCGGGTCGTCTTCTACATGGAAAGCAGAGCGGGGATAGGCGATTGGTGGCAGCAGCCAGCAGGAGATTGTCAGCGGTGATTGGGCATGTGATTGTTTGCTGCGGCAAGGCCTGCTGGTGATTGGCTGCGGCAATTGGGTGCGTGATTTACGTCAGCGGCGAGGCGTGCGTGCAATTGGCTGTGGTTGCGTCGAGTGGGCAAGCGGGCTCTTGGCTGTGAGCATGCAGGCAATTGGTGGTCAAGGTGATGCATGCGATTTTCAGTTGCGGGCTCAACAACTCTGGGCAATCTCCCCCCAAAAGAAGCTGAACAAGTTTGGGCAATTCCCGCCTCAAAAATACGGTACATTTATTTATACCCTGCCTTTTCCCCTGACAAGAGACTCAAGGCAGCTTACAGATATTATAATGGGGAACCAATAATTTAAAAACAATTAAGAGAGAGAGAAGGAAGAAAGGAAGGACATTATGATCTATCAGAAACATGCAGACAATTATGGGAGGGAGAGAAAACTCAAAAGGGTCCAATGAGGACTAAGCATGCTCAAGTGACCACAGAACACCAAGAAGTCTCTAGAGCAGCCTTTCTCAACCTGTGGGTCCCCAGATGTTGTTGAACTACAACTCCCATCACCCCTAGCTAGGAAGGCCAGAGCTCAGGGATGATGGAAGTTGTAGTCCAACAACATCTGGGGACTCACAGGTTGAGAACCGTTGCTAGAGGGAGGAAAAAGAGGAATGGAAAGAGAATGGAGGAACCCAGGAAAGGGTGTGTCTAGCTGGCACCTTCAACAGATGACTCTACCATGCAGCATGTGGTTTCACATCTCACTTTTTCTATCTGCTGTTGACTCAGAAGAAGAATAAGGCAACAACGATAAGGCTGGCTTTGCTTTTGCGCCTTCTGCAAGAGCCAACGGCAATAATAGAAATGACTCTTGGGGAAAGACGGTTGCTCAGTAGCAAAACTCATGTTTTACCTGAGGAAGGCGCCCAGGTTCAATCAAGACCGGAGGTGCTCCCTATCTAAAACCCTGGTGAGCAGCTGTCAGTCAGTGTAGACCAGGGGTCTGCAACCTTTAAGATAAAAAGAGCCACTTGGACCCATTTCTGAAGAAAAAAAAACTGGTCATTATAAAAATAACTTTTTTGTCACTTTTTTATTATTTCTTTGTTTGACCCCTCAGAATTACTCCTCCTCATAGAAATAAACATTAAATTAACAAGTTACCTTTTTGTGTGTGTGTGATCTTCACTACCCTTCAAAACAGTGACCAGCGTACATGCCCCCTTTCAATGCAGTGACCAGTGTACATGCCCCTTACAATGTAGCGGGCGGGCGGGAAGGTGACATCGGGACGGTGCATGACTAACGCACGCACCGCCCCCATGCGGCGTCACAGCCAATACAGCGCCCGCCACAGTGGGGAGTGTCGGGGCGCACAATGCGCCTCCTCCCCTTGCTAGTATCCACCCCGGAGCCGCGGCAAAGGTGTAAAAGAGCCACATGCGGCTCCGGAGCCGCGGGTTGCAGACCCCTGGTGTAAACCCATGATCTGACCTTGAATCAGGCAGCCTGCTACATTTCTAGACATTAAATTGGTGTACCTGTCCTCCATCGTTTCATCTCTGTGCCAGGGACATCTTCTCCTCGCCGAAAACATCTTGGACACACCCCTCACTAAAACAATCTTTTGCAACATGGTGCCAGCCACATGTTGTTTGACTCCAACTCTCATCAACCCCAACCGGCCTGGTCAATGGTCAAGGAAGATGGCAGCTTCATTTTATTTTAACAGAATGTACTATACACTGCTTGGTTGTAAACAGAACCTCTAAACCAGTGTTCCCCAACCTTGGGCCTCCAGCTGTTTTTGGACTACAACTCCCATCATCCCTCGCTAGCAAGACCAGTGGTCAAGGATGATGGGAATTGTAGTCCAAAAACAGCTGGAGGCCCAAGGTTGGGGAACACTGCTCTAAACAGTTTACAAGAAATAAAAGAAAGCAAGCATTCATTTGGCCAATCAAATGCCAAGTTAAAAACAGATATTTTTTACAAAATAAAAATACAGCTAAGACCAACAGTTAAGCTAAAAACAGATTAAAACATGCCAACTTCTACATAGTTTGGTAACATCTGGAGGGCATCAGGTCGGGGAAGATTACGCTAGAACAGGGGTAGGCAACCTAAGGCCCGGGGGCCAGATGCGGCCCAACTGCCTTCTCAATCCGGCCCAAAGACGGTCCGGGAATCAGTGTGTTTTCACATGAGGAGAATGTGTCCTTTTATTTAAAATGCATCTCTGGGTTATTTGTGGGGCATAGGAATTCGTTCATATTTTTTTTTCTTCAAAATATAGTCCGGCCCCCCACATGGTCTGAGGGACGGTGGACCGACCCACAGCTGAAAAAGGTTGCTGACCCCTGCGCTAGAATCTTGCTCTTTTTGCTGCAGGGGCTTGGCCCGGGCACCCAATGGGGATCTTACAGTCAGACCCACTTGCAAGCCAGGCTTCTCGGAAGATGATTACATAGCGCTGGTTTCCCAAAACATCCCAAAGGTTCCCTGGATCATAGATGCATCAAAGTGAGAAGCGATCCAAAGGCCAACCCCCTCTGCTGTAGCACACGGTTGTTTCCTGCATTAACCAGCATTGATATGTTCTGTCGCTACTTGTGATATTCTCAAAGAATAAGGAAATAACATCGGAGGCACATATTATAGTAGGGGGAAGATATAGGCACCAAGTATTTATCAGAGGATCACCAAAGCATGTGCCATCAGGATGCAACATCATCAAAGCTAGAAGTCAGATCATTTGTTATTCAGATCTAGAAAAACCCCACATTACTTTCTCATGCATGCACTCTTGGGGTGAGTTTTAAACGGTTCCAATTTTGGTTCCTCTGTTTTGTTTTTGTCGGGTTGATGTTAGTTAAATGTTTATCTGGGGTTGGCGGTTATTTTAATTTAAAACTGCAAACTGTTTATTATTGTTGTTGTTGTTATTGGTTTCTATTGATTTGTCTGTTGCTCGTATAGGATATTTTGTTCTTTAATGCTTGATGCTTTATTGTGTTTTTACATACTGTATTTTTCGCTCTATAAGACGCACCGTACCACAAGACGCACCTAGTTTTTGGAGGAGGAAAACAAGAAAAAAAATATTCTGAATCTCAGAAGCCAGAACAGCAAGAGGGATCGCTGTGCAGTGAAAGCAGCAATCCCTCTTGCTGTTCTGGCTTCTGTGATAGCTGCGCAGCCTGCATTCGCTCCATAAGACGCACACACTTTCCCCCTTACTTTTTAGGAGGGAAAAAGTGAGTCTTATAGAGCAAAAAATACGGTATGTTAGAACAAACTATAGAGTATGGATCTGTTGAAAAGGGATGGTATGGCCAGATTTATCTGGGGGAAATCCTGCAGAACTGAAAGGGAGCTCCCCACAAGGTGTGATATGGGAGAGAGTCAGTACATCCTGAAAGAGACTCTAGCCTGCCTGGGAAATGTACCCAGGGACCTGGGTGAATGTATTATACAGTGACCTGGTTCACCCAGAATGCTAAATCACAGTTTTACCACACCACAAATATTGAAATATTGTTCCACAGCTCAAACAAGCTATGTCCTGTTTCTACAAAATTTGGCTTGCTTTCCAGCTGCTCTTGCCTCATAACTTTGTAGTGATGAGCTGTAATGGCAAGCCATTGTTAAAACAAGCCAAGGTTCATAGGCCAGCAACAAATCACGGTTTCAGATTGCGGTTTGTTGGAAGTAAACAAACCACAGGCATGGTTAGGATAATCAAATCAACCCTGCTTTAATAAACCATGGCTTAGCATTATGTGAACAGCAGACCAGTGACCAAAGAAATGCACTCTTCATATGTTCAAAGGCACTCTTTGCAGTTGTCTCACTCGATCCACAGCTGACCCCAGCAATACCTCTGAGGTTCTGTTGGCATCCACAAGAAACTGAACTTCCAATGTGGCAGGCCCTTCCCTGTGCAACTTCCTGCTAATAGAAATTCAACGGGAACCATTTTCCCCTACTTTCAGACAATTTATGAAAACTCTTACTTTTTTGGACAGGCCATTTGCAATATGAATTTTCTCTTTTTAACTAATCAATATTTGTTGATTTTCAGTGATGTTTCTATTAATGCTTTTTGCTGATTTTATTACTGTCTGATGTACACCGCGTTGATAATTTTGTATGAAATTGTGGGTGATAAATGTGCAAAGAAATGAAATAAAATAATAAACTTAAAAACTAATTCCAGGCCCAGCCCAGACTCCAAGATACAGCACAGCCACTATAGAGAACTTAACTCAAAGCAGTTATTAAGAACACTCCTCCTGCATGGGAGATGAGCCTGGACAAGACTGAAGATAAATAATTTCATATAATGAGCTGCCCACATCTCAGAGTAATAACGAACTATAAATTCCTCCTGTACCTGAACTATAAATTCCTCCTTTAACACCATCTCAAGGGAAGCAGCTCCCTGGTCTGTCCACCTCCTGCATTCATTTTCTTGAATGAACATCAACCATGAAAGCCATGAGGTTAACCATTTCCCTTGTCAGTTTTTTATGAACCACCAGAGTGGAAATAAACGGACAGTTCTCACCATGGAGGGATGTAAGATGTGGATTTTGTACTGGGACTGTTGCTTTTCTGAGGCCTTTGATCCAATCCGGCAGGGCTCTTCCTACATTCCCCTATTTGCCTTCTGGAAATCTCTCCCTCCTTTCCTGTCCCAGGCACCCAAGAATATTGTTGTCAACACACCCTTTTGAAGTTTCAGCCCAATTTCATGCAATGAGAGGTCCATAGAAGTGGCCCGTGTGACATAGTGGTTGAACTAGGACTTGGGAGACCAGGAAGGACTGTGAGGCATTCCCTGTACAGTGGACACTCGGGTTACGAACGTGATCCGTGCGGGATGCACGTTCGCAACCCGCAGTGTTCGCAACCCGCGTCTGCGCACGTGCAGGTTGCAATTCAGCACTTCTGCGCATGCGCAAAGAGCGATTTAGCACTTCTGCGCATGCACAACCACCGAAACCCAATAGTAACCCGTTCCGGTACTTTGGGGTTTTGGCGGTCTGTAACCCAAAAAAACGCAACCTGAAGCGGCTGTAACCTGAGGTATGACTGTATATTCCCCTATGAGGCTATTTGTTCTTTCCCCACAGGAGCAGTTTGTAGCAAGAAATACAGGTACAAGAACCAAGTGCTGCCTTGTGCCTCTAACAGCTGTGTGGCAGGCAGAAATTAAACAGGGTAAACCTTTCTTAGTCTGAAAATACAATTATGGGGAAAGATGCACCTGCTGACATTCATCTGTCAGACATTTTATTACTTATGTGTTGCCCCCGATTTATTTTTAGATCCTACACTTCAGCACAGCAGCTTGTAACATTCTGAGTGCTGGGGGATATTGTCATGGATGAGCTTTTCATGAATTCATTTTATACTGCAAGTGTATGACTGGAACTTTTTGCACAGAATAAACTGGAAAAAAGCAGTTCCTTTTTTAAAATGAACTTTCCAAACACTAGTCAATCTACCTCACAGGGTGGTTGTAAAAATAAAATGGGCCGGGGGGGGGGGGGATGTAAAACTCCTTGCAGGAAAGGCAGGATGGAAATGTAGTAAATCTTACCATGTATTTTCAACGTTCAACCCACTTCAGCTTCCAATTAATTCCTGAACACATCAACAATTCAGAGGATGAAGCAAAATCAGTTATCATCCTAGGATATCAGACCAGGTGAGCAGGCGCGAAGCTCTGCTTACTGTAAGTTAAACATACACCCACCTCCGAAGGTAACAGAACTTCCTGAAGCTCTAAAAAGCACAGTGGTTGCGATCTGGCTAAACTTCTATCTAGCGTTCCACCCTGTGGTGAAAAGTAACCCATAACCGGATGCTGCAAAGGAAGTGAACACAGGAACAAGAGCTGCTCTCTTGTTCAGAGAGAGCGCTCATTCATCCTCCAACACACCACAAACTATAGTTTCTGGCTTCCCAATGAAATGTTAAACAACTTCACAGGACTGTTGGCATAAAAACGTCTTCAAGAGTCAAAAGTGAGGATGCTGAAAGAGTGTTCCACAGCACTGGACTGGCAACACGAAATGTCTGGCTTCTGGTTGAGGGCAGTGAGGCCTCTGTAACACAGAGGTCAACCAACAATGCTCCTCTGGATGATTTCACTGACTGGACTGGGATGAAGGGCTCAAGAGGTCCTTAAGGTATTCCAGTCTCTGTATATCAACACAAAAACCTTGAACCTGTCCAGTGCAGATGTTTTAGCAGAAGTGTCGCATGCTGCCAGCTGTCTGCCCCCATCAGACGTCTAGGCACTGCATTCTGCACCAGCTGGAGCTTCCTGACCAGACCCCAAGGGCAGTCCCACGTAAAATGCACTGCAGTAATCCAGCCTTGAGGTTATCAATGTGTGGACCACACATTATCCTGATTCAGATACGGAGTGCAACTGGCCCTTTTCCTGCACCCTGCCCCTGCCCTATGTGTTGGGGGCTGAATGACTGTAGCTGGGTCTACTCGAGTAGGTTCCCTGTGCAATTTAAAACCTTGATTTTCCAGGAATTCAGAAACTTGACCTCCCAGAAATCTTACAGCCCTACTAGGCTACTGACATTGGTTTTTCTGCAGGTATATTCTGCAACATGCCATCGACACCATGATAGCACATTAGTGGGGGATTTATACTGGACCAACCACACAATCAGTAATTCTATGATGCTTCCCCAGTGTTACAACACAGGGGGATCCAACTCCCAAGAGACTGTGATCTACTGCCAGGAAAAAAATGGCAGTAATCTACCCATTTTGCTGAACTTTTTTTAGGGGGGCAAGTCAAAGTTGTTGAGCTTTCCTTAGGGGGGAACCCAAAATTACAAAGCTTTACTTTGGGGACACACCACATTTGCAGATCTATTTTTAGGGAGGAAAACCGGTCACCAAAAAAACCACCAGCAAAAGCTCTGTTTTCCGTCTTAGCAAGCATATGCAAGTGAAGGACTCTGGAAGGGGCCAAGGCCGGAAAAAAGCAATTCTTCCCCAGAAGAAGGAAAGGAAACCGTGATCGACCACAATCAGCCGGGGACTGACCTGTCAATCGCGGTCGACCAGTTGGACATCCCTGTTATAACATTACTAGCAGCTGGAAGGACACCAATGAAACAGTTCTGGGCTTCATCTGGAAGGTCTGACACATGGCCCAGTTAGAAACAAGCAGTACACCTGCCCCAAAACCTTTGCAGGTGTTCAGAACAGGACCACAGATTGCCATGAACACATAATAAAAAGGTTGTCTGGAGGGGGCCAGTGGCAGAGCTTCAAGCTCCGGCGGAGGGGGCAGAGAGCAGGCAGGGGCATGGCTGGCGTGTGTCCCAGGGGCGTGACAGCCGCCTGCAGGTGTGGGCTGTGCATCCTGGTGGTGCAGCGCGCCACCCGCAGTGGTGTGGTACGCATTCTGGGGCATGGTGCGCTGTCTCCGGGGGCATAGCGCCCAGCGTGGGGGAGCAGCCGCAATGACACCCCACCAGGATCATGCCACCGGGGGCGGTGCGCTCCCCCCGCACCCCTGTTCCTCCGCTAGTGGAGGGGGCCCTTAATCACTTCAGGACTTAAGTTGAGTAGGCTGCACACTGCAGACATTCAGCACCCAGGATATGTTGTGCTATAGGAATGACAGCATATGGAAGGGGCCAGTGCGGTGTAGTGGTTAAGAGCGTTAGACTTGCAATCTGGGGAACTGGGTTCGCATCTCCGCTCCTCCACATGCAGCTGCTGGGTGACCTTGGGCCAGTCACACTTCTCTGAAGTCTCTCAGCCCCACTCACCTCACAGATTGTTTGTTGTGGGGGAGGAAGGGAAAGGAGAATGTTAGCCGCTTTGAGACTCCTTCGGGTAGTGATAAAGCTGGATATCAAATCCAAACTCTTCTTCTTTCTGCTAGCACAACAATAACTGGGAGAGTTGAAAAGGACTGAATAGGGCTATGCAATATCCAATCCAATATGACAAGCACCTTAGACAAACGGGTCTGATTCCAGAGATAATCCTTTTATTACAGCGAGCTATCAATGTGCATGGAAGATTAGAAAGTACACGATGACAGGTCCTTGCCCCAAGGAGTTTCCAATCTACAATTCAACCCAGGGGAGACAGCAGAGGAAGGGGAGGGAGATGGAGGCAGAGTGCAAATAAGGAGCTCATTTCACTTTCACGTTGTTGATTACAAAATAGTGCAGCCTTCCCCAGCCTGGCATTGTCTCAGCAGGCCCAGCCAGCATGGCCAATGGTCAGAGATGATGGGAGTTGTAGTCCAAAAGGAACCAGGATGGGGAAGACTGCAGTGGAGCACCAGGAAAGGGTTGTATCATGACTCCTGAATCAGCAGCAATCCAGACAGGAAGAGAAAGGGTGGAACTGGGCTTTATTTCACCCAGGTCAAAGACTCAGTTTGGCAAACACCCAACATGCATTTGTGTACATACACACAGGCTGGGAGCCTTCATGGCACCCCTCTGGAGGCTTCACCTGGGTCAAAACAAAACTGGCTAGCCCCACCAAAGCTATGGCACTGCACAGAAGAACTAGCTAAGGCATCAGATCATACTCAGGGCTTTGAGTCAGCTTCTGGAGATCAGGGACCACTATGACCAAGGATGGCAGACAGAAGCTCCCAGGGGAACCACCAGGGCCATAACTGGGACCTTCACAGGCACCTGAATCTGAGGAACCAGTTGCCTCCAACCACACTTCACCAGTTCAAGTGCATCTGGAGGAAGGCTAGAGAAGAGAGGAGGAGAACCCGTCTCCAGGTCAGGGGCGTTGGACCTCTAAGGCTCTATCCTTCTCCAAGAAGGGGTGGAGCCTGGAGGAGGTAGCCTGGTGAGAGAGGCCTCCATTTGCTCCTAACCTTCATTGGTGCAAGCGCTTCACGCTGAGTTATCCAAGGTCCTGTAATTTCTGACTTGCCTGGCCTCAACCCCCAGCCTCCTCTTCCTTTGCTTCACCTCCAGCCTTAAGGCCTTCTCTGTGGTATCCAGCACTGGACCGGAACACAGCAGGTTGTGTGTTGTGACAGTGTCTACTGGTGCCGTCTATTAATACAATGGTACCTCGGGTTACAGACGCTTCATGTTACAGACTCCAGTAACCCAGAAATAGTACCTTGGGTTATGAGAACAGAAATCGGGCGGCACAGTGGCAGTGGGAGGCCCTATTAGCTAAAATGGTACCTCAGGTTAAGAACAGTTTCAGGTTAAGAAAAGACCTCCAGAACGAATTAAGTTCTTAACCCGAGGTACCACTGTACTGGCAGCAGGTTTCCAGGGTTTCAGGTAAGATCACATTATCAGGCATTGAATGAACCCTGGCCCGTCTCTATGCAAAACATCTGCACTGCCACTAAAGGTAAAGGTAAAGGTACCCCTTTACCTTTAGTGGCAGTGCAGATGTTTTGCATAGAGACGGGCCAGGGTTCATTCAATGCCTGATAATGTGATCTTACTTGAAACCCTGGAAACCAGGTAAAGGTAAAGGTACCCCTAGGGACGCAGGTGGCGCTGTGGGTTAAAGCCTCAGCGCCTAGGACTTGCCGATCGAAAGGTCGGCGGTTCGAATCCCTGCGGCGGGGTGCGCTCCCGTTGTTCGGTCCCAGCGCCTGCCAACCTAGCAGTTCGAAAGCACCTTCGGGTGCAAGTAGATAAATAGGGACCGCTTACCAGCGGGAAGGTAAACGGCGTTCCGTGTGCTGCGCTGGCTCGCCAGATGCAGCTTGTCACGCTGGCCACGTGACCCGGAAGTGTCTTCGGACAGCGCTGGCCTTCGGCCTCTTGAGTGAGATGGGCGCACAACCCTAGAGTCTGTCAAGACTGGCCCGTACGGGCAGGGGTACCTTTACCTTTAAAGGTACCCCTGCCCGTACGGGCCAGTCTTGCCAGACTCTAGGGTTGTGCGCTCATCTCACTCTATAGACCTCAGTAAAATTCCCTCCCAGGTAATTCCCTCCCATTTCTCATTCATTCACACACTTCTCAGGCAACTTGGAATAAATGAAGAGCAAACTTCTCTCTCTCTCTCTCTCTCTCTCTCTCTCTCTCTCTCTCTCTCTCACACACACACACACACACACACACACAATCGCCACAAGACAGAAGACAAATTAAAAGGTTTCAAAAGTTTAACTTCCCAGTAAGTCTGAAATTTCAGGTGCAGCTAAGACTCTCAAAGCATTAGCAACAAGACTTTCTTCTCATCCTTGATCCTCAACAGCAGTTTACAATGCAAATTAAAAGGTTTTAAGAGAGCTATAACTATCTGTTGCTATCTGGGTGACTTTACGCTGCTCAAGGTGCAAGGAAAACAAAACACTGCCCATCTGCTCCTTAGAGTTTCCTAAACCAACAGTTCCAGTGTGTGTGAGGCTACCTACCCCATATGATTAATCTAGCACATACACAAACGATTTTTGGGGATGGGAGGGCGGGGGAGTTAAATAAAACCTCTAATAGCAAAACCCTGAAAAACAGAAACCAATAGCAGGTTCTTGCCCATGGCAAGTACCACCTTCAATAAGTGTGGTGAGGAGATTTTCATTAGGACTTCCATGTAAGGTTAAACCCTCTCTTCCAGCATTCCATGGTTCCAACCCCTTCCCTTTCCCTAGGTGCTACTAAAGCACAGATACATTCACTGCAATCATGCATTTAACACAGCATTTTACAGTGGTACCTCGGGTTAAGTACTTAATTCGTTCCGGAGGTCCGTACTTAACCTGAAACTTTTCTTAACCTGAAGCACCACTTTAGCTAATGGAGCCTCCCGCTGCTGCTGCACCACCGGAGCACGATTTCTGTTCTCATCCTGAAGCAAAGTTCTTAACCCGAGGTACTATTTCTGGGTTAGCGGAGTCTGTGACCTGAAGCGCCTGTGACCTGAAGCGTATGGAACCTGAGGTACTACTGTACTTTGCTTGGCCTTCTGCATTCCAGATGTGAAGGCGGTGGTCTTTTTATGGGTGAGGGAAATGCACTCATAATATGCTCAGAGGCTCCCTTCACAGATCAGCACTGGCCCTGAAGGCAGGTTCAAATACTGAGCTACAGATCAGATTAAGGCCTGCATGTATCCCCAAAGCCTTTCAGTGATACCCAAATGCGCACCAACGACAGTTTCTTAGAACTCCTTGTCCTCCTCTTTACTTCAAGTAACAAGATTAGCCAGAGACCCTCTGGGGCAAATTAAGCTCCACTCTTTAGAAACATGGACAAAATGTTCTACATACGGGATGGAGTCAGCAGTAATTCCCTCAAGTGTGAGCTAGTGCAGAACTAGAGGAAATCAGTACATTCAAGCCCAACAAAGCATCCCTTTTGGGTGCGATCTATCAGATTTCAACCCACAAACTTCAGAAATATATGAGCACTCGTGTGAATGATTCCTAACTTCCCCTGAACTCCCCCCTCCCTAGTCTGTTTTTGTAGTGATTGCCTGCCTTTGCTGAACAAAAAGAATTTAAACTCTTATTAGTGCTTTAAAAAAATAAAAAAAAGCAACAGCTTTCCAAGATCATACAAATATGCCCGGGAATTAAAGTGGAGGGATGTTCCCACAATTCACAAGGATAAAAAGAAAATCCCAATGCAGTGGTACCTTAGGTTACATACGCTTCAGGTTACATACGCTTCAGGTTACATACGCTTCAGGTTACAGATTCCGCTAACCCAGAAATAGTGGTTCAGGTTAAGAACTTTACTTCAGGATGAGAACAGAAATCGTGCAGTGGTGGCACGGCAGCAGCAGGAGGCCCCATTAGCTAAAGTGGTGCTTCATGTTAAGAACAGTTTCAGGTTAAGAACCGACCTCCGGAACGAATTAAGTACTTAACCCGAGGTACCACTGTATAGCAAACATGAAAATGACAAAGTTGTAAGCATGGTAGCTTGAAGTGACCCTGGAGAGTTTGAAGAATGTGTGGCGGAATCCTGATGGTTGGGAGCGCTGACTGGGGGAGAGAGGAGAGCAGAGAAACTCAAGAGGATGAAAGTGCTTTCCAGTCAAGATCAGATAACAAGAAGCACTTGAAACAGTAGGAACAGAAGAAGCTGCCAAGTCAGACCACCAGTCTCTCTACTTCAAACCTGAGGAAGCCATGACCCTTTAGACCAGAGGTCCCAAAAAGTGGTCCATGGATAACCAGCGGTCTGCAAGCTTCGTTCAGGAGATCCATGGCATATCCACATTCAATATTCACATTGCTTTTTAATTGCTTATTTTATCCCTAACATTGTATTTTATTGCATTACAGTTTGATTTCTATGGGATTCAAACAGTAACACAATAAAATACAATATATAAGAAGCAATAAAAAGTACAATTAAAAATCATACAGCATACAGCATCTAGTATAGCGCATTACCATTTTTACAAGAATCGGGGGGGGGGTAATTAAGTAGTCCACCAATACTCTCAGTAATTTTCAAGTGCAGTGGTACCTCTGGTTACGTACTTAATTCGTTCCGGAGGTCCGTTCTTAACCTGAAACTGTTCTTAACCTGAAGCACCACTTTAGCTAATGGGGCCTCCCACTGCTGCCACACCGCCGGAGCACGACTTCTGTTCTCATCCTGAAGCAAAGTTCTTAACCTGAGGTACTATTTCTGGGTTAGCGGAGTCTGTAACCTGAAGCGTATGTAACCTGAAGCGTATGTAACCCGAGGTACCACTGTAGTTCATTGGGGGCAATGGAATGGGGAACCACTGCTCTAGACCCCAACCTTTTTTTTTGGCCATGCCCCACCTAAGCATCTCTAAAATCCTGCTGCCCTCCCCCTCTTTCGACATATAATTCTTATTATTCAAAAAGTGAACTCCCATTCACATGGAGGAAGCCTAAAAGGCTATTAACCGTTAATAACTTGTTCTCGAATTGCCCCCCTTAAAAATCAAATTGCCCCCCATGGGACGTGTGCCCCACACTAGGAACCATGGCTCTAGATGCTGTCTATAACTCCCATTATCCTAGACCTAGACCATACCAGCTGGGCTGATGGAAGTCCAACAACACCTAGAGGGCAGCAGATTCTAGCTCAGTACTGTTTACAGCTGCCTCCCCAAACCTGGTGCCTTCCAGATTTTTTTGGACCATACCTGCATCAGCCCCAGCCAGCATGACCAAAGGGGAGATGCCCTCCGAAACCCCTAGAGGACACTAGGTTTGAAGAAGACAGTCATTCTTGTGACTGCTGGCAGATCTCAAGGTTTGAAATACAAGTCTCAGAGCCCCACCTGGAGACACCAGGGACTGAGAACCTGGGCCCTTTTGCATGCACAGCATGTGCTCCTCCACTAAGCTATGGCTGTTCCCTGTTACAAGGTTCAAGGAAGCAGCAGGGAAAGCCCCCAACCATATCACCTCGCGTTCTCCAGCAGCACTTCAAATAAGTGTGTGATGCATCTTGTCTCCCAGCTAATTCTTGCAATGAGTCTGATGAGTGGTCTTCTTAAACTACTAGAAGCTGATCCAACTTTGAAGGAGGGCTCTAGGAAGTCAAGCATTATAAAGTCCCGCTGTGCAAAAAATATATATGCATAAGCAAACATGCATAAAGTAACTGTGTTGCACAATCTGTTGCACATGGGTTTCCACTAGTGCAACAGCTGCATTGGATTGCTTTGTTACACAAAATCAAAACTCACTTGCTAGTGCAAGAGCCAAACTCAAAAGCAAAAAAGCTGGCCTCTACCACTGAACTGTGTCCCTTCCCCTGAAGGTAAAGACCTTAAACTAGTTATAAAGCAAGGCCTTGAACTATCTTGGATGATAAAGAGTGCATGCAAAAACTATAGCAAAGATGGGGAGCCAGCAGTCCTCCAGAAATTGTTGATTGTAACTCCCATCATTCTCTGACCATTGGCTATGCTGGTTGGATGAGAACTGTAGTTCCAACACCATCTGGAGGTCCACCACCTCCTGCCATCATAGGTGCATGGATTCTGTACAGGACAAGGCACTTCAGGCCCTTGCTTCACAACTTTCAGGCCTTTGCTTTCAGGGAAAGGGCTGTAGCTCAGTGGAAGAACAGACACTTCGCCTGCAGAAGGTCCTCTGGTGCCATCTCCACCATCTCCAGCTAGGGCTGGATATTTATTTAGTCATCCCATTTGTCTCCTAACGTTCCTCCAAGATGCTCAAGGTGGCGTACATGGTTCCCTTTCCCTCATTTTCTCCTCACAACAACCTTGTGAGGTAGGTTAGGCTGAGAAACGGTAAGTGGCCCAAGGTCACCCAGCAAGCGCCATATTCCCTGCCTGTAACCCTGGCGAACCATTGCCATTCAGGGTTGACCATAATCAAGATATGGGACTAACTGAGTATATATATGTGGCAGCTTCCCACGCTCCAGATCTGAACTGAAAAACCAGTTGTGCCACACACGCCAAGGGGTTAAGAAGATGCCACCACATTACACTTTCTCTCTGATTTGAAGCTATGCCAAGCTCAAAGTTTCTTTTCTGCTGAGCTGGTATGCCTCCAGAGAATTCTTCTTCTTCTTTTAACCCAACCAACTAACCAATTGCCCCCTTAAGGCACCATCAAAAGAACTCGGCAAGAGAGTTTGCCTCTCCAACTCTTCTTCTAATTAAGGTTTTTAAGATGTGGGGAGAGAGACAGAGAGACGGAGAGGGAGAAAAGCAGAGAGAGGCAAAGGAAGCTGCAAGTTCAAACACATTTGGAGACCCAACAGGCTGCTCCGGGTGCAGATGCGCTCTGGGAGACACAGAAGGCAGAGTTAAGACAAAGGAGTAAAGCCAGGCTCGCCGCTGTCTTTTTACAGCCTCTAAATCCGCTTGCCCTTTTTTCGAAATTGTATTTTTAGCTCCGCTGCAAAGGTGGGCGGGGGGAGGTAATTAAATAAGCAAACGGCAAATAAACCACCCCAACCACCTCTTGTGAAGGACATACACACACCAATTCTGCAGCTATTTGCAAAAAAAGGGGGGTGCGCGGGGGGGGGGAGAGAGAAAAAACTTAATTCCCCTCCTGATTCGCCCCCCCCCCGCCACACACACACACACACACACACACACACACACACAGCTTGCAGAAACCCGTGGTCACCCCTGGCTTCAGACAGGGGTTTTGCGGGAACCCTTCCAAGACACGCGTCACCCCGAGCTGCAGAGGGGAGGGAAGACCGAAGGACTCACCATCAGCCAGCCATCTGGGTGTCAGGAGCGACCCCCCATCCGCTGGGTTCGCCGAGAAATTCACCGGCGCCTCCGGAGACAAGGAAAGGTGTTGGGTTTGGTTAGTTTATAATCCGAACTGGGCTGGTGCACAGGACGCAACTCTGAGGGGTGGGAGGAGGTGGGCAGGCAGGAGTCATATAGTGGTGGTACTGAGGATGATGAAGATGATGGTGGTGGTGGGGAGGAAGGGGAGCAGCAGCAGAGCTCCCTTGGCACAGAGGGTCGCTGGCTCTCGCTCTCCCCTCCGGCAGAGATGGCTGCTGGAAAGGCAACGGCCGCTGGCCACGAAAGGAGAAGGGGAGGCTTGCCCAATTGTGCCACACTGTCTTAAAGTTCGCTGGTGGGAGACGAGGAAGGAAGGAAGGAGAGTGCGAGCGAGCCAGAAGAGCGTGGAGATGGGGCGAAGATGGTCCGCCCCTGCCTCGCCACGCTTGCGCACAGAGGAGCGGGGAGGCTGGGTCAGCTGGCACGTCGGGAAGGCGCGCGGGGGGGCGCAGAGAGCGGGGAAATCGGGGAAGGGGCGTGAGCTAAGCGGGGTTGGGGAGAGGAAGTCCTGCCGGAGCGGGCCGGTGTCTTCCTGCCTGCTTGCTTGCTTGGGCTGTGCCACCATCGCTTTGCGCCCTGCTTTGCGCCTGGCAGCGCCTTCGCCGCAGACTGTTTGTGTGAACGCGCGTCGTGCGAGATGAATGAACAATGGCCGGGAGGACAAAGGGGAGAGGCGCCGCCGCCGCGCGCGCCCATCTAGCCGCCGCCCCTGAAAAAAGTCTCCATCACTCGCTTGCGTCTTTGCCCAAGATCTCCACTTAGCTTTCTCACAAGGCGTTAGCTTTGCTGTCGTTTTCATCTCAATGCAGCCACCTAAATGTGATGTTGAGGGACCTAGAGGTAGGGCTAGGGCCGCCCTGCAATAGTGTGCGCCATTTACAGTGTGTCCTTATGCATATTTACTCACAAGTAAGCCCAGCTGTGTTCAGTGGCGTTTACGACCAGGTAAGTGTATATAATGAGGTGGCAGCCTTGGATGAATTCTGGTTGCCCCGCCCCCTCTCATTCTAAGGGTCCCTTTTTCTTTTGTTTTCAAACAAGTTGCTAGACCTCATGGAGGCTGCCTTTCTCACTTAACTGCTGGAGGGTCAGAAATGAGAGGGAAGCCATCGTGACCCCACATCAGAATGTCGCAGGGCACTTCCTTGCCCCTCTTAAGAGAGCCAGTGTGGTGTAGTGGTTAAGAGCGGTAGACTCGTAATCTGGTGAACCGGGTTTGCATCTCCGCTCCTCCACATGCAGCTGCTGGGTGACCTTGGGCTTCTTTGAAGACTTCTTTGAGACTTCTTTGAAGTCTCTCAGCCCCACTCACCTCACAGAGTGTTTGTTGTGGGGGAGGAAGGGAAAGGAGAATGTTAGCCGCTTTGAGACTCCTTCGGGTAGTGATAAAGCGGGATATCAAATCCAAACTCTGCTCTTAAGAGAAGTGCACCTCTAAGAAGAGAAGAGAGACCCTGCGAGAGATTCGTTTCGAGGGCCAGAAACTGTGCTGTTCACAGATCTGTCTTTGGCACTGGAAGCCCAGCTAAGCTCAAGTGTAAGGATTGTCTGTTATCATTGTAGGCTAGTATAGAATGTATGTGCTTTACTGGAAGGCTATCTTATTTACATTTTCATACCGCTTGATTGTAATAAAAAATAAAAGGTTCACCAAAGGGAGACTGGCTCTATTGCTGTTGCCCCAATACTGCAGCTGCTGGGTGACCTTGGGCTAGTCACGCTTCTCTGAAGTCTCTCAGCCCCACTCGCCTCACAGAGTGTTTGTTGTGGGGGAGGAAGAGAAAGGAGAATGTTAGCTGCTTTGAGACTCCTTTGGGTAGTGATAAAGCGGGATATCAAATCCAAATTCTTCTTCTTCTGCCATACCTGAAACTAGGATTGGGCGATATCTGGTTTTCAACATTGTGACACATCACCAGCTAAACATCACAATACACTGATATATCACCACGTCTGAAATAAGGATGGAACTGTGTAGAGGCATTGGCTGGCATCATGGTTTTTCCCACATTCAGATTTTTGCATAGCATACACACATCATGATTTGCATTATATTGCCAGGCCACAACATGGTCTTCAGACTGGTTTGGGATGATATATTGAGCCCTACCTGAAACATCTTATTGCCAGTTGTTCCATGCATGACCCTTTTGGCCCAGGCTTTCCTTGATCTCGCAGAACAGCAGGAAACAAACAAGACAAGCTCCTTGTTGCTGCTAGGCTAATGCTGGCCAAAGGAAGATACTGGGATATGCATATTCAAGTACTTTCTTCATGCCCAACTCATTTCATTCATGCCCTGAGTGTGCTGCCTTTACAGAACAAAACACAATTCACTGGCTTGGCTATGTTTTATTCAGAAGTCGCTCCCCTGAAATAAGTGAGATTTGCTTCCTACTGAGGAGAAATAGTGATATCGCAGTGCCAACCCCACAATTTTCCACGTCCCCCACACATCCAGTATTGGTCTGTTCAACATCAATGGCCTATTCTGTTTAATATACACTAATCATAAAACAGAAGTATAAAATACCAAGTGAATTAGCAAATACAATAATTAAGCGCCTTGCAGTTGCGGCAAGTTAAACACCTATAGAGGCTACACTTTAATACAAGGTTGTTTCGTTTTCCAAGGCTGCCAAAAATTTGTTTGCGTGTTTTGCTTATATGTACCTAATACATTTACCTAAAGGATCATAGAACCGTAGAACTGGAAGGGATCTTGAGGTTCATTCTAGGTCAATCCTCTGCAATGCAGGAATCGCAGCTAAACAAGCCCTGACAGATGGCCATCCAACCTCTGTTTAAAAACCTCCAATGAAAGAATCCGCCCCAACTCATCTTTTACACACCCAGCTGATCTCGTGTTCTGCAGGAGAGGACATCCTCCAGATATCGTTCTATCCAGTGGTCCATTCCACATGATGGCAGGATAAGGCCTTTAGTGTGGTGGCATCTGCTCGTTAGAACTCCTTCCCATTACCTGCCAGGCAGGCTTAGACATATTGCCTTTCTGGAACCCAGTAAAGACATTCCTTCTTTTTGAGGCGCCTTATAAAATATTTATCCCAGTTGGTTATCCTTCCTGGATCTGAGCTGACTTTATACCTGTGCAGTTGTTTTGAACTCTTTTTATATTTACATTTTAAAAAAAATAATTTAAAAAAATACATGCAATTGTTTGGACTGTTTTTATATACGTTTTCTATACTGCAGATCGTTTCAGGATGCTTCGTGGGAAGCATAACATTTTAAAAATAGATATATATGTTGCAGTTCTTGTCAATAGATTGCAGGGTGGCTGGGCAGGCCACATACAGTGCCCATGAAATCCTGTTAGGATCTTTGGTAGGGAACCAGGGGCTAAAGAAGGTCTGGAACCCAAATAACCCTCAGCCAGATATGGCCCTCCAAGTCTCACACTCCCCCCCACACCCCAAATGTCATCCCTACTTGGTTCTTTTGCTTGGCTAGAATGCATCCCTGAACTGTGGGGATGGTTTTTCCTTGCCTGTCTGCAGGATGAAGGGTGGGGATGGGCGCATATAGAAAGGTCTGGCTTTTGTGTGGTTGTAAAAGGGCACATCTTTGGCTCCCCACCCACGTTTGGCCTTGGGCCCCCATTTAACCACTTGCAAGAAGCCCCCAGATGGCTGCCCATGAATGTGGCTCTCAGGCTAGATAAGGTTCCCTGGTCTAGAGCCTTGTATTGGCTTTCCAAGGGGGTGGGGTATTATTTTTAACTTGTAGGTTGTCATAAAACCTCTGAGCAGTTTCCAAAAATAATATGCAACCATAAAGTCCTCGGATTAAAAACCTAGTTGAAAACAAATATTTAAAACATCAGAAGGGGGGGGGGGAATCGACAGTAAACTAAAAGCAGTTTAAAACACACAACAGCTTCTACAGGAGGCACTGTATTATTATTATTATTATTATTATTATTATTATTATTATTGACATCTCAATACAGTGGTACCTCTGGTTGACAACTTAATTTGTTCTGGATGCCCGTTCTTAACCTGAAACTGTTCTTAACCTGAGGTACCACTGTAGCTAATGGGGCCTCCCGCTGCTGTTCTCATTCTGAAGCAAAGTTCTTAACCCGAGGTACTATTTCTAGGTTAGCGGAGTCTGTAACCTAAAGCGTCTGTAACCTGAAGCATCTGTAACCCGAGGTACTACTATACATAAACAAAATGTTTACATAATATTACATATACATTATACAGTGGACACTTGGGTTGCGAACATGATCCATGCGGGGTGCACGTTCGCAATCCGCAGCATTCACAACCTGCGTCTGCACAGGTTGTGATTCGGCACTTCTGCGCATACGCAACCGCCGAAACCCGGAAGTAACCCGTTCCAGTAATTCCAGGTTTCGGTGGTCCACAACCCGAAAAAATGCAACCTGAAGCATCTGTAACCCGAGGTATGACTACACTTGTAAATTCACATTTTTTCATTTCATGATGTATCAACATTTAGTCATGTCTTACTTGCATTTTATCTGATATCTTGTGTTTTTATTAAAAAAAGATATAGGAGGCACTGTAAAGTGTACCTTCAAGGCACCTGCCTTGTGTCAATAGGAGAGGGGCCAACCCCCCACCTTTCAGCCTGAAGTGGTGCAGGCCATAAGGTAAAGGTAAAGGTACCCCTGCCCGTACGGGCCAGTCTTGACAGACTCTAGGGTTGTGCGCCCATCTCACTCAAGAGGCCGGGGGCCAGCGCTGTCCGGAGACACTTCCGGGTCACATGGCCAGCGTGACATCGCTGCTCTGGCGAGCCAGAGTCGCACATGGAAACACCGTTTACCTTCCCGCTAGTAAGCGGTCCCTATGTATCTACTTGCACCCGGGGGTGCTTTCGAACTGCTAGGTTGGCAGGCGCTGGGACCGAGCAACGGGAGCGCACCCCGCCGCGGGGATTCGAACCGCCGACCTTTCGATCAGCAAGCCCTAGGCGCTGAGGCTTTTACCCACAGCGCCACCTGCGTCCCTTTCAGCCTGAAGTGGTTTCAGCCTGAAGTGGTGAAACCTTTCAGCCTGAAGTGGTGCAGGCCATACTTCACCTCATTTCCGCAGGATGTGTGGACCAGGCCTACTTAAGAGTCCTGCCAAGTGGTGAGAAAAACCTTACTACACATCTGTTCCTCATCAGGAATCCCTGGAAGCAGGAGAGCAGTAAAAATCTCCACACTCTTTGGCAGGCCACTTCAGACAGGCAGCTTATGTATGCCAAATGCTTACATATCCACCAGGGTGTGTGTTAAGTTATTGCATGGTAAATGGGCATTTTGTATTTAGCCAATGTCACTTGTGAACACTTCAGCTAAGAAACGGAAGCACATCGGTTTGCAAGCGAATGTGCAATCCGATAAATGATAGTTGCCCGTCACAATTACAGGTGTGAGACATGCAGTTGAAAAATAAAAAGGAACGTAGTGCAATTCTGTGCACTTTTACTCAGAAGCAAGCCACACACTATTCAATCGCCCCTACTCCCAAGAAACTGTAGAGGGTTGCAACCTTAAGCATTACTTGCAAAAAGCGATATAATCTTACACACACAGCGCATGCACAAACATTAACCGGGACATAACGATCCAAAAATATTAAAGGGAATGCAGGAAAGCTGGTGTTCTGCTGCTGAAGTGCTTATTGACTGCAGCATCAAGCAATGACTTGCATGTGTGAATGGACCAGCACAGACATAATTTAGTATTGCTCAATATCAATGCCAAGAATGCTTATCAAAAGACACTTTTCTGGCTGAGAGATGTCAAATGGGCACATGGATTCATTAGCTGTTTTATTACAATTTCATCCTGCCCTTCCTCCAATGAGTTCAAAGCTGTGTGCTTGGCTCCCTCTTTTATCCTCGCAACAAGCTGGTGAGGTAGGTTAGCCTGAGGGGTAAGTTCCTGGCCCCAAGGTCACATAGTGAACTTCGTGGTTGAGCCTGAATGCAAGAGCCACCTCTCAAGATAACAAGCTAGAGCAGGGATGGAGAACAGGCAGTCCCCCACCCCAGATGTTGCTGGACCACTGCTCACACTCATCCTTGACAACTGGGGCTGGGGCTGATGGGAGTCCAATAGTATCTGGAGCACCAGAGGTTCCCCACCTCCATGCTAAAGTATTGGGCACAAATATGGTGCGAAGCAGCAACTGGAAAAGCAGAGTAAGAGAACACAATAAATGTCTAGCACCTAACACCATAGAATCTGAAGAAGCATCAAATAGCCCAAACGACCATAGCCCAGATAAGAGTGTCTGCTTTGCATGCAGCAAGTACCATGTTTGATTCCCAGCATCTCTAAATAGGGCTGGGATAGATCCCTCCCTAAAATCAGGGAGAGGTGCAACCAGTCGCTGCAGAGGAGGCAATACCGAGCTTGCTAGACCAATGGCCTGGCTTAGTGTAAGGAAAAGCTTTCTCTGTTCCCTTTGATGACCCTTTCAAACCAACAGCTGTGTAGCCTCTCCTGGTGTGAAGGGTTTATCTTCTATAAGTCACTTATTCTCCAGATGGCTGGCATTTTCACAAATGTGCCTATGTAGTTCACATCCCACCCCAAAGCAAAGCAACGAGTGGAGACTTATGGGGACCAATCAGGGTTTAATTATTGCCAAGGAGAGAGGGAGAAACCTATCCTTTTTAAAAAAAAAAAATTTTTTTATTAGTTTTCCATACAATTATACATTTTTATCCAAATTTCAACAAATTGTCTCTTTTTGAACTTCCTTCAGCGTCTCTGACAATCATCCATGTTTATATCTTTAATACACATTCCCTTCATTCGTATTGGCATTAAACTTCCCTTCTCCATCTATTTCTTATTAACAATACTTCTCTGTTTTTACAGTGCCTCTTGAAATCCCACTAACGTTGTATTCACGTCACATACATTTTTCAGATAATCTATGAACTTCCCCCAGTCTTCGATGAACTTTTGGTCTCTGGTGTATCTAATTTTCCCAGTTAGTTTGTCCAATTCCGCATAATCTGTCAGTTTCATTCTCCATTCTTCTATCGTCGGTATTTCCTCTTGTTTCCATTTCTGGGCCAACAGGATTCTGGCTGCCGTAACTGCATATTGGAAGAGTTTACCGTCTTTTCTTCTTATTTCCTTTCCTGTAATCCCTAAAAGAAAAGCCTCTGGTTTTTTTACAAAAGTATATCTTAACATCTTTTTCATTTCATTATAAATCATTTCCCAAAAGCTTTTCACTTTCTTACATTCCCACCACACATGAAAGAATGTTCCTTCTTTTTCTTTACATTTCCAACATTTGTTGCACATCTTATACATCTTTGCTAACTTTACAGGTGTAATGTACCATCTATAAAACATTTTCATAACATTTTCTTTCAGTGCCGTACATGCAGTGAATTTTACATTCTCTTTCCACAGTTTTTCCCACTCATCAAATTGTATATTATGCCCAAAATCTTTGGCCCATTGTATCATTACCGATTTAACCTCTTCATCTTTCGTATGCCATTCCAACAATATCTTATACATTTTTGACAAAGTTTTACATTCATTGTTTATTATGTCTGTTTGAAATTTAGAATCTTTTTCTACATAACCACTTTCTTTTAGATCTTTTTTAAACATTTCATTTACTTGAAAGTAATGCAACCAATCATATACATGATCTTTAACTTGTTCATATGGTTTCAGTTTCCATTTTCCTCCTTCTTTAATTACCAATTCTCCATATGTACTCCATTTACCTCTCATGTTAATTTTCTTAACACTCATAACCTCCAGCGGAGATAGCCAATGTGGGACTTTTGGTTCCAATATATTTTTGTATCTATCCCATATTTCTATTAACGAACTCCTGAAAATGTGGCTTCCAAAACCTTTATGAACTTTCTTCTTATCACACCATAAATACGCGTGCCAACCAAATCTGTTATCAAAACCTTCAAGATCTAATAGCTCCTTATTTTCTAGTTTGATCCATTCCTTTAGCCAACATAGGCATGCTGCTTCATAATATAATTTCATATCTGGCAGGGCGAAGCCACCTCTTTCTTTTACATCTGTCAATAACTTAAATTTATTCTTGGCTTCTTCCCCTGCCAGATATACCTTGAAATCACTCTTTGCCATTCTTTAAAGATTCCTATACCCTTTATAATGGGTATAGTCTGAAATAGAAATAACATCTTTGGCAGTACGCTCATCTTTATCGTAGAAATTCTTCCCCAAAAGGATAATTTCATTCTACCCCACACCTCATCTTGGATTCTTGGAGTCAATTCATTCGATACCCATATTTGATCTATTCTTGACATTGACTGATTCGGTTCTGAATAATAAGTAAATTGTTTCTCCAATGGATGTCTAAGTCTCCAGATATCGATCAGGTTACAATTCTTAGTCATCATAAAGAATGTCTTAGGCAATTTCCCTTCTTTATTCTTTACATCCCTTAGTCTGTCCATTTCCAATGAAACCACTCCGTTCATGTCTCCCATTATTATAATTTTCTGATCCATATATTCAAATAGTTTTTCCTCCA
Source organism: Podarcis muralis (assembly GCF_964188315.1). Taxonomy (NCBI): domain Eukaryota; kingdom Metazoa; phylum Chordata; class Lepidosauria; order Squamata; family Lacertidae; genus Podarcis; species Podarcis muralis. The sequence goes on along the minus strand of NC_135669.1, from coordinate 14,259,733 downwards.
ATACTTTGTAAAAATCAGTCTTATTTCCATTTGTTGCGTAGATCCCGACAATTATTAATTTTTCGCCTTGCCATTTGATTTGAACTGCTATAATTCTTCCTTCTTCGTCTTTAAATATTTGGTGAGATTCAATTTTGTTTTTGATATATAAGACAACTCCCCTATCCAATTGGCTGTCAATGTGACAAAGCAGCCAGGAACTGCCTCAACCTTATTCTGGTTCAAGCTGCTTTTTTGTGTGTTTTTGTGTTTGAACGACATCTGAAAATAATCATGCTATTCAGCGAGATTAATAATGGCCTGCAGAATGCAGCGCAAACGTCAACATTCATGTAGCACAAAACAATGAAAAAGAACATGTTGGCTAAACTAGTATGACCTTTCGCAACGAGAGCTTGCGCACATTTTGCTTTGCTGAGCTCAGATAACGAAAAGCAGGTGCAAGATCTGTCCACAACAAACCTGGTTTTCAATGGCAAAAGAAATATATACACATCGCTGACAATATAGGGTGGTGTAGTCATGTATAAATGAATGGGTTTCCCTACAATAAATGCGTCACTTTGGATTTTTTCCCCCAGCAGTGAAGTCTATTAGATAGTGAGTCATTCTAACCCAGGGGTCACCGACATGGTGGTTTCCCATGGTGACCCCTGGGTGGACTACAACTCCCATCTTCCTTGGCTTTAGGCCATGCTGACTGGAGCTGATAGAAGTTGTAGTCCTACAACAGCTGGATGGTCAGAGCTTGTAATAGTTCTTTACTTATTTTCAGCTCTTCCTTAACCTTCCTCCTATTGCCTGTGCCTCCCTTGACTTCCTATATTTAACGGCTTTCAGTCAAGCACAGTAAATGATTGATTAATTGACTTCCTTTATCCCTTACAGAGGTCATGTCCACACCATACATTTTAAGCACTCTTATATCGCTTATTTATAGTTGTCATCACAAAAGTAGGGGTCATGTCATAGCTGTGAGTATGGGGGAAATCGATCAACGCTTTTTTAAAAACAGAAAGCAAAAGTTCTTTAGGAAGGATTTGCGAAATAAACATCAGTTTGTACTTTGTGCAAAAGCTATGCATGCTTTATTTAATGTGTTGCAAATTCCTTCGCTCATGTGAAATGTTTGAATCTGCTTACAGAAAATAAAATTTAAAAATCACATTGTAAAAACAAAGGGAGTATCTATTTCAGCTAGCTTTCAGCACTCTCCTAAATAAATCGTTCAATTTGCTGTGCATAAGTTGGCATATCTTTAATATGTGTGCATGTAAAAAAATGTTTCCCAGATTTTTGCAGACTTAAATTCACCCCAAATATGGGGCAGGGTGTGTGTGTGTGTGTGTGTGTGTGTGTGTTTGGCAGACAGGTGCTATTAATTTCTGTGGGCTCACATATAAATAAAAACTTGCAATGGATTCCCATCAAGGTGCAATATAGAAGAGATTAGCAGTTCAGTCCTATACACGTCTCCTCAGAAGAAAGCTTGATTGCATTCAGTGGGACCGACTCTCAGGTAAGTATTTATATGGAATTGCAGATTCAGACTGCAATCGTATGCCCACTTACCTAAGAATAAGCCCCACTGAACTCATTGGAACTGACTTCTGAGTAGACATGTATAGGATCACACTGCAAGCTGCCACTCTGAAAGGTGCTCCCTGCTTTTGTTGCATTGAGAATGCACCTAAAACAAGCAAAAGATGAAGAGAAAGACGGTTGACATATCCACAAACATTGCTTGGTTGCAGGGCCGGATTTAGGTTTGATGAGGCCCTAAGCTAATGGGGCCCTTTATATGCCCTTTGTCAACAACAAATTGTCGCTGTTTTTTTGTGTTGAATATATGATACAGTATATGGTAATTAATGGACCTAATAGGTATCTAAAGCCATTTGCACATAACAGAATATGTATTTTATCAAAGTAATTGTTGAACTGAAATACAATTAAGAAGAAGTATATCAATAAAGGTAAAGGTAAAGAAGAAGAAGAAGAAGAAGAGTTTGGATTTGATATCCCGCCTTTCACTCCCTTTCAGGAGTCTCAAAGCGGCTAACATTCTCCTTTCCCTTCCTCCCCCACAACAAACACTCTGTGAGGTGAGTGGGGCTGAGAGACTTCAGAGAAGTGTGACTGGCCCAAGGTCACCCAGCAGCTGCATGTGGAGGAGCGGAGACGCGAACCCGGTTCCCCAGATAACGAGACTACCGCTCTTAACCACTACACCATACTGGCTCCGGTAAAGGTACCCTGACCAGTGGTCCAGTCACCGACAACTCTGGGGTTGCGAATTCAACTTGCTCTATAGGCCAAGGGAGCCGGTGTTTGTCCACAGACAGCTTCCAGTTCATGTGGCCAGCATGACTAAGCCGCTTCTGGCAAACCAGAGCAGCACACGGAAACACCATTTACCTTCCCACTGGAGTGGTACCTATTTTTCTACTTGCACTTGATGTGCTTTTGAACTCTTAGGTGGGCAGGACCAAACAACGGGAGCTCACCCCGTCGTGGGGATTTGAACTGCTGACCTTCCGATCAGCAAGCCCTAGGCTCTGTGGTTTAGACCACAGCACCACCTGCATCCCTAAGTTTATTAATAGTGAAATACAATTAAGAGGAAGTATATTAGTAGTGAAATTATTAAGCTCTAACTGTATGTAGGTTTTATTTGATTTGTTTTTTATCTTATATTTTGGAAATGTATATCCAGGTTTTTTTTTATTTCAAATTGAGTGGGGCCCTAAGCTATAGCTTGTTTAGTTTATACATAAATCCAGCACTTCTTGGTTGTATCAGTTGATGGCACACTGTATTTGTTCTTGACACTTAAATTCACCACAGGGCTCCACGAAGCCCTCAGGGCAGATTACCAGACAACGTAAAACAGCCATGAAACCACAGTAAAGCTCGATCAAAAGCTATCAATTAAAAGCAAGAACCCCAAACCAGCACAATAAAACAGCTTCAGGTCATTAATAAACAGTCCACTTCTCTAGGCAAGCAAGCCCTTCCCAATTAAAATTAAACTCTGCTGCCAAACGCCTTCTGGCATTAAAATAAAAGTTTTGGGGTTTTTTTACAATTGTGAGGAAAAAAATTCAGATGGAACTCACCAGAAGTCAGTTCTCGCACCTCTCAGGTGGCCGCCATTGCCATCCGAAGAGAACAAGGGAGGTGTTCATGGTGAGTTCGGGCACAAAACATCCCTCAACTGGGGACCACAGCCTGCTACCCGTTGCAGCCTCCTGATTCTAATTGATACTTAACTAATGTAATATAAAGCAGAGTCAAAAACACGACCTTTGCTATATATTAAGAGTCATGGGCTGATTTAGCACCAGTTAGTATTATTTACCTATTTTATTTGGAGTGAGACCAAACGAGTGAGAGCCTCGTTGCTGCAGCAGCCCATGGTGGAAAATAAGATACAGCTGCAAAAAGTATGTTTGATGTTAGCAACATCATCCTGCTTGCTATCCTGAGCCGCTGCAGCACAATGAGGGCCAGCCACTTACCTTACGCTTTAGAAGTTATCTTCCAAAAAACAAACAGACATGTTCCTCAGAAAACAGCATGTTGCTTTACCCTTTAGTTAGAAAAATACCTTCTTAATCCCTCTAAAAGAAACATGTTTAGCTTTTTAGGATAAATCCACCCTTCTGAAGGTAGCCATATTGCAGGTTTAGGTAGAAGAGAGCAGTTTCTGTTTTACTTGCAAAAAGAGGCACATCGTCGTTTGACTGGACACACCTGTGCAATCTTTGCTCTCCCAGGTCACACATTACAGCTTGCCTGGGTTTCATTAATTGTCTTGTCAGCTAGGACCAAACAGCTGTGGAAAAGTCAACCACTAATAGATGAAACAGGGTACAACAAAGTGTGGTGTAACTTTTAGTGTTGGACCAGGACCTGGGTGGGAGACCTGGGTTCTAATCCCCACTCAACCATGAAGCTCCCTACATATTCAGATGAGTCAGTCAGAGACATTAGTAGTGGTAGTTGCAGTAGTATACTGAGAATCTCACAGCTTCAAAATACAAATTAAAACACAAAAAAGCATAATAAAAACATGAACAAAATAATCCCATAACCATTGCTCCTCCACAAACAAATTTTAAAGGATATTGAATGTTAATCAGCCAAAAGCACTCTCTCAACATAGTCTACTTCACAGGGTTGTTGTGAAAATAAGTATGGACCTTTATAACACCCCAAACTCCACTAACACTAATAATAATAATAATAATAATAATAATAATAATAATAATAATAATAATAATAATGCTTGATGGGCAAGAAAAGAGCTTTGATGGCTGACACAGAAATTAAATGGATGTAAGGTTTTGTTTGTGTTTAGAATAGATTTTAGAAAGATTTAGAAAACTTATTGATTAGAATATTTGTGTGAGATTGTATGGGAAAAATATGAAATAACAGTTACAATCTTGCTTAAAATGTATATAGGAAGTGCAGTGTAAGCGATGGAAGTCAATCAATGAAATTTTATTATTGAGATATTTGTAGAATAAATTTGGAAGAAATTCTTCCAACTTTTCGTCTTCTTCTCTTTATTTTTTCTTTTTCTTTTTCTTTCTTCTTTTCTTCCTTTTTTCTCTTTTTTATATATGTGTGCTTATCTGAAATATATATGTATGTATTTGCAATATTTTGCTTATATTTTGTAATAATTATGTTAAATAAATTAAATAAATGTCCAAAAAAAGAAGAAATTAAATGGATTAAAGCCTATTGAAATGAAGTTCAGAATCAGAGGCATTTGATTAGAAAACGTTAAGTTATATAAGAACATAAGAACAGCCTGCTGGATAAGTTCAATGGCCTATCTAGGATCAGTATCCTGTTCTCACAGTGGCCAACTGGGAAACCCACAAACAGAACACAAGACCACCCTCCCCTTCTGTGGTTTCCAGCAACTGATATTCAGAAACATTGCTGCGTCCAACTGTGGAGGAACAGCAATAAGCATCATGCCTAGTGGCCACAGATAGCCCTCTCCTCTATGAGTTCTCCGCCTTGACAGCAGGGATGGGGAACATGTAGCCCTCCAGATGTTGCTGGACTTCAACTCCCAGCAGGCATAGGCAACATAGCACATGGTCAAGGATGATGGGAGTTGGAGTCCAATAACCCTTGGAGAGCCACAGGTTGGCCACCCCTGGCCTACAGAAGGGAGCTGGGCTTGCTGAGATGCTTGCAGGTAAACATGCAGAGAGGGTGGGGCTCCGCGCATATTTCTGCACCAGCACTATCAGCTGTGCTATGTAGGACAGCGATAATCGAGCTTACATGCTGTGTGTCCAAATGGATTTTTGCATGGCTGCCAAGTCTAGTCACAAGCTGGGAATTCTAGGAAAAAAGCAGCAGCTTGCTTCATCCTCCATTCTGCAGGCGCTGCCAATTACACACAGGCAAAGAGAGATTTTCTTTCTTGTGGGTTTATATATATATATATATTTAAAGCCAACCTCATGATTTCAAAAGTCCAAAGACCTGCATTTCTGAGTATCTGGACACCCTGATTTATTATTTATACCCCGCCCATCTGGCTGGGTTTCCCCAGCCACTCTGGGCAGCTTCCAACTGAATATTAAAAACAGTACAGCATCAAACATTAAAAACTTCCCTAAAGAGGACTGCCTTCAGATGACTTTTAAAAGTAAAATAGTTGTTTATTGCTTTGACATCTGCTGGGAGGGCGTTCCACAGGGCAGGCGCCACTACCGAGAAGGCCCTCTGCCTGGTTCCCTGTAACCTTACTTCTCGCAATGAGGAAACCGCCAGAAGGCCCTCAGCGCTGGACCTCAGTGTCCGGGATGAACGATGGGGGTGGAGACACTCCTTCAGGTATATGTATGTGTTCAAATCATCAGGCACACCCCACAGAAAACTCCCCCTTTGTTTTGTTTTTTAACAAGCTGTTCCTTCAAGCTCCGTTTTGTATACACCTTTCACAATGGAAGAAAAGCTCCTGATCCTCTCTGGGCCACTGCAAACTGAAGGTGCGCACAGAAGGAAGGTGGCATCCTGATTTTAATCAGGGTCATGGCGAGAGGCAAATGTTTAAAGGCCCCACTCCCTCACGCTCTGCTTCCAATCCAGACTGAGCCCAACCCTACCAGCTAGTTGGTGAATGAATGAAAAATCAACGACACATAACCAAGCCTATGTGTAAACAATACGAATGTCACATCTAGACAGGTCTTCAGTCACTGTGCTAAGCATCTCGTCTTTAGGAGTGTTATTGGATCATTTGCAGTGTTTCCCAAACTTGTTTCTCCAGCTGTTTTTGGACTACAATTCCCATCATCCTTAGCTAGCAGGACCATTGGTCAGAGATTATGGGAATGCGGGTGGCGCTGTGGGTTAAACCACAGAGCCTAGGACTTGCCGAAGAGAAGGTCGGCAGTTTGAATCCCCGCGACGGGGTGAGCTCCCATTGCTTGGTCCCTGCTCCTGCCAACCTAGCAGTTCGAAAGCACCAGAAAGTAGATAAATAGGTACCACTCCGGCGGGAAGGTAAACGGCGTTTCCGAGTGCTGCTCTGGTTCGCCAGAAACGGCTTAGTCATGCTGGCCACATGACCCGGAAGCTGTACACCGGCTCCCTCGGCCAATAAAGCGAGATGAGCGTCACAACCCCAGAGTCGGCCACGAATGGACCTAATGGTCAGGGGTCCCTTTACCTTTTTATGGGAACTGTAGTCCAGAAGGAGCTGGAGACAGAAGTTTGGGAAACACTGATTTGGTGCTTGTGTGAGTACCTTTGGCCCTCCAGATGTTGCTGAACTACTCTTTCCATCATACCTGCTGGGACTGATCAGATCTGCGGTTCAGCAACATCTGGAAGGCCAAAGGTTCCTCGCACTTGATTTTCTGGCTCTTAATGTAGAGGAAAGACAGCGGGAGTGCCTGTCCTTTGAGGACGTTATTTACCCACTGCAGCTCTTGTTGAGTTGCAGTGATAAATCCAGAGCTGTGATGGGAAACCTCCTCTGAAGATGAGCAAGTTCAGCTGTGTGCCTCTGCACTGTAGGACCAAATGAATGATCTAACTGCACACAGCAGAATTCATCACACACACCCTGCCACCCAGGAGAGGTTCACTGGAAGGAAGGCTGGAGCAGTCAAGCATGTAGACAGGCAGTGGGGCGGCTTCCCCAGAGAATGGGAGCCTTTAATTATTTAATTAAGCACTTTACTTGTGGCCTGGAGTTGACAGACTCAGCAATGTTCTGCCGAAATCCGAGGCACCAGATGCTAATTTCTACTCCCCTCCCCTCCACCTCTTGCCACACAACACATCCTGTTTCTTCTTCCCCTAGCAACAGGCAGTATCCCCAGTCCCCCTCCCTGAAAACCTCTCCCATCCTTATCTAGAGATTCAATCTTGGATCTCCTGCATTCAAAGAAAGTGCTCTACCATGGAGTTGGACCCTTCCCCAACTAGCATGCAGGTATTCGCTACCTGTGTGTTTGTGATTACTTACGTTGCGTGCAATTAGATCATTCATTTGGTCCTACAATGGAGAGACACAACACCACCTGCTCATCTTCAAAGCACTTCAGTGAGCATGCTCAGTTGTGACAGAATACTCTGTTTTGGGATGGAAAACTAGAAAGGGCCAGGAGGCCTCACCCTGGACTGTGTTTGCTTGGTTCCAGCTTCCCCTGATTGTCCGTCCTTCTGGCATCCTTCTGGCGGGGGAGGGGGGCAAGGTGCCCCCTCCCTACATATTTTATTCAAGTTGGCACCACTGCCATGTATGTTACTTGGAATTATGATTGTGTGCAGCAGGGCTTAAGGTAAAGGTAAAGGGACCCCTGACGATTAGGTCCAGTCGTGGCCGACTCTGGGGTTGTGGCGCTCATCTCGCTTTACTGGCCGAGGGAGCTGGCGTACAGCTTCCAGGTCATGTGGCCAGCATGACAAAGCCGCTTCTGGCGAACCAGAGCAGCGCACAGAAACGCCGTTTACCTTCCCGCCAGAGCGGTACCTATTTATCTACTTGCACTTTGACATGCTTTCGAACTGCTAGGTTGGCAGGAGCTGGGACCGAGCAATGGGAGCTCACCCCGTCACGGGGATTCGAACCGCTGACCTTCTGATCGGCAAGTCCCAAAGCGCCACCCGCATCCCTGCAACAGGGCTTACTCCCATTTAATGTGTATACCATATTTTTCGCTCTATAACACACTCCCAACCATAACACGCACATAGTTTATAGAGGAGGAAAACAAGAAAAAAAAATATTCTAAACGAAACAGTGGATGTATGATTTTTGTGGTCCATGCTGTGGCCACAGACATGTGATCTGACGGTGAGTTTGGGGTAGCCCAATGCAAAAATCCTGAGGATCCATGCTTTGTAACCACGTTTTTGCACCACTGCGGCCCCAGGCAACAGTGGGTGCGTGATTTTTTTGGTGCAAGCTTTAGCCATGGACATGCTATGTGATCTGATGGTGACTTTGGGGTGACCCAGTGCAAAAATCCTGAGGATCCGTGTGGATCCGTGCTTTGTAACCATGTTTTAAGTAGGGAGGGAAGGAAAAGCACTCAAGGGACAAGGAACACGTGTGGGGTGGGTGGAGAAGGATGCTGTTAATAATGCAGAAGAGGGGTATGAGAGAAGGCTCTTATAAGAGGAGTGGGGAGGAGAGAGGGACAGAGAGCCTGCTTGCTTTAAAGGAGCCAACCGGACAGGAGCCGCTTACACTCGTGTAAGCGGCTCCTCTCCTCTCCTCTCCCGCTTTGCAAGCAAGCAGGCTCTCTGTCTCTCTCTCCTCCTCACTCAGCGGCTCTTCTCGCGCTTTGCTGTTTCAAAGCGAGCCACGGAGGAGGGAAGGAAGGGGAACCATGGATCCTCTGCTCACGACTGCAGCAGATCCCCCCGCCATCCATAGGCATTCGCTCCATAACACGCACAGACATTTCCCCTTACTTTCTAGGAGGAAAAAAGTGAGTGTTATGGTGCGAAAAATACGGTATATAGGATTGCAGCCTTAAGGAATTTTAATTGTAGGAGGACCAGATTGCAATGTTAATGATGCAGCATTTGGGATTATGGGAGGAAGGAACACAATGTATATATGGAGATACTGTATACTGAATCAGACCCATGAACCACTGAGATCACTACTATACATCCGGACTGGTTGTAGCTCTATAGGGCAAAGGTGGGCAACCTTTTTTGGCTCCTACGGGTCAACTTTGACAGGTGGGCGGAAAATTCCACCTGACAATCACATGATGTCATTATGACATCTGGATTTTCCTAAGTGTCTGACTGTTACCAGGCTGTCGGGTGCTTGGTAACCAAAGCATGAGGGGTGTTGTCAGCCTCATGCTTAGTACTTACTCTGGGAAGAGTCTAGGTACCAAAACATGGGCAGGATTTAAAAAAAAACCTCTCGCAATGTAGTGAGCACTATGGTAAAAATTGAGTTTTAAGAGAATATTTTACAATGCTGTTGGAAAAGAATATCTTGGGAAACCATGGAGGGAAGTCCTGGGATTCAGAGAAGCCTAAATGTAGACCAGGGGTCAGCAAACTTTTTCAGCAGGGGGCCGGTCCACTGTCCCTCAGACCTTGTGGGGGGCCAGACTATATTTTGAAGGGGGAAAATGAACAAATTCCTATGCCCCACAAATAACCCAGAGATGCATTTTAAATAAAAGGACACATTCTGCTCATGTAAAAACACGCTGATTCCTGGACTGTCCGTGGGCTGGATTTAGATGGCGATTGGGCCGGATCCAGCCCCTGGGCCTTAGTTTGCCTACTCATGGTGTAGAATGTCTAAAATTTATGTGTGATCAATCAATAGATTTTATTGCGTTAGCCGTGTGGCCATAGCATGATATACATAGAAATAACAACATAAAATGGGGGTGGGGAGATAAAGGTAGATATCGTCCTGGGCGAGTACTTAAAGAAAGGGGGGGGGGAAGAGGGGGGGATAACAAAAGCGACAGGGGATTTAAAACATCGAGTGACAGATAGTACAAAAACAGAAAGACAAAAAACTGCTGAGGCTGGCGGAGGATCATTAAAGGGTCCTTCGGCTCCTCAGATTTGTCCTAGCTCCATTGTCCTTGTATAATAAGGCTACTTGGAACTTCGTTCGGTTGTGCGGCATATCGACTGCAGCTGTGGTGTTAAAGAAGAAGTTAGTGCCGCTTTCCTCTTCATCACACTGAGCAGGAAGTTAGTTGTCATCTCGGTAATCCAACAATCAGAATCCTGCAAAAAAAGGGACACTATCCAGGGCTGGATTGGGAGATGAAGCTTGTTCACGAGAGGAGTTAAAAACCGAGATCTTTCATCTGTCCAGTTGGGACAGAAGAGCATTACATGTTCCATAGTCTCCAGAGCCGTGTCATTACAGGTGCATGTTCTATTTGCGATGGGAACTCTGGAATAACGACCCGACAGAACTGCTGTAGGAAAACAGTTGAGACGGGCACAGGTAAAGGCCCTTCGCTTAGCCTCCGAAGAAATTGTGAAGCAGTATAGAGGGATCCCTTCAGGGGGTGGAATAGCTAGGGCTAGGCCTGAACACGGCCCTCTTGCATGGGCAGCTGTATTAGAGAAGTCAAGTTGCTGTAGCTTCTTTTTAATTGGAGGTAGGGCCGCCGGACTGATACACTCTAAGTTAAGAACAGTTTTGCAATTCAAATTGAGAAAAGAGCGGAGTTTGAGGTTAATTGTAGTATTCCAGGGGGAATTATGAATATCTCTTAGGATCAGATTGGAAAAACCACCTCTAATTCGAGCATCCGATGCTAGTAGGTGGGAGCTATAGGAAATGGCTCGACTCCATGCTCGTTTTACAATTGAGGGCTGGGCGAACTCAAGTCGTAGGGCTGCACCTGAGACACATCTCGGGACGCCGGAAAGAGATCTCAGAAACATATGAAGTGGGCGATCCAAGTTACCTGATATTGCTGTAGTCCATACTTCACAGCCATATAATAATTTAGGGACAACTTTGGCATTAAATATTTGAATTGCTGCTGGAAGGTGTTTGCCGCCCTTCTGGTGGTAAAATCGGACAATGGCATTAGAGGTCGTGGTTGCAGCGAGAAAGGCAGATTGTAGATGGGTGGTCCAGGAGAGATTATAGGTGAATATTAAGCCTAGATATTTAAAGGCTTTTACCTTTTCTAAGTAGCCACCTGTGATCTTAAGCGGCTCCAGCTTGAGTTTGCGGGAACGAGTGAAGTGGAGGACTTTCGATTTTTTATAATTAATATTAAGAGCTTCCGCCTTACAATAGGCGATAAATGCATTAACTGTATTTGCTAGGTCCGCAGCTGTTCTGGATAAGATGACGGTGTCATCTGCATAGAAAAGGGAAACAATGGGGTGGCCTGCTAAGTGAGGAGGATACTTAGATGCTAGCTTCAAAGGGGTAATTGCATCATGAAGATAGAGATTAAACAGTAAAGGGGCCAAGAGACAACCTTGTCGGACGCCCTTGGCTGTTGGGAATGGAGTGGTAAGGGAGCCGTTGGGATCACTTCGGACGCAAGCTGTGGTGTTTGAATAAAGGGAAATAATTAGGGAGAGGAGGTGCGGATCAATTCCCAGATGGGCAAGTTTGGACCATAATCTCTGCCTAGGAATGGAATGGAATTATGTGTGATAATTGTTAAAAGCACACACACACACACCAAACATTAGGACACCAGATTGGGGAGAGGTGTTTTAACTAGGGGTGGCAAAGCATGCTCCCAAAAGGGGGGAAAAAGTCAATGCATCCAGAACATACCCATTTATTGACAGGAAGGAAATGCTCCAACAGCAACACGAAATATAACCTCCAATCTTACAAAACCATAAACAAAATGTCTTAAAAAAGCAATATAAAACGATCCCTATGAAACGTATGTACACTTAGTTCAACGGTCTTTTGAGAGTTTAGACGCGACCAGCTTCCTGGAATTTCTTCAGCAGGGGTTCGTCTGCCCGGAGGGCGAAGGTCAGGGTGCACTTCTGATAGTACTGGGAGTCGCGCTCCAGGTGGTCCATCACATCCGAGAGGAGGTGGGCTCGCTCCACGGTGCATCCAGGAGCGTCGTAGCCGAGGGCGGTGAAATGCACATGGAGGTGGTAGTAGGAGGGCTGGTAGTGCAGGTAAACTCGCAGCTGAGCCCCACCAATGCCAAAGCGCTTCACTATGGCTTCCTGGAGGGAGGGGAAAAAATGCTTGAAACAAGCAAGAGCCAACCTTTTCTTCAACTGCACCACAAATCATGGCAACATTATGAGATGTTCATCTGCATTTCACACACCAGTCCAAATACTTTCAAAAGTGGCCATTACATCAGCACAAAGCGGAAGAGTAAAAAGTGGTTTCATAAAGACTCTGGCCCCAGGAAATCTGTTGAGCTAAAAGTCCAGGGCAAATGAAAGCAGACTCAGCTTAGCGCTTAAAGGTAAAGGTAAAGGAACCCCTGACCATTAGGTCCAGTCGTGACCGACTCTGGGGTTGCAGCGCTCATGACTAAGCCGCTTCTGGCGAACCAGAGCAGCGCTCGGAAATGCCGTTTACCTTCCCGCCGGAGGGGTACCTATTTATCTAATTGCCCTTTACGTGCTTTCGAACTGCTAGATTGGCAGGAGCAGGGACCGAGCAACGGGAGCTCACCTCATTGATGGGAATCGAACCGCCGACCTTCTGATCGGCAAGTCCTAAGCTCTGTGGTTTAACCCACAGCGCCACCCGCATCCCAGCTTGGCAGTTAGAAGACATCTAACTTCGGCCTCTGGCCACACCCATCACAGGTGTATGGCCTGCAGCAGGTTGCCCAGAAGGGATTGCGGTCCTTGTACTGAAATGTTTCCCACCCCTGGTGCATCACTTTGGCAGGAACAAGAGACAGAGCCCTTTTGGTGGTGGCCCCAGATGTAGGGAATGCTCTTCTTAGGAAGGTGACCACATGTTTTGGGGGGGGACGCTCCCAGACATTGCCGGACTCCAACTCCCAAAATCCCTCACCATGGGACACACTGGCTGGGGCTGCTGAGAGATCCACAGGTCCCTTTTCCTTGATCTAGATCCTTTCCCCTGACCTGGTATTGTATGTGCAGGTTGCATTTTATGTGTGTGGAAGTTTCACACACACAAACTCACTCATTGTCTCCCTGATACTCAGTAGCCGTACGAAGCAGAAAAACCCTGCAACAGACGTGTCACGTGGGGTTCCTTCTGTTCTGCTCATCTGTTTTAATTCTTATTTCCCTTTGGCTACCACAATAACAAGGCCCACTGGGTTGAGAGCATGGTGGGTGGAAAAGATGAATTGCTGGCATCTTTCCCTAAACAGGGACCTTGCTTGGCTTTTATTGCGTTCCATTCCAACTTTTATCACACTGGAGGGTTTGGCGAGTTACAGGCTCCCATTACCGGAAAGTGTAATCAAAGCTATAAACAGAGGCACTGAACTTGTCAGATCCCCTTCAGAAATACCAGGGCTCTTATTTTGCTTGAGAATGAAGCGAGCCTTGGCCCAGTCTCAGACTTCATCTCCTGGGAACTGTGTTACAATTCTAGTCCGAATTCTTCCAGGGGGTAAAGTGGGGGTGGGAGGAGAATAACTACCCACATTGGTTTTACTTCCCTGACCCTAACTATGCATTTTACTTGGAAGTAAATTCTACCGAATTCAAGAAGGGAATCGATTCACACCACTTGACCCCACTCCCAAAAAAGGTTAGAGGCGGCAAAATGGGGAACGGAACACAAATAGCTCAGTGCACAGCAAAGGCCATCAAGCAAAAACCATTTTTGTCTGCCTCCAAGCGGAGGCAGCATATGTCAGCTGACCCCTACGGAAACTTGATTTGAAGCTATCTTAGTTACTTAGAAAAGATCAGGAAAAAGAGGGAGGGAAAGTGAGAGGAAAGCAGCGCATTCCAAAATAAACACTCCATGGACAATCTCATTGGTTGTGGGAGGGGCAAACTCTGTTCCAGCTGAGGATCCCAATTCCAGCTTATTCCCCAGAATGAGCCAAAGAGGAACTGCGTCGTTTTCACTCTATAGCCAGATAACCCTGAGCACCACCTTCAAATAATAATAATAATAATAATAATAATAATAATAATAATAATAATTTATTATTTATTATTTATAAACCCGCCCATCTGGCTGGGTTTCCCCAGCCACTCTGGGCAGCTCCAAATCGAATATTAAAAACACAATACAGCATTAGACATTAATAACTTCACTAAACAGGGCTGCCTTCAGATGTCTTCTAAAAGTCAGATAATTGTTTATTTCTTTGACATCTGATGGGAGGGCGTTCCACAGGGCGGGCACCACTACCAAGAAGGCCCTCTGCCTGGTTCCCTGTAACCTCACTTCCTGCAGTGAGCGAACCACCAGAAGGCCCTTGGCGCTGGATCTGTGTCCAGGCTGAACGATGGGAGTGGAGACGCTCCTTCATGTAGCGTTCTGTAAAGTAAAAACCGTTTTTTTTTTTCTTTTTGAGGGGTTTGTGTGTCATGAAACCATCACTCTGTGAGAAAACCTATATATGTAAAGGATGTATAAGTAAAACCTTGGCTTTACAGTGAGATGATAGGAACAGACATGTAAAAGAGGCAGTTTTCTGCACACAGGGATCACTAGAAATAGCATAAGGGGGGGGGGGAGACAAAAGTGCTGTCAAACAGGCCAACAGAGCAGAAAAATAAATACAGTAATGGTGTGACTTAAGGCTACAACCCTCTGCTTGCTTGCAGCCAATACTTCCCACTTTAATTTGTTTGGCACATACCCTTTATGCCCCATAGATTAATTTATGTGTAAAAGTGGAAAGGAGTGGCTGAAAGTCTCCAGCACACAAAGGACTGTGGGGAAGGAAGGAGGCAGAGAGGAGTTTGCACCTCTGCTACTTAGCTAGGTACATCTCTGGAAGGACGCCTGTCTTTTATGTAAAGAACTCTCCTATGTACAAAGCCTCTTCTAGCATGACAGTCTAGGGTAACTGCTATCAGGAAAGATAATCCCTTGAATGGGACATCAGTTCTCTGATTTGCCTTGGAGATTTTCCTCTAGGACAACAACTTACAGGAAACTGATCATGATGTTCTATTCCTGGGATGCAGAACCTGCCCTGTCGATGTTTCAACTTAGCATAGAAATGTTGTAAAGTAGAGCTCTCTTAGCATTTTGGTCCCACGCTCCACCCCAGCATACACAGCGAGAAGTCTTGTTCCGATGGAACTCTGCTCATATCCTGAGACTATGTGTGCTTTTTGGCTTTGCCCTGAACAATGATAGTTTCAAAAAAACAAATTAAAAAAAATCCTCAAGAAATCAGGATAGCTCAAGCTAAGTATTTGTGGGAGGAGGGTATTTTCCTGTCTCAGCCAATATGCATAATGGAGTGTCACCAGAATTAGTCCCCAGAATGTTTGCCACATCTCATGTAAGTAAGTACGTCCATGCCCTTGTTCAGATATTAATTAACTCTAGGAAAATTATAATCTAGCAGGACCTTTTCTCAGAAATTGTATTAAGCCTGGGGCACCTCAGTCAGCTGGCTGGAAGCTCGGATTGTTCCGGGGACTCTTGTGACCGAGCTACTACTGTACGGTGGGAAAGTTTCATTGATATGGCTGTAACAACTCTATGCTTGATTTAACAGAGTTGTCGTTTGCACCCAGCGTTGTCCTCAACAAGATCGCCTTCTATGTCAGACCCCAAACCCATCAGGAAGTCGCTTTCCTATAACGGGGCATTTCTCTGAACCCACTGTGTCCAGCCTTTCCCCACTGAGGCTCTTTCAAGCTCCACATCTCTGTCCAATTTAGCTTTGCAGAACACTCTATGTTACTCTGTTCCAAGATTCTCTGACCCTGTGGATTACTGCCAGAAATCTTCAGATTTAGTTGGATCCCTACCCTTGCCTCCTCTCCTGCATCTCTCAGCGATGTTTGTCGTTTCTCTGGAGCCAGTGAGGACCCTTGGGGGAAGCACAAACCAACATGGTCCCAAAAAGAAACTTTTTTCTATGCTGAAACTACGTAAGTGAAGTTCCAAGGCATCCAGAGTGGATCTGGCTAGGAGAAGCAAAGATGCTGGCATGAACTTGTTGGATTTCATGGCCGGAAGCAGAAACAGATTGACCTGGCTCTGTTTAACTCCACTATCACTCAACAATTTAGCCATTGTTAGGACCCAGTCATAGGTGATGGTGAAAAAATGTGAAAAATGGAATAAAGGCTATTTTTGGTTGCACTGGTTCCAAGTTGCTACCTGTCGTTTTATACAAAGGCAGCCCCCTCCCACCCTGGATAGAATATTTAAAAGACAAGGGAAAAGCTCATACAATTTTCAGCTGTATGGCTCTAGTATATATAACTGGCTGAACATGAAGCTAAGCAGGAAGAAGGAATTAGAGAGGTTTTCCCACTTGAACACAGGACAAGAAGGGGATGGATACACATTAAAGCTTCCATTTTTGTTCACAAAGATCACTTCAAGTATTTTAGAAACAAGCCTACAAATGCAACCTAGGGAAGGTAGACATTGAAAGTAGTACAGTTGCAAGTGGAAGAAACTTATCTTATTCCGTCTTCCTGTTTAGTTACGTGCCTGAATCCCTGGGATTTCATTGGTACTTTGGAGCGCCTTGTGGTCAGGTTCTGAAGGAGGAAGCAGGTCTCAGTCATCTTCAGCTCCTTGCCTCCTGCACCACCAGTGCTGTAGACCCTCAGCAGACCCTTCTGTTCCAGCCTAAGCACTGTCAGCTGACCTCACAGGCCAAGGGGGACACATACTTGTGGCTGACTGTTTCAGAAGAGCACAATGACCCTACCAACCCTTGTTGAACATCTTCTATATTCATGGAAATAACCAGAAGACCTGATCAATGATATGCTGCTAAAATACACCATTAGCTGGGAAAAACCTCTGGTTTCTGAAGCAATTAAGTGATGCACGTGCCATTTCCAAAGCACAGATGAAAGCTGGGGGGGAAAGAGGGCGGGTCTCCTGCACCTTTAATAGTTGTGTGCGAGAGAGAATTAAAATTAAAGGGGCAGGAGCTCTGTCCTGCTTTTCACCTGCCCACCCTACGCACTAGGTGGGCAGAGAAGGGATAGTTTTTGCAAAGCTGATCTACGCAGCTCAATTCTATACCCATGTTTCCTTCAATGCAAGCCTCAGAGCTTGTTCCTGAGTTCAATGTGCACAGGACTGCGGTCTCTCCTAGCCTTTGAGCCAATTCCTCCAGAATTTCCATGTGGGTGCCAGCTGTTCGGCACGGTGCCACTCAATTCTGAAGAGTTCTGCTCAACATCTGGCCCCAGAGAGACACATTTCATTTTGTCAGTTTTGTCTGGCAGCAGGCAATTCATCACTAGGGAGAAATAATTGTTCCCAGAAGACTAAGAAGTGGTGGCAGAGGGAAAGGAAATGGGGAGGCAGCAGAGGGGGGGAGGGCGGACCATAGGCAGGAGAAGCAGTAGATCCATACCATGGTGTAGAAACTGCTTGGTCTGAAATATTCAAAATAAATTGTGAAGAGTAAGCATGAATTCTTCTGGATTGCCAGCTGAGATGCTGACATGGGCAAATGCCTCAAAAAATTCACAGGAAATGAGTAAGCAGCTAAAGAGGAACAGAGGGCCTTTCAGATGCCACCCCCAACCCCCAAATTTCCTCTTGCTTCTGGTGCCAGTAAAGTTGATATGTGTATCACACATGTATGCTGGGGGATGGGGATCAGCTACTGTATAATCCTTTTCACAACTTTGGGCCCCTCAAATGCGGGTGGAGGTAAGATATGCTTTCTAGCCCCAAAGAGGGAGAAAAAAAATTTCAAAAGCAAAACCTTAAAGAAAAGTTCAAGGTTAGCACTGTTGTGAAGGGGGAAGAGAAGATGTAAGGAAGAAAGCTGTGCTGTACCAAGTCAGGTTTTATTGGTCCGTCTAAGCTCAATGCTGTCTACACAAACTGGAAGCGGCTCTCCAGAGTATCAGGCAAAGGCCTCTCCCATCCTTATCTAGAGATTGAATCTTGGATCTCCTGCATTCAAAGAAAGTGCTCTACCATGGAGTTGGACCCTTCCCCAACTAGCATGCAGGTATTCGCTACCTGTGTGTTTGTGATTACTTACGTTGCGTGCAATTAGATCATTCATTTGGTCCTACAATGGAGAGACACAACACCACCTGCTCATCTTCAGAGGAGATTTCCCGTCATGGCTCCGGATTCATAATTGCAAACTACCTAGGGCTGCAATGGGGAACCTCCTCTGAAGGCAGACAGGCACTCCTGCTGTTCATCTCTGCATTTGGAGCCAATCAGGTAGGGGGGAACTTTGGTCCTCCGAATATTGCTGAACTACAACTCCCACCATTCATGGCCATTGGGTTTACTTGCTGGGGCTGATGGGAGTTGTAGTCCAGCAACATCTGGCAGGGCAATGGTTCCCCTGATCTACATGAATTCTTCTTCTTCTTGAATACCCTCGTGTGCTCAAGCAGTATAGTGGTGACTTACACGGCCTTTAAAAGTAGCATAATAAAAACATTTTTTCAAGCTGTAGTGGGGGTCCAGTATCATACTAATGATGTGTGGAAAGCAGGACTTGGTCACCATGACACTATCATCTTAACTGCCACCAAGGTGGCCAGCTTCAGCTGCAGCTTTCTGTTTAACAGCAATTTGATCTACAGCCGTGAGCTCCATGCCACAAAATATTGTTTCTTCCTGTTTTTTTCCCCCCTACATCAGGCCACTGTTAAATGCACAGTAGTAGGCTAGGGTTCCCCCTCCTTCATCTCCATCAGTTGGCAACTCTATTATCCATTAATTTGGGGCAGCAGAGATTGCAGTTCCCCACAATGAAACAGAGCTGGTAATTGGGGGGGGGGGGGAGACACCCTGTGACTAAAATGTGACCTTGAGGAACGGCACCTGGATTGCCACAACTGCCTGCTTATTTCGTATACAAGTGCAAAGGTGTGTGAGAGAAAGAGAAAGCAAGGAGATAGTCAGCAACGAACGAGGAAGCTGGCGTGAGTTTGGCTAATGCAGAACCAGGAAAGGGGAGGGGGAATCAATTAAAAAGAGATGAGGAGGCTCACCTTCCCTTCTCGTGAGATGTTCTTCAGCAAAGGCAGGTGCTCAGCAGTAAGATCCCTGAGTGACTTGATTCCCCGGCAGTGGCAGATAGCAATTAAGTATAAATCGTCTACCTGCAGAGACAGAATAGACGGCAGAGCTTAGATGTGCTGAGAAAAGATTATTAACTTCTGCCAAAGCAAATCATGAATTCCAGGCACCCAGATAAAGACGCAAGGCAGAGGCCACCTACCTTTTCGGACCCACAAACACATTTACAAACCAGAGCACGTTTATTGGGAACCACACAGCAACTGCAACCAAGCAAACACTTTCACCTAGAAGCAGCCAATATGGTGCCTTCCAGATGTTGTGGAATACAACTCCCACCAGCCTCAGCCAGCATGGTCTATCGCCGTGCATGATGGGATTTGCAGTCCATAGCATCTGGACACCTACCTCTGCCGTAACCTATTCTATTGGCTACAAGAGAATGCCTCTTTCAAGCCTACCCCAGAAAACACTCCGGGTGCCAAGGAAGGCCTCAGTGGCAGGGAAGGCCCAGCTGACCATACCCCTTGGAAGGCTCAGCATTAGTAAGAAAGGGTCCTTTGGCAGCACGTGCATGTGCCCCTTCACCTGAATGAGATAAAGACACCCTGAAGGCAGGGTCAATGACAGCTAAGACAGCAGCTCCCAATGGGTGGTGGTTGGCTGTTGAATGCATGTATAAGTGTCTGCATGTAGACATACATTAAACACTCACAGCAGCAATAATAGAAACTACCTTCTTAGGAAAGGGACGCGGGCCTTGCCGATCGTATGGTCGGCAGTTCGAATCCCCGCAGTGGGGTGCGCTCCCGTCGTTCGGTCCCAGCACCTGCCAACCTAGCAGTTCGAAAGCACCCCCGGTGCAAGTAGATAAATAGGGACCGCTTACCAGCGGGAAGGTAAACAGCGTTCCGTGTGCTGCGCTGGCTCGCCAGATGCAGCTCGTCACGCTGGCCACGTGACCCGGAAGTGTCTGCAGACAGCGCTGGCTCCCGGCCTATAGAGTGAGATGAGCGCACAACCCTAGAGTCTGTCAAGACTGGCCCGTACGGGCAGGGGTACCTTTACCTTTACCTACCTTCTTAGGAAGACAGACTAGTTTTCTGGACACATGGGGTTGTATCAAATGTTAGTCATACGAAGACGCACTTAACGGACATGACTAATTTAGGTCCATGAATTTTAATGGGTCTATTTTGAATAGAACTTAAGCAGAACCCACTAACTAACCCAGCAGGCTAGCAGAAGCCAGCCCAGGGGCTCCTGCTAGTGCAATGGGGCTTTTCCTGCTCTCCCCCAAATCTGCTCCAGAGGGTCAGGAGAACCAACAGAACAGTGGATGGGGGAAGAAGGAAAGGAGGATTGTTCTGTCCGGCAAGCAGAAATAAAAGAAGTGCCATGCTGAATTCCTACTATTATGTTTTTTTATGGATGAGCACTTAATTCTGTAATACCATAGCAGTTTTACCATAGGATCTGCTGTTTGCGCTAAACAGGCCTTGGCAGATTGTGGAGGGGTCCCTTGGTGGCATTTGCAATAAAAGTCGGAGAGGCATCTTTGGGGTTGTGTGAGTTGCGGCAGGTGGCACGAGCGAACATCCCTTTTCCTGGATAATGCTGCCTTCCTGGATGATAAAGGCAGAGCTTGTTCCCCAGGTATTTTCCAGCAAGATCTCCAACACTCTGAGAGAGCAAATGCGGAAAGTGAAACATTTGATATCTTCCGAGATTGCATTACTGATACTCTGGGACGGGCTCCAATCACTAGGGCGCTCTAAATAACTCTTCTCAATAATGAATGGATCGTTTGACAATGTCAACTTTGTCAGAAACGTTGCTTAAGAGCATATTTTGGCTAGACTTCCAGCGTTTCCCTGAATACGTTGAGGAATGAATGTTAAAACATCTGGATATAAAAGTTGTTTAACTCCCAAAGGAATGCTGCACATCACCGTGGCCCACTCAAGGTGCATAGAAGTTGCTACAAGTAAACCGAAAGGCCACCTGGGAAGAAAGCCACCTGGGAACTATTCGGCAATGCAGAGGCAGAGGAGCATGACTGGAAAGTTAAACCATAGGAATTGGATGTATACATAACACAGGTATAGAAATCGAACACTAAAGCACTTGATGTGCAGCCAAGTAGGCATATAAGCTCTACGTACAATGGCCACACTCTTGAATGTTAATCTATATAATTCGCAGTGGGTTTTGAGCAAGGGCAGATTAAGACTTTTAGAAAAGGAGGAGGAAGGACGAGACACATAGATATAACAAGGGCAAAGAGAACCATCCAGTTTCCTGGCTCACACACCAAAAATCTATTTTTGGATATTCCCAGGGAAAGAGCCGTCCAAATAATTCAATGGAAAAATCCAAGTTTTTAATGTAACTGAGATAGTATCTCTCTCTCGCTCTCTCTCTCTCTCAAATCTCAAAATGGAGCATAGATATATTTCCAAAATGGCACCATGAGGATTGTGCATGCTAGTAGGCACAGAATGCTGATGACTGTTGGAAAGGGTGAGAGGAAAACAGGGACTGGGGCTGCCAGGGAAAACAGAATGGAGCAGCTTGAACCAGGAACAGAAGTACAGTGGTGCCTCGCAAGACGAAATTAATCCGTTCCACGAGTCTCTTCGTCTTGCGGTTTTTTCGTCTTGCGAAGCACGGCTATTAGCGGCTTAGCGGCTATTAGCGGCTTAGCGGCTATTAACGGCTTAGCGGCTTTAAGAAAAAGGAAACAAACTCACAAGAACTCGCAAGACGTTTCGTCTTGCGGAACGACTCAAAAAACAGAAAACCCTTTTGTCTAGCGAGTTTTTCGTCTTGCGAGGCATTCGTCTTGCGGGGCACCACTGTACAGTGGTACCTCGGGTTAAGTACATAATTCGTTCTGGAGGTCCGTTCTTAACCTGAAACTGTTCTTAACCTAAAGCACCACTTTAGCTAAAGGGGCCTGCTGCTGCTGCGCCGCCGGAGCACGATTTCTGTTCCAATCCTGAAGCAAAGTTCTTAGCCCGAGGTACTATTTCTGGGTTAGCGGAGACTGTAACCTGAAGTGTATGTAACTCGAGGTACCACTGTATATGACAGGGCAACATTTTGTTGTTGTTGTTAAGCACATCAACTACCTAAAATTTTCTTAGTGCTATAGAGATATTAAAATATATATGTACAGTGCTCCTTCAATCCTTGCTTGCTGTTCACAATCTAACGAACACGATACAAAATGAAAAAAGGCACAGGGAAGGAAGAGGAAAATAAGCATCGAAGTCTCTGCTCCTTCACTGGAGGTTGGATGGGAACAGGTTACCCTCCCTCTGAGCACAATACTTTTCCTGGGGGGCAGGAGGTGGAGTAATGGCTGCAGATGACATAATGTGCAATGCTAAAGGCCTCATGAAGCTTGAGGAGGTTAGGAGCTAACTGTGAAAACTACCCGAGGGGTGTGTGTTATTTGCTGTGTTTCACACAAAAACCCCAAAAAACCATGTGTAGTCCAAACTTCAGGTGCTGAAGTCTTCTAGCACTGAAAGAAGATTTCTACATTTGAGGCCATCAACGTGATCCAGCAGAAAGTGTGCAGGATCTGGGAACTCTTCTTTCAAATGTGGGTCTCCCCAGGATTTCAGGAGTCGGCTCTGAGCATAGGCACTGTCCCCAGTTCCCCCACTCTGATCCCCCACTGTCCTCAGTCCCATCCCCACCCCAAATTTCTGTAGTTGTAAGATCATGACACCCCACCTATAACAAATGGGATAACAAAATCCTGTTAACTGGTCTGAGCCCAAGAGATAAGGGGGGTTATTTATACCTGTAAGCCACCCAGAGTGGCTGAAGAAACTCAGCCAGATCAGCAGGGTATAAATAATAAAATTATTATCATCATCATCATGATTATTATTAAACTAAATAACTATTTTTAAAAACCACCCAAATGCAATTGCTCTTTTGGTTATTTCTTAAAAAAAAAATCAGACACAAACGAGGAATGCGGTCTCTATGGAAAGTGTTAGAAACATACATGAAAGAGAAGTGGAGCTTCCAGCTGTTGCTCAAGCACTTGAATTCTTAGAAGTGCTTGCAACTAAAAATACCTCTCACCCTTTCAAGTCTGGAACTGGCAACAATCCAAGGTGAGATTTGGAGCTCTGACTGCATGCTGCTCTGCACTGGACTCCGGGTAACAATTAGTCATGCTGAGAGAGCAACGAACCAGCAGCTAAGTCTGAGGAGTGTGAGAGACGACCCTTTGCAGAGTTCAGATTGGTCAAGTTCCAGCTAGAATAAAATAATATATTGGGCCCAGAATGAGTCCACAAAGAGGGGCAGTTTACAGCCACTGCAAATGCTGTTTATTTCACCCTGGTAGGTCCTCAACGAGCCTTCAAAAAGCCTTACAGAGCAATCCAATTCCCACCTTGCACCTTGGTCCTCCCTTCAACTCTCCGGGCTGAGCTGGCCTCCCACCGGCTGCCTCAGTGGCTGCGGCCCCCATGAATGACGAGGCTGTGGCTGTGGTTCCTTCCACCACTCCACAAAACCTTGCCGGTGGAAGTTCTGATTATGCCCTGAATCTGGTATGCTCTCCCCTTCTCCCTTCCCCACTGAATGGCGGTTACCTTGTTCTCTTCCTAGTAGGAAGCAAATCACAATATACTGTTTTGCCTGACCAGTCATTTTGCCTGGTTTGAGAAAGTGGAGCCCACCATTTCAAACTAACTTATGATGGTTCGCATGCACTCTACAAACCAGGTTTGGAAACCACGATCAAAACTTGGTTTCCAAGGGAAGCACAAACCACAGTTCACTGGCAGATATGACGCAAAACATTACTATTTGCCTCAAGCTAAGTGTAAGCCAGACACAGGGAAGGGGCACCTAGGAGATGCTGCGATCCACGGGCCCTATTGGGAATAGGCCGAAATGGAAGAACTAGTTAAGAGCAAGATAACTTAAAGTACAGAAACTTCAGCTATTTATTGAGTTTAGGCTCTTTGTACAGATCCAATCTCACAGTCCATTCCCTGGGCAAAACAGGCTCCATTTCCCTCTGTAGATTCCAAGAATTCAGTCTGGCCCCAGTAAGAAGGACAGTTCTGTGAATAGAATCACCCCAGCTTGTTAGATCTGTGGTACTCCAATGGTCTATTTCCCAGAGCTATACTACTTAGGGACCAATTGGTTCAGTGGGTCTCTTGCTAGTTCCTCCTTGGGAGATTCTAGGGTCACACCTAGTGACCCTACCCAGGTTTTTCTCTTAAAAAATCTGGGGTGAAAGGGGGAAATTCTTATCAGAGGCCCCCAAACCTCCTTGCAGCTTCAGTGGTGTCAAGAAATGACACCCTCAGGGCTCTGCTCCTCATCCCTCCTCCAGCACCTGAAAACAGCTACCTCTGGGCTATTTAAATCCAAGGGCTTTTCATCAGTCCAAGGTGAAAGCTGCTGTTCCCTGTCCCTCCCATTTCTTGACTGGGCTGCTGCTCACTCCTACAAAGGTGGATTGGGGACTTCTTAAATGGGCAGTCATGGTTGATGCCTGTCTGCCTGAAATGATCTCCTATGATGGTCTACTAGGAAAGAAGAGAGGGGATGTGTGTGCATGAGAGGATGTGGGGATGAGAGGAAGAGAGTGAACAAGCTCAAAGCTCCTTGAAGGCTCATCCTTGTAGTCTGAACCAGCAATGCATGAGGAATGGCTGCTGAAATCCAGATCAGTAGCTGAAATGGATTTTCAGTGTTTCATGGTGGGGCTTTGGCCTCCTCCTAAATCATTGTCTCATTAGATTTGTGCATTGCCTACACCAGCCCCTCTAGTGAAAGGTAGCAAGCCCTACGGCCACATTACAACCATCAAAAATTAGGAGATGTTAGCTCCTACCTTAAAAACTGTGCCAGTGTTTAAAACTAATAAAACTGCTAAATATTACCAAAAAGATCCAGGGAAAAGAAAGAAAGAAACCTATTTGTCTGGCGCCAAAAAGATTGCAAAGAAAGCATCAAGTGACCTTAATTGGGGACAGCATTCCATAGGCTGCATCTGGGGTGACTGACCATAATTTATACAAGTCACAGAACTGATATTTTCCTCGTACAGAATGCTGCTGGTTTTCTTTTTCTTAGCACGAAGTACACACATCCCTGAGCACAAGCTGTTCCTTACTCTGGGCAGAGTTCATTAAGTACTCCAGCTGAATCTCCGCCATACAGCCTTCCTATTTTAGCGTCAGGATCTGCTGTTGGCCCAAGCCCCCACACTAATGGCATGGCTTGGACATTGGACCATGGTCCGCCTGCATCCTGCCATGGCAGAACTGGCCGCTTTGGTTGCCCTTCAGGCCCCTGGATGGAATAAATCTCTTTTTTCTGTAGTACAACTATTAATTTGATTGACGTGGACTAATCCCCTGGGATCCCACCTCAACACACGGGCTGGACGATACGTCTACTAATTCCACCCGGCAACATCTGTTGCTTTGTTTAGCAAGCAGCTTCCGTGAAAACAGCTTGTAGAGATCGCTTGACAGTTCAAATAACATCAGCTCCAAGGTTGCTCTTCTTTTATTGAGGTCACAGGTTCTCTAAAGAATTTCAGATTGTCAAGGTGCACACCCCCCCCCCCACTTATTGCTGTCCTCCAATAATTAAAGGCCTGCAATAAAGTCCCCTGCCTTTCCTAATTAGCCCCCCCCCACCCATCCCAGGGAAAACTCCCCAGTGGAGTACGTTTCGAAACCCTACTGTATTAGGATTGCTTTTGAAATTCTTCTGGATCCTCCCTTGTCAACTGGAAGCTCAGAAAGCCATGGGAGCTTTCGGAGAAAAATGACTTGGCTACGTAATCCACGCTCTAGTAACTCCCAGACTGGATTACTGCAGTGCGTTCTGAATACTGATCACTGACTGTAATAAAGATATTGACTCCAATGTGCTCTATGTGGGGCCATGGGCTGTTTGCATCTGGAGGGTGCAGGTGGAGGGTTTGCCAAGCATTCAGGGAAGGGCTCCAGCGGGATGTGGAAGACTTTGCCAGAATAGGGGCAGCCTGACAGTGAATATCCAGGATGTATGTCCTTCAACCTGCTCTCTTGCCTCATCCCACCTCCTTCTCAGCTGTCAAAGTATCTCTCTGACGCTTCCACAGTGCCTGTCGCGCCACCTACCCTGGTGGCATCAGACACTGGTTGTAGCCCTGCCTCTCCGGGGATATTCTGCTGGCACCATCTGCCTCCCTAGGGAAGAGACAACTTCCCCGTTACCTAGATCCAGGAAGCGCCAAAGGCGGCAAGAACAGATGGCACAGAAGGAGATTGCAAAAATGCTTGCTGTTGCTGCACTATGTTGAGCCTTCCCCATTCCTATATATAGGATACCAAGAGGGTGTGCCAGTGTTGGATCAACATCTAAAGCTTTGAGATTTGGATCACTTGCCTTTGTTGCAGCTGTAGGTAGGATTAATTATGTGCATTGCCTGAAGTGCCGCATGCCAGCGATTTGCACATGCATTGCAGCAATCTAAACATGGAAGCCCTTTGAAAGAATTCTTGTTCTTCAGCAACTGGGAGCCAGGACAGACTGCCCTTTGAAGACGACGTGGAAACTTCAACTGGTCCAACAGGCATCAGCCAGATTACTGGTTGGGGTTCCACTTGTAAGTCACATAACCCCTGTTTCAAGGCAGTTACATTGGTCACCAGTTTGTTTCCAGCCCCAATTTGAGGTGCTCATGCTAAGAGTTTTAAACCCCAAATGACTTAGAGATTGTGCCCTTCTCTACAGACCCTCTTGGTAGTTCCACCCCCCTCAGAAGCTTGTGGTGTGCTTGCCCAGGAGAGGCCATTCTCTGTGACAGTCCTAAGTTTTGGAATTCCCTCCCCGCAGAGCTGTATCTGGCACCTTCATTATACGGATTTCATTGTACGCTGTGTCTCTTGCTACTCACAAAAGCCTTTCAAAACCAATTTTAAAAGCAGCAGCAGGTGTGCGTAAAAATAATAATTAGAGGCAGGAAAATCCAAAGGTGAGGTGAGGTGCAATCACTGTCTGGAAGCCAATGTTAGCAAAAAAACAAAACAAAACAACAACAAAACTCTCAGCAGACCAAAATGATTTTGATGAAGAAGAAGCATAAAGGAGATTATCTCTATGATATAAAGGACCCAAGTTTATGACTGCTTGTTTGTTGAGAGTGCAAAGGTGCCGATTGGTCATGGGGAACTTCTCTGACCGAGAAGACCAAGTTATGCTTTTTCATCACTTGCATTTTAGAAATAGGCAACCTTTTTTCCGGTGGTACAGCTGTTTATAGGGCAACTGTCCTTTTATATAATACCTTAAGGCAGAGTGAAAAGCTCTCAGGCATTATCAGGAATGGAATGATTAATTTGGTCAATTAAAAGTATTGCTGCAAATCCGAGCTTACAGATTATGAAAACGAGGCTTTGGCAAGTCAAACGTTAACAGAAATTGTATGAGATGAAATAAAAACAATATTTATGTTAGATCTGTCAGGATCCTAAGAATGCCAAAATGTCAAATTTCTAGCCTTTGCCACTGTTTTCATTTTTACTATAAAGAGCTTAAATGGGCATCTATACTGATGATCACTTCCCAAACATAGTAACAGTCAAATTTCTTTCTTTCTTTCTTTCTACTGGAAGTTGGTGCATTACACAACAAAAAGAAAATGCACCATATCTGGTACTGCAAGCTGCTCTATATAAAGAAGTTTTTTCACTATTCAGGCAGCTGTAAACAGGCATTTTTAGAAGTCTCATTCTACAGATGGCAAAGCATTGTTCCAAAAGAGCAGGGGAAAGGGAGTAGAGCTTCAAGTCAGGACTCATGTAATGTCCTCAAGAGACTGAAGGGTGGGGTAAGCACACTGAATGCAAAACCGCGTGTCCTCCAACATTACACAGATCATCAGCAGGGAGACTCATTTAATTCCTAGGATCCCTGTTCTCCTATGAAGGACAAGCACACCCCACGAGTCCGTTTCTCATTGTTGAAATCCCCTCTACCTACTGTACCCTGAAGCAGCCTATCTCAAAGGGATTATAAAAGCAAAGAGCTGTTCTGCCCTTTTGGTTAAAAGAACCAGATAACCTTGCTTACAGGCTTCACATAGGCATCTGTTTGGCCACAGGATGCTGGACCAGATGGGCTTCTGGCCTGATCCTGCAAAGCTCTGCTTAGGTTTCCTTTCAAGGTGTAGCTGTAAAGGTAAAAATATCCATATTCTGGAATATTATCTTTCCCCCCACAATTAAAGATAGCAGCTGTCCCTCCAAAGAATAAAGAAAAATTTTAACTAACCTGCTTTTGATTCCACTTAAGATCTGGTATGAGAACAAACCCATGGGCAGGATCCGGGTTTTCGTAGATTATTCGATCAGCCTCAGCCTTCTTCTCCAGGATGTTGTATACCCACTAGGGGGAAAAGAAACACAGGGGGGGAAACCCAAGCATGATAAATTGTCAACATCAAATAATGCATCTCTCTATCCCAGGCTGTTTATATATTTATTTTATAGATGGATGGATGATAGATAGTTTTGCTCTCTTGCTTGTGGAAACCTCATTACAAGTATAAAAACTGCATTTGGATTCAGGAAAGAGCCAAACGATTTCAAAGCTAATAAAAATTGAGGTTAATTATCCACAAAACAATCAAATGTCATGTGTCAGGACCCTGGTCGATAGATAAGGGGCAAGAGGGAATTACTCTCTTCATGTGCCATCATTGCCCTCTTGGACAGATGAATTAGTGGGGAGGATGTATTTGCCTTCCTCCAAAGGATTATGTATCTGCCGTCTCTGAAAGCAGAACCCCCACACTGAACAGATTCTTAAGACAGCGTGTTTCCAAAGCACAATTGCAGCACTCCCGTGCAAGAGAGTTTGGAAAGGGATTATCCTTGAAATTGACTTTGCTGCAACAGAACTGCTTAAGTGCAGTGTGTGGGGAGGAATAAGAGATGGTTTGTGAAATAAAACAGTAATGACCAGGGGCTTTGTGCCAGTCCTAACCCTGGGATCAAATTGAGGACTCTTGGGTCAGAAGGGGGATTGCAGGAGGCTGGTTTAAAGAGAGAGGATTCCAAGAAGGGAGAGGTGGGACTTTGGTCTGTCAACAACTAGCACCTGGTCCACAGACTAGGCAGGCATAGGGGTCACCTTGTCACAGTCTTGCTTCCCACTATGGTGGCAGGTGCTACTGTATTTCCATTTAAATGGCTGTGATACGGAACCACCTTTGGAACAGCACTTTATGTAAAAATATTGTTCGATATACAGCAGACCCACGACTTACACACATTTAACTTGTGTGCATTCAGCTTTATGCACTTGGCATAACAACAACAACAACATTTGAAAGGGGATGGGCATCTGGGGGAAAAACCTTTGGCAATCCCACCTGCCATTGCATCCAATGTGTTTTTCTATATACAATTTTGGCTTTAGATGTTACCCCTGGAACATAACTGCACCCCCAAAAAATAAGTTGCGGGTCCAGTGTATTTACTCAATGCCTACTTTATATAAGATCTCCGTGGAAAATATTTGCCGGGGTTTATTTGCAAGAAGAGCTCCGTTACACCTAGTGCTTTTTCCCCCCCTTTCTGCCTGATAATGAAAACTAAGATACTTTGCATGTTTCTTTACTTGCCCTCTTAGACAGGAAAGTAAGAGCTAAATTTGTAGCTCAACTCTAGATATATATATATTTTTGCTTTCTGTTGTCATGGCTTATAGCTAAACAAATAAAAGCTATTGCTTACCTACCTGCATATTTAAAGGAAAGTAAGCATTTCTGAACTTCATGTCTACATATAAATTAGGACAGGCAAATTTTACGCACATCTGTGCCCTCTTTCGCCCTGTTTTTTGGCGACGAACCACCGGCCACCCAAACTAAACTTGTAGTATGTGAACTGTTTTTGCATCTGCCCCCTAATGAGAAACACACACGGAGGCTGCTCCGTTCCTGGGACTTGAAACAGAAATGTGAGGAACAGAGCCCAATGTCTGAGCAGCCTGATGTCACTTCCAGTGTCAGCACTCGCCCATCTCTCTGTGGGAGGCTGTTTCCTGCTGTGAATTAGCATCAGTAAACACTAAGAATTGCCACAGGTATAGTTGCAAAAAAATCCCAACAAAAATAATAAGGAAAACAATGTTTGAGAGCACATTTGGCGACTGTGAAACCAACTCCATTACAGACTTTTGCAGCAGTAAATAATTAGAAACATATCACAACAGTGACGCTGCATTTAGCCATGGGGAGCATGTAAGCGAGAGAGAGAGGGAAATATGTTTTTTTCCCCTCTCCACATTTTCCTAGCAATAAAATACTCAGGTTTGTGTGCAGGAAAATGTAGCATCTCTATGAGAGAAGGTCGGAGTGGGGGGGGCATCTTGATCCTCCGAATTAAACAAGCAATAATTGCACATTTTTTATTATAAAGGTTTTTCTGCAAAGGTCTTTAGAAGATACTTGAAGGGCTAGAATTACAAAGCAGTGGAAGATTGGGGAGGCAGCAGTAGCCAGCAAAAACCACAATGGAACAGGGGCTAGGAGTCTGGGCGGATCAAAGAACCCTCATTATAATTAGCCAAAAATGTGACTTTCTTCATCAAAACTCTGTGCAAATAATAACTAATTAATTAATCATGCACCAAAGCGGTGTGGCATTTCTGAAACAATTATGCTCCCCCGGTGCAATCAGCAAGCACTTCTCCCATAAGAGCCACCTGCCTTATTCCTATAAAACTCAAATGTTTGCGTCTTTTTAGTCTTTAAGGAGAAAGGGAAGAAAACCTATCAGAGTATGGAGGGGCTAACTGATCCCACCCACAACTTCCCCACCCTGTCCTGTCCTGGAAAAAAACCAACAACCCACAAATCTTTACAATCTAAGAAACTTGTTGCAGAAGGACCAACGAATGGAGAAATAAAATAAAAAAGTGAATTCGGGTACCAGCTTATGTGACGTTAGTGACTGTTGTAACGAATGGGGATCTACAAAAACATTGTTGCAGGGTGGTTTGGTGCAGAGTTACAGCCAGCTAGCTACGCTCCCTTCCAGGATACTCCATTTCAGCCCCTATTCCCAAGGGCTTTCTGTTTCCCCTCCCTAACTGTCAGCCAGCATTCTGTGGTCCTTGAACATGCTCTCCTGACTGCGGCTGCACACACACACACCCTTGCACATGCTGATACCTCCCTCTTGGATGCAGATGCCAACATCTTGGCTTCGCAAGGATCCACACTCGGAGGATGGTTTTATGAACAGGTGGAACAACCAACAAGAGAGACAGTTCTGAGACAAGAGGAACCACCAGAGTGGGCCACGCTTTCTCCCCTGCCTAGTAGCTGTCAGTGGTGCTGTGTTGACCTTGCTGCAGGTTATCGGGAGGAAGAGGTGGAGACAGCAATGAGGTGCAAATGCACAAGCAGAGCCAATCCAATGCTCCTGATCTCTCCTCCTCCTTCCTGATAAACCACAGTGATGCAAGTGATAGGAGGTCAAGGAAGTGCTGCCCCTCTGCCAACTGCTACCACTACACACAAGTGGAATATTTACTGTTGGTGTCCCTGTCTGACTTTCTCGTTCTCCCTTCTTCAACCCCAGCTCAAGCCCCACCTCTCCCTAAAGTTCTTAGCTCTCAGCCAAATCAGAATGGATTGCATTGCTCATATTCCGCCCATGTTCATCTTCTCTTATCCCTCTCCTCTTCCTTCCCCCAAACACTCTCCCGATTCCCACTTATTGCAACTGTAAGCTCCTAAAGGCAGAGACCTGACTATTTAGCCATGTGTGAGCCAGTGTGGTGGAGCGTTCAGGGTGTTGGACTAGGACCTGGGAGACAAGGATTCTAATTCCCACTCACTGGGTGACCTTGGAGAAAAGGCAGGCTATAAAAAGCATAAACAAAATATTTTTATGGCACTAAAAAATAATGGTACAGACTTCGCGAAAAGTCACAATTATTGTGCACTAAATATCTACCCATGGTCTCTTGCTCAATGCAGAGGGCACAGAAGTCATATCCAAGTGGGAAAATACATCAGGAAACAAAACAAAACCTACTGTATACTGAATATTGCCAGAAGCCGGATGAAATTACATCCATTAGAAAAAGAAAAAAGCCAAACCAACTGCTAAATCTCGTTAAGTACTCATAATCATTCCTCTAAAAGCCTGAGTCACAAAAGCCTGTCTGAAAAGCCTGAGTCAGATAAAGTCTGCTTGCTAAACTCAGTGAGATATCCCTAAAAACAGTTCATTAAAGTCTCACCCAAGTGATGTTTAGGCTTCTGCTTCTGAACAGAGCTCTCCCCCATCCTGTCCCATCTTTTCTGAATTGAGGGGAGATTCATAAATAGCTTGTGGTAGAACTTTGGTGGTTGTGTGTGAAAAGTGTGGGGTGTCAAGGTAGGAAAAATCCACGATTTCACTGGGTTTTCCCCCAAGGTCTTGGGCGTACCCACTTTTTCATCTCCTTGGAACACAAACAAGGACCATACTGAGAAAGATTTATAATGAGTGGTTGCATTCCATACCTGAATACTGAAGCTCTGCGACTCGATAAAAGGCAGAGTAATTTTTTTGTAATCCTCCCCAGTCTCCTGGATGAGAGACAGTTCCTGACGCAAATATTTCTGAAGGTGTTTCTCCGTTGCTGGGTAAACCACAGTGGTTTTTATCTCTGAAATGTAAAGATAAGATTGCTATCAAAGAAGAGTAGTCTACATTCTTCCTTCTGTGTCCTTGATCAATTTCTAGGAATTGTCTGCATGGTGTCTGAAAAGCTAAATGGTGTGGTTGCCACCTAATCCTGCTTCCAATCAGGCCACAAGTTCTCAAGTCCTATCAAATGACTGAATATGCCATAAAGTTAAGCAATAAATTACAGGTGTAAAAACCACAAATTGGTTTTTGGATAGCATAGGAGGGCATGATGGGATGTGAAACCTGAAAGATATCTTACCATTCAGTTCTGGTCAATGGAAGGAAGTTCAGAGAGATCAGCCACAGTCAAATGAAACCCCAGGCAGCCTTCACAGCAGGGGTGGCGAACCTCCAGCCTATAGGCCAAATTTGGCCCACAAGGTCTTCTCATCTGGCCACAAACCATGCCCACCTGCCCCACTCTTGGCACCATGTGAGACATCAGATGTGGGGTAGGTAGAGGCACAGCTGGATCACTTGTGCTCTGTAAAAGGTAGGATTGGGCTCCCTGTGCACCAGCCGATACATGGGGAGTTGAATCCTGCGCCATTGCGATCTTCTCTCCACCCCGTGAACAAGCTTTGACAGAACACCCACCTGTGAACCACCTGGAATCATATAATTGACAGGTGAGTGGCCCTGCTCGCCTGTCAAAGTTGACCTTTGGGGTGGGGAGAGGTAAAGATCTGGCCCACCTGGACAAAAAGGTTTCCCACCCCTGCTTTACAAAGTTTCTTCTCAAGGAGATAGCAATCGCTTTTAAGTAATCAGTTTACTGAGCAGGTATTACAAGGGCACAGAAACAAGCACAGAGTTAAGTGGTGTCAATTTCCAAAGCAACAACAGCACCATGGAGCCCCCAAACCAGCACCTATCAAACTTTGCTTGCATACACTCTGCTACACCCATCAGGTTTGAGCTCCCACCCTGAAAGATGGATCTGGCTCGCAATCCAGCAGCTGGAAAATGGACAACATTCTGTTATTACCTTGTCTGTTAAGAGGCTGGGCAGCATAATACACTGCACCAGACTTCCCCACCCTGGTTTCCTCCAGATGTTTTGGACTGCAAGTCTCATCAGCCCCACCAGAACAGAGCAATGGAGCTTGTGGTCCAAGAACATCTGGAAGCCACCTGGTTGAGAAAGGCTGCTCTACACCATTGTTCCTGTTAATCAAGGTATCCCTTCTGGGCTTGTTGGGTTTGGTGAGCACTGTTTTAGGGTGATTCCCGGAGAGCATATCTCAGAAGGTGGAGCTGGGGCAGACCAGAGATAGTAACGCTAGCAAAAGGAAAAATCAACAACATGCATACCTAGGAACAAAGGCACCTTTCAGCTATAGACCTGTTGGGAAACTTGCACAAGACTTTCAAGAACTGGCTGCCCATGACAACTCAGCTGCGCTCATCACAAGAACTATGTGTTATTCAAAGAAGAAAAAGGAAGGTTGCCTTCACCCTAGAAGCCAAAAAAATGCTAGTTTGCTAGAAAAGTTTGCATAGATGTTCCCAGCAAAAGATGGGTGGGAAGGGACAAACTGGGGAGAATATTTGTTTGACTCTTATATTTCCAATGAGCAAAGCTGAACAACAACAAATTATGGACATACTGGACAGGACCACTTCCAAGGGAGAGGCTCTCAGACATAAGATGGATAAAAAATGTATACAACCCAACCCTCAGAGAAAACAGTTGGTCCAAATAAAGCCCAACTCAAATCCCTAATGGCACAAGAGTACATGGAAATGGACACATCAAGCAGATGTCCAGCCTGGATTGGCAAAGGCTTCGCTTTTGTTTGTTTGTCCTGGACTTGATTCATGCAGTCACGTTCTTTTGGTGGAAATCCAACCCAGGTGCACTAGAAGCAAGCTGTCTGAAGTCACAGCAGCAGATTGGACATGTCCTCTTTTTACTCGTGAGGAGGGGGATTTGAGCTCATATTGCCACATACATACTATAGGACAATTCATCTAAGCCCCATGGTGGTCCCCACAGCTGGGTTGCTGTGAGAGCCCAGACGCGCGAAGCCAGTTCTGCCTTCAGGAAAGGAGATGCAGAATTTGCCATACTATTCAACACCTTCCAATTCATAACACTGTTAGAGGAGGTTTAGTAACTTATTAAGAGTCTCCACATGGCTTCAGTGTGGAATCCTTTGTTTCCTCGATACAGAACTCTTTGTTACCTCTCAATATGTGAAACGTATCTTGCTTAACATTGAGATTCTTGATTGATGGATGACAGATGGGGTGCTTGTTTTTCGACCTCAGGTTCAGGGTTAAGTATGGAACAGTATTAGATCTTGCTTGTTAATTACAAGCATTTATCCAATAAGCAAAAATCTGTTGATAACCTTTTAAACTTTCTGACAGCTCAGCAAGAAGGATGATGCAGATGGTAGGAAGGAAATGGTGAAAGAATTTTTCGGTAGAAATTTGTGAGAAGTCATGCCGAAGTTTCTAGGAAGACAGCTCAGCAGTGAGGAAAAGTCTGGCGTCCCCCACATGGGCTGTGAGGCATCTGGCAAAACCCTGCTTTCTTTTGTCCATGCTGCAGATCTGAAAGGCTGGGTGGTTTTAACTGTGATTAGGAAACCCGACTGGGCCTGGCGACCCAAGGCAGTTGCCAAGGTGGTCCTCATAATTACAATGAAAGCCTTAGCCATAAAATCACAGAACTGGTAAGTACCTTCAGGGATCATCTAATCCAGGGTTTCCCAAACTTGGGTCTCCAGCTGTTTTTGGACTACAATTCCCATCATCCCTGACCACTAATCCTGCAAGCTAGGGATGATGGGAGTTGTAGTCCAAAAATAGGTGGAGGCCCAAGTTTGGGAAACCCTGATCTACCCAACCACCTGCTTGGGATTATTATTATTTTTTGGTAAACTGCTTTGAATTGCTGTTACAGTTTTTCAATCAAGCGGTGTATAATTTTTTGATTACATGAATATACAAATAAAGCTTTAGTGCAGAAAGCAACTACAGCTTCCCTGACAGAGGCCCGGCCAGCCTTTCTTTAAATACCTCCAGTGCCTGAAAGCCCACCTCTTCCTGAGCCAGTCTGCTCCACTATCAAAACAGTTTGCACTGCTAGGAAAGTATCTTCTGATATTTAGCTGAAATCTGCTTCCCTGCAGTTCCCACCTGTTGGTTCTAGTCCTGGCCTCTCAGCAAAAGAGAACAAATCTTCTCCATCTTTTGCGTGACACCCCTTCAGATACCTGAATGCTGGTATTATGCCTCCCTCTCAATTTCATCTCTCCCACCCCCAGCCCTGTGCCCATGGTGCCAAGTGATCCAACTCCAAATGAAATAATTGGTTACAGTATGATCCCAATTCCTTTCCTTCGTTCCTCTGAACTTAAACCGGGCTGCAAAGGAAGATTCAGTTGCAGGAATCAGCTGTGCTTGGCAGTTCCTGAGTTGGTCTGCCTTGCTTGCCAAGAAACAATCTGGAGCGCATTTTAAGGCTCCTGTTTCTTTCCTCATAGCAGCACCTTTACACTTGACCTCACGTAAGACATCAAGTATAGATGGGCACAGTGTAAATGGCTTTGTAGACCAAATCAGAATTCCTATGGAGAGTCCCCATTGCTGTTCTAAACACACCCAACTTTTTCATACTTTCCTCATAAGGACTTGTCTTCCAGAGCTCTCATCACCCTGGTCACTCTTCTCTGGACACAATTCAACAATGTCTTCCTTAAAATGTGGCATCCAAAACTGGACCCAGGAATGCAGACATGGACCAGTGCTGAGTAGAGCACTGGTCTACTCTACACTATGAGACTGAGAGCTAGTGCAGTGAAATGGTTTGGGTGTCGGAATAGGACTTGGGAGACAAGGATTCAAAGCCCCACTCACCAATGAAGTTCACTGGGTGACCTTGGGCCAGTTGCTGTCTCTCTGTCTAACCTACCTCACAGGGTTGTTGTGGGGGTTAAATGACGAAGGGGAAAACCGTGTACGCCACCTTGAGCTCCTTGGAGAAAATGGTGGGATAAAAATGCAAT
Source organism: Podarcis muralis (assembly GCF_964188315.1). Taxonomy (NCBI): domain Eukaryota; kingdom Metazoa; phylum Chordata; class Lepidosauria; order Squamata; family Lacertidae; genus Podarcis; species Podarcis muralis. Next base: position 14,222,810 of record NC_135669.1, on the reverse strand, counting down.
ACATACTGTACATACCAACATACTTCTTATGATATGGACACTATTCTCCTGTTAATGCAGCCTAAGACTGCTTTAGCCTTTTAAAGCCGGAAAATGGATGTAATACCTTCAGAAATGTAGCATGTTAAAAAAAAATTGTCAATTCTTTCCTTTCTGGTATCACAGTTTCTTGCAATCCTTCCTCTTTGTCCCATTTCTGCTTTCCGTCTCTGCACGTGTTCCTTCATTGCATGGAACCAGCTGCCAACGCTTCTGACCAGAGTCACTTGGGTGACTATTCTTACACATCCGATTCCGTTTGCTACACTAATAAACCACAAAGAATGTGCCTTTTTGCATACACTGGAATGCTCATTCAGCTGCTGCTCGCAGGTCATGATAGCACTGGGAACATGGAAGCCACATAACTGTTTCCATTTCAATGCAGAAATGCATTCATTTTATCTCTAGCTATCAGTTAACCTGCAGACCAAGCTTGTTGCTAATGAACGTATTTCTGAGTATCCCTGAGGATTGCAAGAGCAAAAAACTGAACTCTCATGACTGGAGGCTGCTTGCTACCAGTCCAGACACTGAAAATCCCCCGTAGGAAACTGGCAGGCTCTACTGGCAAAAAGAGAGGGTCAGTGCAAATGTCAGCACCCTTCATCATAGCTGCTGCTAATTAGCTAGGCTGAAATAGAAGGGGGAGCAAACCCCTGGGTGAGTGACCCTCCCAATTTCCCAAAACTGCAAAACAGCAAATGTGCCAGAGGAGCCTGAAAGTGTTTACTACAGTCTGCAAAATAATCTGGACATTTCAGGGCCCAGGAAGTGCAGCTGAGTGCTTTTTCTCATTGGTTCATCCCATTTATTCTGGTGTGGGGCTTGATATTTATTTATTTGTAATTTTAATGAATGTTTTGTTTATATGTTATGTATTGTACCCTACCCAGGTATTTGCCCTAACCCTGAGCTAGGTGGACAAATGCTTTGACTCCAAATAAGATGTCTTCCCATTTTCTTCTTATGGATTGTGTGGAAAGAGAGAGCTGTCCTGCTCACCCTCCAAGTTTAAGTCTTTAACAGATACTTGCTACCCATTTTCAAACTTTGCCTTCCATCAATGAAGACTAGGATCTTGAGCCTACATGAAGAAAAGCTGAGGTGCCTAGGAGTCCTCATACACCTCCCCTCTCATACTGTGATATCTAATTACTTGTTAATGGCATGGGATTTAGCACCCTGCCTTTTCCACTCTCATTTGCTCCAACCTCTGCACCGTAAGAAACATGCAGCATGATTTAATAGATGCCAAGAGGTTGTTTTGTGCTTAATGAAACACAGCTAATATTCTCAGTTTATGAAACCATCAAACTCAGTCAAGTCAACCCTGGATAAATCACAAGGCATTTTAATTTCCACAGCTACACATCGTCGGGTTCAGATTAAAACGGAAGCCATGGAAAGCACACTCAAGACACAGATTCAGCTAATAGCAAAAAATAAACAAATAGCCCCATATCAGAACAGTGCAGAGAAGCCATGCCAAGCAATCTCTAGCCTATGAGCAAAAATGCTACCGCTAATACCATTAGTGTTGGAAGTAGAGAAAGGATTGCAACTGGAAAAAGTCAACAGGATCCCAGGGAGACACAGAGCACAGCATGAACTTATAGAATGCAGTATCGTAAGATTTGGTGATTGTCCACAGGCTTAAATGACTTTCAAAGGGAATCAGACAAACTCAGGGAGGAAGAGAAGTATTTCAATGGCTATTAATCATGATAGCTAGACAGACCCTCCAGGTTTAGTGGCAGTATATCACTGAATACTACTTGCCAGCGGTGGCACAACAGAAGGGAAGGCCTGTTGCTTTCGTGCTCTGTGGGCTTCCTGGAGGTCTCTGGTTTGCCACTGTGAGAAACTGGATGCTGGAAAAGTTGGGTCCTTGGTATGATCTAGAACTCTGTTTCTTATACCAGAACAGAACTTCCCCTTGCTTTTGCCAAGAAAGTAACCAGGGGGTGATTGCAAAGAAATAACAAATGCTCCAGGTCCAAAAGGGGAACGTCAGCGATGGATGCGAATTAGACCTTTCCCCAATATTCTGCCCTTGCCAGTTAAGGCTCACTTGCAAAGCTGCACCTGCCCTCCAAGAAAATTTCTGATAGCAGATTGGAGCTCCACCTGATGGAAAGGCAAGTGAATACAATTTCTGTCTCTTTGCCATCCATTATCTCTGTGCTGTTACACGTATGCTCAAATGCATGTAAAAGTTATAAGCCGATTGTCTGCCCCTGAATCTAGGTTCCCACGCTTATAAGCTGCTTATCAGCTCTTGTATCTAAAGGCTTGGTTGTACTTCAGGCATAATTTATCACCCAGACAGATAATAATCGGCAGAGTATTTGGAAACTGTTCACCTGTACCAGCACAAAAGCCATTAATCCTTTGGAATCAAGTTCCAAGCTTAGGCAGTGTGCTTTAGGTTCAGTTCTCAAAGACGTCAGCTGAAGAATCATCCAGAAGAGGGAAGAGATACTAGCCGAGATCACAAATCCTCCTGCCAGCGAACCCTTTGTCTCGCTTCTTCTTTATTTCCCATTGTTTACAAAGTTGCAAATCCCTTCAGAAATAACTAGAAAATGGAGTGCTGGGGAAGAGTACTGTGCCACAAGAAATAAAACAACACACACACAGAGAGGAGGCTGCCTGGTGTGTTTCTGAATGAGTTGGTGTTTGCTGGCCTTGCTCTTTCCAACTAAGTTGTATCCAACTAGATTCACTGGAATTAATGGAACCAACTTAGTTATGTCCATTATTTTCAGTGGGTCTACTCTTAGTAGGATTAACATTACTAGGGGTGGGTTATCTTGCTGGCTTCTCAGTGCTGGGCATGACGGGATCACTCAATCAGTCTGATGCACCACAACTGTACAATCACAAGGGAGGCTGCCTTCTGCATCTCTGCACGAGTCACTGCTCCAGTCTAGCTTCCTTCTAGCCAGTCTTAGCTGTGGGCAAGCTATTCCCACATTGGGTGTGATTACAGCATTCAATCACTCCATTCAGGAGCAATGTTCAGAACGGTGACTCATGCAGAAAAAGAGCAGGAGGGCTCTTGCAGTAGGAAGGATTATTATTACTTTTACATTCACAACAAGTAGGCCTTTAAGCTCCAAGACTCAAATCCAATGTGCTATTTTATTTAAATCCTTTCCCCATGTTCTGTACCCCTAACTCAAATTCTCTCTCTCAAAACACACTATTATTAGTCCGGGGGGGGGGGGGGGAGAGACAGCAAAAAGTAGGAAGGAACATGGGAGTCAACCTAATTAGGGCAGTCCTCATTGCCCAGTATTGTCTACTTTTACTCTTCAGAGTTCTGGCAGGAGATGCCAAGGACTGAAATTTGGACCCTGATGATAAGAAGTCCCAGGCTCATATGCTCACCCCTTGCTGGGGCAGCTTCTCGCTTCAATTAACCACAGTTTAGCATTATGTCTACATCCTAAACTGTGGCTGATCTAAACTATGGCTTGTTGAAACAAAGAAGCTTCCACCTTGAAGTTAGCGTGTTTCTCCCAAAAAGAGAAATAGTTAAGATTAACCAGTTTGTTGGGTTCAAACAACACAGCTAGGTGTGGTGATTAAAAAATGGAAGCAAAAGCTTCTGATTTTTCTCCTTGCAGCCATGCCAAATGAAACATTTTTAAAGCTTCTTTGGTTAAAAGTGCAGTTAACCAGGATTCTGAAGGACGCATCCGTGCGGTGTGATTATCAGATGCATGTTGCTCTCCTCATATCCACTCTTGGTAAATGCATCAAAGAGAAAAATCAAGGTCATTTAAGGGACCACTCCAAGATTAATGTAGGTACAGGAAAGTCTCGGGAACTACAGCTGCAGCAATTGGATGAATGCTCCCAGAACATGTGGAGAGTGTTTGTAGTGAGTTTACAGTAGGCAATGTAAAAAATCAAGGCCCGTTTAACTTTAGATTAAAATTTTTGGCAAGTACTTTTGCTGGAAAGGGGATTTAGGCTTTTACCTCCTGAGTCTGATTGTTCTGACTTCAGGAAGTGTAAACCAACTAAAGCATTCAACCAATAAAGAAATAACAAGAGGGGTGAGGTAAAAAAGCTTGTTGAGCTCTTCTAAGCTGGAGATGATCCACAGATGACTGTGGCTCCAAAGGAGCTATTACTAGCTGCAGGGGAAATGCCATAAAATTGAAACACGGTACATGGAAAATATACATAAATACAATGAGCTATCCGGTTCATTTTTTAAACAAAAGTAGTGGATGTTTTCATTCATTCTGGGAAAATGAGCAGATTTCAAACAAAATCCACTTGCACACCTTACAGCAACTCGCAAGTGTCCTCTTCTTTATCAAAGAATAGAGAGCAAACTTTGTGTGTTAATTCCGCCTGCCATCAACTTGGCAGCAGCCCTTTCCTCAAGCTACAGCAGAGGAAGGGAAGGGAAGCAGGACCACCATCAGGACCACTGAGAGACAACATCTGACTTCTCCACGTCTTGAATTTTTCTGCCCCAGCTGGTCATGATAAGAACTCTGCTTTCCCCCCTCTTCTCTCCCATTCAGGGCCTGCTCAATACAATTTGCTGCCTGAGGCGAAGGACAAGATGGCGCCCTCTCCCAAGACACATACAGAAGCCAACAGGACGAGTAGTTGAATTTTACTCCAATATTGATGAAATGACTTTATCTTCCACTGCACATTGTATCTTCCATTTCCACTAGCACAGGAGGTAGAGTGCTACATGGCACTCATAGCACTGGCCACCGCCTGCACCACAATATCTGCCGCCTGAGGCAGCTGCTTCACTTTGCCTCATTGTAGGGATGGCCCTGCTCCCAAACCGTTTTCCTTTTATGTCATGTACTGTATTTGTGACTGTAAGCATGAGGTCACGGACCATCTTATTACTGTTCTTGGTCAGGTGCTCTAGGAGCCTTTTTAATCTGTCAAACGAAAATTAACAATTCATGCTAAAAACAAGGTAGCTGCCTTGCAACATGAAGATGGGGAATGCAGACTTTCTCATTTTCTATTGGAGATGGCATGTTTTCTCCCTCGATAGCCCCTTCATCTGATCCTCCCTTCCTCATCCACTCTGAAGCACATTCCCTTCGTGCAACAGTTGAGGGTTGGGGCATAAACGACTGCAATGAGAAGCACTTCATCCCCTTCTTTTAACTGGACTATAAATGTCTACACGTAGCATCCAGGTTGCAAGATGCTGCAGTTGCACATCTGATCCTAAAAAGGAGGGCCTTGCAGGGAGACCTATGCACTCACCGGAGTCGTTTTGTTCAAGGGTCGCAATGGCCCTATGTATGATTTAATGAAGCTCTTTTGAGGAAAGATATATAGCAAGCAACCCAGGTGCACATGATTTTGATTTCTCTTAAAACACTCATGTTATCTCCCTGCCCGCCTGCCCCAAATCACACTTGATATTGTGTCTTTACCCCAATGAATCTGTTCGTTCCCATTTCTTTATTCCTAGAGCTCAAGTGACATCAGTAAGAGATAGCTCCATTCTGGAACTGGCAGATCCTCCTTTCATATACTGGGGAATTCTCACTTACGTGGGGGTTCTGTTCTGGGTCGCCATGTGCATCCGTGGGACATGTGCAAGTCCCTTTCACCCTGTTTCCCACCCCATGTCCTGCGGACTACCCCTGAATTAAAATATGGGGACTATATGAACTACTAGCAGATCCAAACGGCAACAGAGACAGTCAGTTCTACCCACCCAAGATGCCAGCATGTATTTATAGGTGTCAACAATACTATTGTTTCTGCTGTGAACCCAAGTTAAGTTCACACCAGAAGGTGGGACACTGCTACAAAATCCCTTTCCCTGGAGCTTATTGCTCCCACCAGGGAGCACGAACAGCCATTCCTCCCCCTCTGAGAGGTTTCCCCTTTCTTGTCTCCTTGGACAATATAGCCAGGATTGGGGAATAGCTTGCAAGTACAGTACAAAATGGAAACAATTTCGAGGGGTTTCTATGTGGTAATCAGATGTAATGCATATGTATAATGATGTGCTAACCTAAATAGCAATTTGTTTCAAAACCAGAATTTCATGGGGGAGGTTTCCCTCTCAGCCCAGAGTCAGACAGCCTGGCAGGGTTAGCTTTTTCATTCCGTGCCAGAACTCTGGCTTGATGGAATTCACAGGAAAAATCGTGCTAACGCAAAATGCAGAAAAAGCCACAGAGGCAGTCTGGTCCAGTTCCCACCATCCACGTGTTCGAGGAACAGTCTCCCGGCATCAGTGAAGAATTCTTTTGGAGGAAGTCGGAATGAATGAAAGGCAAAGCCAGGCTCCCACTCGCTGCAAAGTAGCTATAACAGAACATGCAGAGACCAGGAGCATTAGGGAGCAGGGTGGTGGCGGGGAGCCCCTGCTGTCATGGTGCAGACTAGAGGGATGGGAACAGACATTCCTGTAGGTGGGACAACTGGAGCTCTTGCCTTGAAGGTAGGGAGGAAGAAGAGGAGAAGGCATGGAGAGCAACTGAAATCTCAGCAGCACTAAGCTACATGAGGTCACTCAGGCCTGGTCTACACTGGTGTTCTTCAATCTTCAATCTTGGGTCCCCAGGTGACTACAATTCCCATCATCGCTGACCACTGAGCTATGCTGTCTGGGAATGATGGAGTTGTAGTCCAACAACACCTAGGGACAACAGTGGCTTACTCCAGTAGTCTTCACCTTTTCCAGACCCTGGGACCACCTTGAATCCTGACATGCAAATAGGGACCCACTTCTCTCTTTTTTTTACCATTTATTTGTATGGTGGTAGTGTTGCTCTATAGTAAAAGCTATGGTTTTCCCAGTAGTGATGTATGGAAGTAAGAGCTGGACCATAAATAAGGCTGATCGCCAAAGAACTGATGCTTTTGAATTATGGTGCTGGAGGAGACTCTTGAGAGTCCCGTGGACTGCAAGAAGATCAAACCTATCCATTCTTAAGGAAATCAGCCCTGAGTGCTCACTGGAAGGACAGATCCTGAAGCTGAGGCTCCAATACTTTGGCCACCTCATGAGAAGAGAAGACTCACTGGAAAAGACCCTGATGTTGGGAAAGATGGAGGGCACAAGGGGAAGGGGACGACAGAGGACGAGATGGTGGGACAGTGTTCTCGAAGCTACCAACATGAGTTTGACCAAACTGTGGGAGGCAGTGGAAGACAGAAGTGCCTGGTGTGCTCTGGTCCATGGGGTCACGAAGAGTCCGACACGACTAAACAACTAAACAACAACAGTGTTGCTGTCACCATAGATCAGGCTGTAACTCAGTAGTGGGTCCTGTCCCACAAGCTGAAGACCAAAGGTCCACACAACAGAACAGGGATCAGGTGAAAGGTGGTGCTTGTGTTTGTTATTCCTAATGCTCCCCTATGTACAAAAATGCTTGCAAAGAGAACCCCCCCCCCCCCCGCAATGTTTATATTCCAACCTTTCCCTCAACAATCTACAAAACAATTTAACAATTTAACAAAAAGCAGCCAATGGCATTCCCCCACAAAACACAAAAGACGGACAAACAGAAGAACAATAGCACCACAGCAATAAAAACAACAGAGCTGAACAAGGGCAGACTGAATGCAAAGAGAGAACTACTTCTCATCTAAAATCCATCAGTAAGGAGGCCAAACAAGTCTTCTTTGGTTTTGAGTTCTAACTCTGAAAAGGCCCTGGCTTGTGCAGCCCCTCCCACCAGCCCCAGTGCATTAGAAATGAAGAAGAGGAGGACAGAATATGGCAGAAGAGCCTCTAAAGAGGAGATAAAAAAGTGGGGTGGTTCATAATGGAGACAGCTGTCCTTAAGATATCCTTCAGGGCCAAAGCTTTGAAGATCACAAGCAATCTTTCCATGATTTGAGGTGCTCCACATATTCCAAGGGCTACCCCCCAGTTTCCAAAAACCACTTCTGGAGAGGAACCTCGGTACATCTGAACACTAGGCTACATGCCAGCCATGCAAAACCCAGAGATTCTGGCACACACAGGTATCTCCATTGAGGCATGAAAGAGGCGTTATCACACTTCAAGAACACATTTCAGCCACGCAAGAATGCTTGAGGAAGGCATGGAACAGGGCTGGTGACGGATGTGGCCTAGGGAGAGTCCTGAGGGCCAGGTAGAGAGGGCTGGAGGGCCGCATTTGCCCCTAAGGCCCAAGGATCCTCACCCTGGCTGAAGGCTCCTCTTTTTGCAACATTACCAGGTCTGCCCAATTGTTCCTGCAGATGACACAGCCTTATTATTATTATTATTATTATTATTATTATTATTTATTACCAAAGCAAACCTGGGCAGTAGGCAAATCATAATTATTTAGAAAGCCGAAAGTGGACTTGTTCAGGCAGATGCAGAGGCCTACAGTGTGTGCATCTCATACTACAGCCAGCTATCAACCCACTGTCATCTCTATTGATATGGATTTTAGGGGGGGGGGGATCCCATACAAATTAGAGCAATGGACATAGAAGTTTTTTGGACTTCAACTCCCACCATCCTCTACCACTGGCCATCCTGCTGGGGATCCTAGGAGCTGTAGGCCAAAGCAGGCACTGCGTTGTTTTCCCCAGCCTTAGAGTAACCTAATTTTGCATGTTTATTTTGCTTGTATTTACTAAACAAAGCTAAAAGCCTCGGAACTGCCAGGCTTCCCATTATGTGCTTGCAATTGGCGCGTGTTCATTGTTGCTAATGAACTTACGAAATGGAAAACATTGCACCACAGTGTATAACATTCACCCCCCTCCATTCCCATTTTATCTTCACAAAAGCCCTGAGAGGCAGGTTGGGCTGAGAGATATGAAAATGGCCCAAGGTCACCCAGTCAGCTTCATGGCTGAGTGGGGATTCGATCCTTTTCTTTCCAGTCACAGCCCGACACAGAAAATCCATTATCTGTCTTACCACTTTTGTCTCTAGCCATGGAGGCAAAGAATAAGGGGTCGTGGCCAACTACTCCGAGTAGACCCATTAGTCATGTCCATTAACTTCAATGTGTCTACTCTGAATAGGACTAGCATTGGCTGCAGCCCACGATTAAAAAGCACCTAGGAGAAAAACCTTTCATGGGCCACCAAAGTCGTGTCTCTGGCAAATCTGTTTCTATGATTCACGCTCTCAAATGATCCTATGCCCTCAATGGAAAAGGGAAAATTGGCACTATGAGGCTTGCCATTTTGGGGCATCTCACATCAGTGGAGGTTGCCATTTGATGTATATATTTAGACCACCAGGGAGTAAAGTGGAGCAAGAATAACCCATAGCCACGCAACAGCATCTCACACAGCAGAAGACGGGACAGACTGGTTTTCTCTGATTATGGCTTTTCTAAGATTATGGCTTTTCATCCTCAACTGCAAAAACAACCTAAGACCACTAATTAGCAGACATGACTCAAGCAAAAGGTGGCAGCCGGCTGAGGAATGGTGTTTTAAAACAAAAGCCCATGTTCAGACAGGCACTTCACTTACAGACCTCACGGCTGGCCAAACCTAACCACAGCAGTGGGTCGGAGAGCTTTAAAAAAAAGAAAATCACATTTGGCAACCAATGTGCCCCCTTTGGTTTCAGATAGAACATAAGTAGACAAGTCTAAAAAGCCTGGAACACAAATGTTCACAGCCCTCTAGTAGCTATGGTGGCTCATTTAGCAGAAGTAATGTGTTTAGCGATAACTCTGGACGTGTTGGGTTCTGACCAAACTAAGTCTCCTGCTGTATATTGTGATCTTGGAGGCTTAGTTTGGTCAGAATTGAGTATACACTTCTAGCTAGAGTGTAAATACATTACAGTCGTACCTTGTTTGCCAAACGCCTTGGAACTTGTCCGTTTTGGCTCCCGAACTATAAAAAACCGGTTTTCGAACATTTTTCGGAAGCCGAACATCTGACGCGGCTTCCATTTGAGCGCAGGAAGCTCCTGCAGCCAATCGGAAGCCGTGCCTTGGTTTTCGAATGGTTTCGGGAATTGAACAGACTTCCTGAACGGATTAAGTTCAAGAACCAAGGTATGACTGTACAGCTTTGGGATCCAGTTCTCCACAACCACATTGGGAATGTTCTGTGCAGTTTTGGGAACCACGTCTCCAAAAAGGAGATCACAGAGCTGGATGGGAAAGGCAGATGAAAGGGCAACTAAAGCTACAAATCTGTTGCCCTCCACCTATATTGGAATACAATTCCCATCAGACCCAGCCAGTTTGAGTGTGCTAATGGGCCAAAAAAATCTGGAGGGCACCAGATGCAAGACGGTTGCTATTCACATTTAAGCCGAGAAAAAGTTCCAGAAAATGCAGTGGGTGCAATCCTAGGTGGACACGCCCAGGAATGCACTGGATATCGGCCAAGGAATGGGAGCATCTTCCCTGCAAAGAAACACTAAAGCACCTTGGAGCTTGTTAGCATAGAAGACAGTGAGTGGATAGAGATGCTTGACAGATGTTTATAAAAACTATTAATAACATGGAGGAGTGTATAGAGATGAATCCACCCACTCGCTTCATACTAGAACCCGAGTGACCCAATGAAATTGACGTGTATTTTATTCTGGAGCAAAACATGAAAGTATTTCTTCATACCAGGCAGAATTAATTTATAGAAGTAGGTGCCAAAGCATGTTCTGGAAAACCCTGGGACTCCTCAGAAGTTTGTTAGGAGATTGCTCAATGAGAAGACGAGTAATGGTATGAGCTCCTGTAGGTGCCTTGTTTTTAAGTTCCTATAATTTGTAGCTGGATGTGGGTGGCACAGTGGGTTAAACCACAGAGCCTAGGACTTGTTGATCAGAAGGTCGGCGGTTTGAATCCCTGCGATGGGGTGAGCTCCCGTTGCTCGGTCCCTACTACTGCCAACCTAGCAGTTCGAAAGCACGTCAAAGTGCAAGTAGATAAATAGGTACCGCTCTGGCGGGAAGGTAAATGGCTTTTCCGTGCACTGCTCTGGTTCGCCAGAAGTGGCTTAGTCATGCTGGCCACATGACCCAGAAGCTGTACGCCAATAAAGCGAGATGAGTGCCACAACCCCAGAGTCGGTCACGACTCGACCTAATGGTCAGGGGTCCCTTTACCTTTAATCTGTAGCTATTTTATGGTGTTGGTCTTTCTGTATTTGGGTTTTTATACAGGATTGGAATTTTCGGATCCACTGTGGAATTTTTATTGTATTGCTGTTGTGCTCTAACTGATTTTGCCAAAGTCTAGAAAAACTTGTTTTACAAGGCGCCCCACAAAGATAATAAAGGCAGAGCATTTTTCCTGAAATACAGCTTTCCAAAACATGCACTCCTGCAATGCATATTTGCAGGGGGCTTTCAGTTGGGTCAGGCTTTCAATTAACAGGAGTTGACAGCAAGGACAGGCCATTTCCATTCTGTGTCATAAGTCTGTTTTGTCTCTCATTTTCTGTGGATTTTTCAAATTGCACCAAATCCACATTTAAATTGTATACATTTTATACACACTTGCCCCTAATTACACATTTTGCATGCATTTCCCCTCAAATCACACATTTTTGTACGCTTTTTAAAGAACCCCCGTCCCCAAGTATGTATTTTGTGTGCATTTTTCCTGCAAAAAAAAAAAAAAAAGTTTTTTTTAAAAAAACTGAAACTCACAAAATTCTGAGAAGTGCACAATCCAATCAGCAATTGCATTCTGATCTCTGTGTAAGTCTTGGAACTGTGAATGAGGCCAGTTCACTTTAAAATGAGGACCAAACAAAATTATCCTCCATCCCTAAACCATAATGCCTATCAGGCCATATCATTTGAACCTAAACTCAGCCAAAAATCTTCTGCGATCTGGAGGAGATCTGTGGCAGATACAGAAAGGTTCCCCAGTTGTGGTAGATCAGGGGTCAGCAACCTTTTTCAGTCATGGGCCGGTCCACCGTCCCTCAGACCTTGTGGGGGGCTGTACTATATTTGGGGGGGGGGGATGAACGAATTCCTATGCCCCACAAATAACCCAGAGATGCATTTAAATAAAAGCACACATTCTACTCATGTAAAAACACGCTGATTGGCGGACTGTCCACGGGCCACATTGAGAAGGCAATTGGGCTGCATCTGGCCCCCAGGCCTTAGGTTGCCTACCCCTGTGGTAGATGTTCTGGAAAAGGTTCTTCTACAACCATTGATTAAACATATCCCTTCCCCCCTGGGTTAGGAGGTATGGTGGGATTCTAATAGAACAGTAGACATCATTAGCTTCAATTTATTGGTGCGTGTATTTAGGCTTGTATCCCATCCCACCAGGTAAACATTAGCTGTGTTAAGCACATAATCAAACCAAGTACCCAAAATAGTGTGTCGAGGTAACTGTGGTCAACAATACAGGGGACCTCTTGAATTGACTGCTGAAATAAATATCATGTAAACCTCATGTTGATGAGAATGTAAACCAAGATCAATATTTTAGGCTGCAACAGTACACCTGTCTGCATGGGCTCATGTCAAAAATAAGTGAATTGGACTTGTGTACACATATTTAGGACCAGAGTGGTAGTTTTGGCTTTTAAGCAGATCCTATTTGGGCAGGGTAAACAAGCCCCTACTGAGGAATAGCACGACTAACTATAAAGTAATTCTAATTTCTAATTTCATATGAACAAGGTGGTGTGTATGCTGCGATTCCATATGTCCACACACACACACACACAGAGGGAAGAAAAGGAAGTTCAATATTTAATTGCTTAAGCTGCATCTCTTTGGGGTTATTCATTTACGTATTTAAAGAATTTTTATCCCACTCTTCAGCCAAAAGCAGCTTTCAGAGCAGTTTAAAGATCAATGAAAGCAAGACAGTCCCTGCCCTCAGGCCTACACTCTAAAATACACTACACAAAAGGAAAATGGATTGGGAAATACGCATACCCAGGTACCAGTTTTTATTTACAAGTTCCTCTAATGACCAGCTGGGTTAGAAACTATTCTAGATGCTTAAATGATAACTGTGTTAAATAATGGTAAATGATTTGAAGCGTTAGTAAGTTTTGATTAACTACGTGTAATTATTAGAAAATTGGGTAAATGGATATGGAAATCTAAGAGAATTTTTTTAATATAAGGAACCAGAAGAAGGGATGGAGGGAAGTCCGGAGAAGAAAAGGTTTTGAAAAGATATGGCAACAATGGGGAATTGGGGAGGGGTGTAAAAATGTTCTTTTTTATTGGTGTTAATGTGGAATTAAATTGTAGAAAATAATAAAAGTTTATTTAACAAAAAAGAAGAAATTGCTCAAGGAAAAGAAGAATGAAAGGATGCGGACCCGCTCTCTCTCTCTCTCTCTCTCCCCCCCTCCCACTGATCTGCATATTCATCCAGGAAGTGCAAATAAAGTCAGTCTGTTTAGAAATGTGGATTGAACAAAATGGTCAAGGATCCTTAACCTCCAACTCATCATGCCCCAGCGTTATAAAAATGATGAATCTCCTTGTTTTTAACTTAATTCTAGCTACAGGCTCTGAATTATGCTAGGTAATTTCATAGAATCATAGAATCATAGAATCATAGAGTTGGAAGAGACCACAAGGGCCATCGAGTCCAACCCCCTGCCAAGCAGGAAACACCATCAGAGCACTCCTGACATATGGTTGTCAAGCCTCTGCTTAAAGACCTCCAAAGAAGGAGACTCCACCACACTCCTTGGCAGCAAATTCCACTGTCGAACAGCTCTTACTGTCAGGAAGTTTGGTGCTTTTGGCAATGGCAGTCGGAGGCAGCACTTTGGGAAAACACAGCAAAGGTTGGTGGACAAGCAGGGGAATGGCCCTGAGAAGTAAGAAAGCTTTGGGGAGGGATTAGGCATTTGTTGAAGGAGAATGACTCATGAGCTGATGTTGCTGTTCCTCCCTCTGCCCAGCCAAGGACAATGTCTGGATTTCCAAAAGGTTTGTCTCACTGCCTGCCTGATCCTTCCAGCTGGCGACAGCTGTTGAGTCTTAGCAGTCATAATGTGCAGCCACAAGCATTGCCTTGGAAAACGGAAAGAAAATTCTCAAATTCTGCCAAAATTTCCAAGACCACAACTATGGTTCTTCTCTCCCTAACGCAAGCAGAGCTTCTCACTCTTCCGCTGAGGCACACTCATTTTCTCAAATAAGACTGGAGTGACGTTTCTCCAGTCTTAGACTGTGCAAAAAGGACACCAAGAACTGCTGGAGCCCAAGGGGAGACCAGTCTACTCTGTTTTGGCATGCATCAGGGTTCTGGGCACGTCTGGAAGCCATGTGCACCAAATCGTGCAGAAGCACAACAGGGAACTGCCTCAAAGAGCAGGTTGTTTTGCTGCATCATTGCATTCAGAATGACTAAACGTTCCGGTCTTACTTCATGCTGAGATGCAGAAGAATTTCTTGCTCCATATGACCAGAGCAGAGCAAGGCCAGAAGGAGCAAATCATGTAGCAATGCAGCAGACAGCCTCCCCTGGAGATGGGTTCTCAAGTACAGTGGTACCTTGGTTCTCAAACGGCTTGGCTTCTGAACAAATGGGCTCATGAACGCCGCAAACCTGGAAGTAAGTGTTCCGGTTTGTGAACGTTTTTTGAAAGCCGAACGTCCGACACAGCTTCTGCTTGAGTGCAGGAAGCTCCTGCAGCCAATCAGAAGCCGCACATTGGTTTTTAAACGGGTTCAGGTGTCGAACAGTAGATTAAGTTTGAGAACCAAGGTACCATTGTACAGTGGTACCTCGGGTTAAGTACTTAATTCGTTCTGGAGGTCTGTTCTTAACCTGAAACTGTTCTTAACCTGAAGCACCACTTTAGCTAATGGGGCCTCCTGCTGCCGCCACGCTGCCAGAGCACAATTTCTGTTCTCATCCTGAAGCAAAATTCTTAACCCGAGGTAGTATTTCTGGGTTAGCGGAGTCTGTAACCTGAAGCGTATGTAACCCGAGGTTACCACTGTACTTCTAAAAGGAGATCATGATCCCAGTTGGTATCTGCATTGGAGCTGAATTGATTTTATACATGTGCTGGAGCTGTTTTAAAGTTTTGAGATCTAGCTAGATCAATCTATCTATTTTTAAAAAACGGTTTTTATATATGCAATTGTTATTAACTGTTTTTATATACATACCTTTTTTAAAAAAATAAATTCTTATTATACATTAAATTGAAGTCATCCATAAACAAACAACTTAGACAAATTTGCAGGGGATAAGGCTATCAATGGCTACTAGCAAGGATGCTGTGCTCTGCTTTTGCAGTTGGAGGTAGTTGCTGGAAACCACAGCTGGGGAGAGAGTGCTCTTGTGCTTGGGTCCTGTTTGGTTAACCACAGGCATCTGGTTGGTCACTGTGAGAACAAGATGCTGGAGTAAATAGGCAACTGGTCTGATCCAGGAAGCTCTTTGTACGTTCTTCAAAACAGCAGGAACAACACAGCAACCTTTAATTACTTAATTTATTTCTTGGATCATGCTGTTAATTCTCTTAGGGCACGTAGCTGTGGGTTACTGTCCCAATTACTAATGTCTACATGTTCAAATCTGTACCCTAGGCCTCCCCACCCTATTTCCCCCCTTCTGTATTGGGTGTACGCATTGTGCAAACAGTTCAGAAAAGCTGGAGTCTTTCTCTTAGGTCCCGCCTAGGAAGATTTAGACTTCTCCCCATGATCCAATATCTTTTAACTGCAGCACGGTACATCAAAATTGCACGCGGCTGCACGCTGCTGCTTACATAAGCCTGCCGTAATGGGATTCTAACATACGCCAGTGCCTGGCTTTTACGGAGCATTAACCACCCAGTGTTTCTCCTGGACACACGGTACCTTTCTACGGCTAAACTGGATTAGATTGCCTCTTGCTGGAAATTGCATCTACTGTTCACAAAACACATGCTGTCATAACAGGGAAGTGTGACAGACTCTGGAAACTGGCCTAACAGAAACCAGATGTTAAGTGAAACAAATGGACTTGTGCAACTTAAATATTATTAAGAACCACGTTGCTTAATGGATCCGACGTTTACTGATGGATGATGGAGTGCCGAGCTGTTGCTTTTTAGAAATATATCATTCTGCTGTTGGCGGCCAAGTTCGCCTGCTTCTTAACTCAGGAAAGCAAAGCTACAGCCTCGATCTTGGGTTCAGCCAGCATTTCAAGCTTTCCAATGTGCCCTATCAAATAAGAAATTGGTCGAGGGGTGTTCAAGTGCGTCCATTTAGGGTAGTAACTGCTCCCAGGCATTGGTTTCAGGAGGGGGGTGGAATCAATTCATACCAATTTTCTAAATGGGTTGAGAGAATATCGAAAGCTTGCGTCGACAGATCCATATGCATGGATTTGCAGTGGTTGAGCCACGCTGACCCCATTCAAAAATCAATGCCTGATTAAAAGTAATAATTACAAGAGCACAAGCTTTTAAATGTTAAATAGCGGTGCCTTCCGCTGGATTACTTCGGCAGTTGATGGCTGGAGCGCAGCTAAGAGAAAGCCCCTGCCGGGATGCAGGAAAGGACAGAAGAGGAGAGAAGTCAGGTGGAGGCAAACTTTAGAAAGCAAGAAGAGAAGAGTACCTCTACTTCCTTGACCTGGAAGCTTTTATACAGGCCAGGAAGCAACACCTGAACCACTCTGGCATGTTGTGTTAAAGAGGCTCTTTCACTGGTCTATTATTTCCTCCTTTGTGCAAAGCACGATGGGGGCACCCAGGAACGTAGCTGCTGGGAGTCAAAGTCAAGGAACATGCAAAAACACACCAGTGAGTCAGGAAGGCGGCTGTTGCCCAGGAAAGCCCAAAGAGAACAAAAACAGTGCCCTTACTTGTCTATCTATGCCAGCATTCTCTTTTCACCATGACCTATGGGAAGCATGCAGCAAGTGGGACCTGAGTGCAACAGCACTCTCCCAGAAATCAGTATTCAGAGGCATAGCACCTCTGACAGCAGAGGAAAAACATGGCCACTGTGACTAGTAGCCATTGGTAGCCTCATCCCCCATGAATTTGTCTAATCCTCTGTTGAAGTCACACAAGTCGAGGGCCCTCACTACCTCTTGTGGGAGTAACTTCCATTGTGTGGCTGTCTGCTATCTATCCTTTATCACCCTCCAAGTCTAGCAGAGCCCAATGGCCTGCCTAGGAGGGCATGGCAAGTCTCTAGTCTGAGAACACTTTGCTGGCCTAGCAACAGCCCCCAAACCTGCAGCTCTGATAGCTCACACTGCACACACAAAGGAAGGCTCCCAGTTCTAGACCTGGCAATTCTAGCTTAATCCATGCAAGAGGAATCCCCATTTGACATCATGTTAAGTCCTAAATTCAAGACGCAATATGGATGCTAATCCTGGCACTGATCTATGCTTTGATGTGTGAGGCCAGCAGATGGAAAAGGAAGGGGGAATCGTGGGCCTCTCTTGCATCCCTATGGTCTTCTCCATTTAGGGTGTTATTTTCACAGACCAGTACTAAGTGTGTGGGGTGGCAGGAGATGAGATTTTGTCTGAAGCAGCCCCAGGTTTATTTGCTTCCTTTACACCAGTGCAAGTCACTGCTTTCCCAGCTCGTGAATGATGTCCCGTTTCAAGAACTGCCAATCAGTTCAGGTGCCAACTGCCATATTTTCTGAACATAGCTTTGGGAAACTGAGCCAAATCAGAAGCCATTCGGAGGCAAGGTGTACACACCAGCAGGCATGCGAACTAGTTTTTTGTGCTTTTAAGAGGAATGCTCTGCTGGAGCAGGAGGTAGTTAAGTGGCACAGCAAATGCTTTGCATATGCAAAGGTCTCAGGTTCAATCCTAGGCATCCCCAGGTAGAGCTGGAGAAAATTTCAGCTTGAAACCCTGCAGAACCCTGGCAATATTGAGCTAGGTTGGTCAATGGTCTTCCACTGTTCCCACCAACAGAGATCAAATCAAGAATGTATATACAACCACTTGTGGGCAAATGCGTGAATGGCTTCTGCTGAAAAGTGAGGGAACAATACAAAAACTCAGCCTCTTTAGTTGGATTTTATTTTTCATGCCTGCAAGTTTACACAATGCTAAAATCATCAAGTGATGGAACAGGCCTGCAGTAATTCATACCTGAAGTCAATGCCAAGGGATATGGCATGGAAAAGAAAGGGTTTCCTCTATGTCATG
Organism: Podarcis muralis; assembly: GCF_964188315.1. Lineage (NCBI taxonomy): Eukaryota > Metazoa > Chordata > Lepidosauria > Squamata > Lacertidae > Podarcis > Podarcis muralis. The sequence goes on along the minus strand of NC_135669.1, from coordinate 14,204,673 downwards.
TGACCAAGTCCAAGTGCCAGTGAAGTCTAGCCTCCCACTCTTTGGGAAGAGGCGAAATACCTGGAGCAGACAGAGCAAACAGCCTCCAGGCAACCAATTCAGAAGTACAGACAGACAGACAGACAGACAGACAGACACACGTGGCTTTCCTGGCCGATGAGTTGCCCAGACTAAGGCTGCAATCCTCTGCACAGGAATCAGGGATGTACTTCTCAGTAAACATGCACAGGATTGCATGGGAAGAGTGTAGCAAAATTTTGAATTTTATATCAGACAGAGGGACTTGACTGGCTCCCTGGGATGACCAGGTTCCCAAGCCCTGGAGTTTTCAGGTTCCCAGGCTACGGTCCACAGATCACCAGTGGTCTGCAAGCTTCATTCAGATGCCTGCGGCATGTCCACATTACATATTCATATTAATTTTTATCTGTTTCTAATTACTTCTTTTATTTATTCTATTACAATTTGAATTCTGCGGAATGCCAATTGTAATAAAAGAAGCAATAAAGATGCAATTAAAAATCATACAGCATCTGGCACAGTGCATTAAAATCACGAGAACAGGCAGAAAAATCAGTAAGTGATCTGCCAAGACCCTCAGCAATTTTCAAGTGGTCTGTGGAGGAGTGGGGGACTTGGGAATCACCCATCTATGTTAGGATCTTGGCTTTAAGGGCTTACATTTCTCTTATCAGACCTGGTTAAGTAAGGAGCATAAAGTGGGTCTATGGATCCGGGTTCAAGGCCAAGGGCACCAAACACTGCCGCTGCTGCACCTTTCGCATGCGTCAGCTCGGTGTAATCTACCATCTGTCTCATGGAAATGAGCTTTTCATGAGATATTTTAGGCATATGGCTGATGCAAATGCTAAATGGGATTCTCTTATGGAAAATATCCCTTTGCGGTGAAGCCTTGCTGCCTCTCCGAGGACTAAGCAAGAGTAGCTCGTGCTGTTCAGCCTGGAGTGACAAGACGTAATCACAGGACGAACTGATAACAATTGGCTTAAACAAAAAGACAGGCTTGCTATTCAGATAACGTCTGAGTCAGCTACTAGAGGCGAGAAACCAAGTGAGTGACCCCCGCCACACACACTTCACCGCCCTGTTGCCATAAATTTATCTCCTTCAGATAATTGATTTAACAGCAGGCACTTAGATGTGCCAAGACTTTGTTACAGCAAATCCCCAGCAGAAATGTTTACAAAGGCTTACTTCATTTTGATTTCAAAAGAGAGGCAAAAAAGTAACACACCTACTAAGTCCGGAAGCTGCTTTTGCATAAGCCCATAAGCGGAATAGCAACTTTCAAATAACCCAAAGAGACAAGATCGTCAACACATGTGTGTTGCAGAGGATTTCTGTACTAAATAGTGGATCATGAGGCATCAATCTGCATTTCCCTCTAGCCATCGCTGCCAGGGGTGTGGGATTGCAGACAGAAGTAGATAGATAGGAGCAACAGTTCTTCCCCCCCCCCCCAACAAACCAGTTAAATTGCTGTGGATTTCAGCAAACCACTCAATTAACTCCCCCCCCTTACAAATCAAAACGCATACATAACTCATATTTCAAAAACTGTAGTCCTGTCTTTCTAAGCGATAGGAATGCCTGTTTTCATGAGCAAAGTTCTGTGAAGTCCATCTCCATCACCATCAGAAAGAAACGTAAGCACACAGCCAAGCACAGGTATTCTTGGCGGTTCCACAACTTATCTACAGACACAACCTCAAGGGACCTTGCAGACCACCAGCAGTCCATGGACCATAGTTAGAGAACTAAAAGATTATGGGTTTTGTAGCATGGAAGCCACTAGGCCACAATGCATAGCCTCAAACCCATTCTGCAAACTTTTCCTGCCTAGACATTTTTGGCCAATTCGCAAGCCAAGGCGTTCCACTCTTATTTCAAACCATATCATTAAACAAACGAACAAAAAAATAAAAGGTTGAGGAGCTATAAACTCTGGATCAGCTGTGTGCAAGCTCAGATGAGCTTTAAGAAGTCTCTCCCATCCTGCACAGGCTAGTGATTAAACACCATCGATTTCTGAAGCCAAAAGCAACCTGTAATAAATCCTGGGGAAATCAAGAGAGTGAGCTGCAGGATTCGAGGCAAGAGGAAATCTATGCTGCAGTTTTGCAGGCTCTACAGGGAGCTGAGCAGCTGGCACCTCAAGGACCCTTCGCTTTCCTGACAACTAAACTCTTCCCCACCCCCTTTTTGGCGAGGGGGGGGGGAGGCAAAAGGAATTAAAACTCTGGAATGATCCCCAAACTGTTAAAAATGACTGTAGGCTGGGCAGAGCCTTACCCTGGCTGAGTTCATTATTTACTCTGCCTGCACACTTTCCTCCCTGAAATTTTAATGAGAGGTTTTTAACGTCAAGAGCCAAAAGAGATTACAGGCCGTCCCATAAGTCATCCATATTCTATTAAGAAAAGGGAAAAGGGAAAAGAGGCTTCCCAGGTCCTGGAGCTGTGTCACAGCAACAGCTTTGGAGTCAGACACCAAGGACGGCTGCAGACAAATGGCAGGGAGCAACTAATTCACAAACTGCAGCTTGCTGATCAGACGCTGGCAATGCGGTGCGTGGCTGTCTAGCCCCTGCTCCACTGCTGTGCGGGCAATAATATATGCAGGCAAGACTCTGTATGCAAAACAACCTCATCTGTTTAAAAACAGCCTGGGAGAAAGCTGAAACGTTCGGATAATCAAATATTTGGATAAATGGAAGCACTGGAGAGAAGCCTTGGAGATAACCTCCCCTTCCTCTCACTGCACACATACAGCAACAGCACCAGCTCAGTGGCTCATATTTATTTGAGAGTTACAGGATAGCTTCAGCAGCCTGACAAGCCACTTAATCATAAAACAGCTTTACTTGCCCTGGAATAATGGATGAGGGCTTCCTAACTTGAAAGCAAGCTGCCAGGATTGCTTTCTTGTGGCGCACTGCCACAGCACTGGGGGATGAGAGTGAATAGTGCAGTCACGTCACTGGAGCCCATTACGTGGGACTTTCTTACCTGATTGGCAGGGCCTAAGCTGTGGGATTCCCTCCCCACAGAGGTGTTTCTGGCACTTTCACTGCACCACTTTTGTCTATGCTGAAGATGCACTTCTTTCCCTGGCTTTGAACACCTGAGAAACAGTACATGTATTTTAGGACCCACCCTAATTTGATTGCAATTTGCTTTAAGATGTAATTTGTTTTAATTCTGTGCCTTGCTATAATCTGCCTTGGGACTTTCTGGGGAAGGGCAGAAGTGATCGTCGTTGTCATCATTTGGGTGAGAAACAGCCACCCAAAATGTCTTGTCCGTCTGATTCTGATAGGGACACACTCCCCAGAACTGTAGAACCACAGTAAATGGAAGTTATGACAATCCACTGTGTGTGTGTGTGTGCATGGGAACACAATGTGAGTGAGGAGCTTCAAGAGCCACCATTTAAACACACACACACACACCCCTAGATAGATAGATAGATAGATAGATAGATAGATGATAGAGATACAGGTTTTTCAAATTAGAATTTTATCTAACATACAACATAAAGACAAGATTCCAAAGAATCTCCTGGACATCCCTCCTCCCCTTTGTGGGTCCTATTATTAATCATTTCCTCCTGCATCTTTTACAATAATCCAAATATTTTACATCTCCATTATATCCAAAATTCACCATTTAACTACAAGTGTTATTCCACAGAAGCCACCATTTCTGGGAGGCCCCAGCTGCCCTATCCAAGGCTATGCATGGCAGAGAAAGGCTCTGAAGCCAGGTCTCCAACTGGGGAGCAGAATTCTAAATCATGGGGAGAGGAGGCTCCCACAAGAGGCAGTGATGGCCGCCAACTTGGATGGCTTTAAAAGAGGATTAGACAAACTTAATAGAGGACAAGGCTTTTGCTGGGGCGAGTCCTGCAGCACTCAGATCCTGCTTGCAGCCTTCCCATAGGCAGATGGCTGGCCACTGTGAGAACAGGATGCTGGGCTAGCGTTGGCTTGATCCAGAAGGCTCTTCTCGTTTTTCATAAGGGCCTTGAACCCAGGTCTTGACTTGCACTCACAGGATCTTACTAGCTCTCTCACATACACAAAAAAGAGGTAGACATCAGTTCTAACCTAGGAGGAGAAGAAATGGTATCCCCTTTTAAAACAGAGCCAGAGAGCATAATGGCTCTCTTCCAGCTCGCACAGTTAAGTTTGGTCTAGCGACAGCAACAGCACCAAGGAGGCATCACAGGCAACCGAAAAACAACACACCTGCTAAAACTATTAAAAATTAAAGCCGTGCTTTATAGCCTTATAATGGCTTCATTATACCCATTAGGTTATGTAAGCTCAGAGGAGACACGCCTTGAAAGGAGCATTAACTAGATAATAAAGTAAGTGTTTCGCACATGCCTCTGAGGGATGCTGGCGAACAAGCGGGAAGGTGGGAGGGGCAGAAGGCTGCTAAAACTTGCAACTCTTCAATGCCATCAAAAGGAGAAAAGTGTTCTGCTTCAAATCTCCTGTGGGCTTGGCAGCTTGGACAGGCACACTTTTCGCTTTCAGCCTACCGACCGAAGGCAAACCATTGCATTGTAAGAAGCCAGCTAAAAGGCCAGACCATTGCATCGTACTTTTTTTTTGTTCTGGCTGGCTCAGCAGCAACAAAGTTCTTCTCCTGGTTCAGGCCTAGACAAGGTTCGATAATCAGTACAGCATACCTGAACTGGTGTAGTTTTGCTTCCCAAACCAGGCTGAGCACGGCAGCATCGAGAAATACTACCATCTATCCCATTCCTCCAGTGGTAGATCTATGTTCCTAGTCTTGCTTCAGTATGTGTATGTGTGTATACCTGCTTTTCCTGCAAGGAGCTCTGAGCAAAGGACAGAGTTTTCCTCCCATTTTATTCTCTCACCAACCCTATGAGGTAAGGTAAAGGTAAAGGGACCCCTGACCATTAGGTCCAGTCGTGGCTGACTCTGGGGCTGCGGTGCTCATCCCGCTTTATTGGCTGAGGGAGCCTGCATACAGCTTCCGGGTCATGTGGCCAGCATGACTAAGCCGCTTCTGGTGAACCAGAGCAGAACATGGAAACGCCATTTACCTTCCCATCGGAGCGGTACCTATGTAGCTACTTGCACTTTTACATGCTGTTGAACTGCTAGGTTGGCAGGACCCTATGAGGTGGGTTGAGCTAAAAGACAGGTTTGCTCCAGGGTTACCCATTAAGCTTTATAGCTGAATGTGGATTTGAGCCCGAGTCAATTTAGCAGAATCACATGGTTGATGCTCTACTTTAAGCTGGATGTAGAAGAGCCATCTTGGGTTGTATCCAACTAAGTTCCACTCAGAGAAATTAATGAACCTAGGATAGTCAAAGCCATTCATTTTAATAGACTTACCTGCACTGGACTAGAATTGCAAATAACACTCCGCTTTCAAACTTCTAGCACTATGTACCCAACTGTCAATGCAGACCGCTTCATGCTAATGGAGCAAGGCACTTAGAATGGGCATTCCCACCACCAATCAGCAGAGGGTGGAGAACTGAGGGATTTGGCCCACCAGCTGAATCCAGTCCCCTGACCCCACCGTATTCTGTAACTGCAGTATCACCAAGGGAAAGGCCTTTTTTGTAGCACTGTCCTGTCATACTTTGTTCACAAAAACCTAGACATCAGCCTGACTCAAATCTAAAACAGTGGTCATTTAAAACCTGGTTAAGACCCAGGGGAGTTATCATTATACAGACCCATCTCATTCCCAAATCAAGATCAGAAATCAGTTTGTCTCTATTCTTGAAGCCAGGCTGAATTCCATTGTTTCAGATCTCGTGGACATGGAGCAAAGCAGTTTTATCTGTGGAAGATACTTTTTGGCTCCTGTGCGTAGACTCCTTAATATCACAGGGCACAGTAAATCCACAAAACAACAGTTGACATTATATACCCTGGACACCTTGCCCTTTTCAGATTAAATCCAGAGCACACCTGTCTGTTATGAAATGGATCTCAGAGAGGTTAATGGGGCTTGATCCCAAGGGAGCATCCTTGGAAATGACGACTTAGTTGACTAGCATGCACCTGCAGGCCTTCTGGGCAGTTGCACTGTTGCTTTACCCTCAACCTGCTCATGTATTCAGATTTTGTTGTTTTTCTTTGGTATGTTAATTGTTTGCACAGTGGTACCTTGGTTATCGAACTGTATCTGTTCTGAGAGTCCGTTCAATTCCCGAAACCTTTCGAAAACCAAGGTGCGGCTTCCAATTGGCTGCAGGAGCTTCCTGCAGTCAAGCGGAAGCCGCGTTGACTTCCAAAAAGCATTCGCAAACCGGAACACTTACTTCCGGGTTTGTGGCGTTTGGGAGCCAAGCCGTTTGGGAGCCAAGCCGTTTGAGAACTAAGGTACAGTGGTACCTCAGGTTAAGAACTTAATTCTTTCTGGAGGTCTGTTCTTAACCTGAAACTGATCTTAACCTGAAGCACCACTTTAGCTAATGGGGCCTCCCGCTGCCACCGTGCCGTCACTGCACGATTTCTGTTCTCATCCTGAAGCAAAGTTTTTAACCCGAGATACTATTTGTGCGTTAGCGGAGTCTGTAATCTGAAACGTCTGTAACCTGAAGCGTCTGTAACCTGAGGTACCACTGTACCACTGTATTTTATTGTAAGCTGCCCAGAGAACTTGTGTTATTGGGTGGCATATCTAAATAAAAGATGAATAAATAAATGTTACAGAAATCAAATAACGGTGGGTGGGGGGAACTGAACCAGCAACAGGTCATTCAGTAACAGTTGCTGCTTAGAATGGTTCTTGGATTCTTGTCCAAGGGTGCCACCTTGTGGAAATTACAGTATCTTGTTAGAAGTCACCAAAAGGGAGAAAAGCGCTCACAGTTGCAAACACGATGCCTGTCTATTCCAATGGCCTGCACAGAGGTCTTCTGAACAGCACAAAAAGATGTGCCTGTTGTAATAATACCACAAACACCCGGTAGAATAGGGGTTGAGAACTTTATCAATGTCAAGCCAAGGTTTAAATTCTGATTCCCACCTGGACTAATGATTGATAACAAACAGAATTATATGGGAAGCTAAACTAAAGCAAGTGCTTTCCCCCAAATGAGACATGTCAGAATTGCTAAAACTGCAGAGTTAAGGAACATCCCCCAATCCAATATGTTAACAACAGATATATCTCATAACTGAACACCTGTGTCTCATTGGTGACTGCCTTGACGCTTTCCTTCAAGCTTCCCTCAAGCACAAGAGGCAGCGTTCTGGATGAGTCTTATGTCCAATAAATGATTTAAATCCTTGGGGAAAGCATGCAATGCGACCCCCTGCTGGGCCTATATCAGTTGAAGACACCGGGAGGGAAAGGGTGCATATCTAAAGGCTTTCTCCATGACGGTGGGGAGGACCCATGCTTATGGAAAACTAGCATATCAGTAAACAAGTTCTTAGCCTAGTCCTTCCTCTTGACATTCCATTTTTTTCATATGGGTTTAAATCAAAAGGCGATCCTGCACTTGCATTCTGAAGTGGCACAGTTCTAACACAACTATGCCATAACGGCAAATCTGAAGCAAGGAATAACCAGCTCACACTTGCCCTCTACACTATACCAGTAACATGCTCCAATATCTTGGCTTCAACCAGAACATATGAGAACATGAGAAACAGCAGGCACCTTTGGACACCTGCCAGGGTCCCAGTACTCCAGGACTGCCTTGGAACCACTGCATTATGTGACTAAGTCTGTGAGCTGCCCTTTTATATTTCCCCATAATGCTCTTGATCAGTGCTTATGTTGGACACTGAAGCATTGTGCAAAATTTTAAGTGCTGGCTTGTCGCTACCCACTATACAGTACACCCAGGGTTTTTTGGGGGGTGGGGGGATTGAGGACAGTTTGCCAAGTGTACCCTCAAACCTGGGGCCAGCCCATAGAAGAATTCCAGCTTTCAGGGTAAGAAAACCATTGGCTAAATTCAGCATAACAGAAGCAGGACCTAACCTATCCCAGATAACCCACTGATAGCAGGGATGGCAAACTGTATTTTTGGTTAAGACCTGGAGGAACCTCACTGCAATCAGCCTGCATAAACTGACGGATGTCTGGGAGGCAAGCCTCCCTAGCCAGCTGCTTACCGTTCAGCTCAGGAGGCAGGTAAAGGCGGTAAGTGCTGTAGATGTCGTTGGACATCTGGAGCTGGAGCTTGGTGTGTTTCTTCAGGAGTTCAGCTATGTTCTCCTCCTGGAAGGGTGTCTTCTCCAGAATCACCACAGCATCTGTCCCGTCACCAGAAGCGCTGTTCACCTAGAGAAATAAGAACAATAAGAGTTGGCTTACTGGCTTGAACCGAGGTCCATCTAGCACAGTAAGGGAACCTGCGGCCATCCAGGTGTCATTGGAATCCCAATTCCCATCAGCCCAGGTAGTATAGTCAATGAAGGGAAGGGCCGTAGCTCAATGACAGTGCATTTGTTTTTCACACAGAAGGTCCCGGGTTCAATCCCCAGCATCTCTAGGTAGGGCAGGGAAAGACGCTTGTTTGAAATTCTGGAGAGCTACTGTTGAACAGTGAGGACAATACAGTGCATGATACTGATCTGAGTATAAGGCAACTCCTAACCTATGTGGCCAAAGAAGTGAGTCCAAGGAGTAATAAGGGCAAGTCAGTAGCCTTACCAAAGTAGCTTCACTTTCCATTCTTACTCCACTTTTTGACTTACATCTGATTTGGACACCACTCTGTTTCCAACCATTGCTGCTCAGATGAACTTGGAAGCTCAAGGCACCAATGTCATTCCCTACTTTAACCCGGCAAGTGGTAATTCATGGGATGGTGCCTTTGACCACTGGAGGTCCTATTCAGCTATCAGTCATTCAATTTTCTGTGTCACTCTTCTCTAAGGAGTTCAGAGAATTTCATGGCTAAGTAGGGGTGTGAACCGAGGCCTCCTTGGCCCTAGTCTAACCACCCTGGCTCTTAAGCATCATGACAAATAACCAACCACTGATGAACCCATTCTCTGTGAATCAATGTCATCATCTTTTAAAAAGCCACCGCTACATCTAGTTCAGGGTGTGCCATATCCAGAATCATTAGAAAGAGCCAAGAGGAAATCGGGACCTTTCCTTACAACTAGTTCTGCTGTCACAAGATGACGTCGACATGAAGAGTAGGAGAAGGCTCTGGAAACTGAAAAATGGTGTTTGTGCTCATCCAGCTGGGCAGAACTGCAGTACAAAGGGGCATGCTTAGTCCCACCAACTTTCTGAGTAAACTCGCATCCATACTACAAGACACTACTTTATCATGAGGGACTGATGGCTACAAACACAGCCTGAATGTGGGTTGTTGCCAGGCAGCAAATGGGGATGGAAAGGAAACAGTGCCATTGCTTCACATTAGGAGGTGTGTGTGTGTGTGTGTGTGTGTGTGTGTGAGAGAGAGAGAGAGAGAGAGAGAGAGAGAGAGAGAGAGAGAGAGAATGGGATATAGTGGATGAATGGAAGTGATTAATGACATTTCACACATATTAGTCAAGTTTGCACAATCAAATTCTGGCTTAATAAGCATGAGCTTCGTGGAACTGGACCCAGGAAGTTGCATTTCACCACAGCTTCCCATTACTATGATTCACGGCTTCCAAGCACACCAGGATCCAGAAGCCAAGGGAGGGAACAATGGGGGAAGCAAGCAAGCTGAAGCATAACTTACTAAGTCAGGATCTGATTGTGTGAAGCAGGCAATCACGTGGGTCATCCCAATCTTTACAAGAGCAAGTGCAACGAAGATGCCTGGGATCCACAGGACTGCAGGAAGCTGCCTTCTACAGAGTCAGACCATTGGTCCATCTAGTTTAGAACTGTCTACACCAGGGGCAGCAGATGTGTTGCCTTCTCATTGTTGTGGACTCCAATTCCCATCATCAGGGATGGTGGGCGTCCAATAACATCTGAAGAGCAACAGGCTCCTCATCCTTTCCCAGCAGCTTAAAGTAAGCTTCTAGAAGGCAGGGGCTGGTTAGGATGGGTGGACGTGCATCATAGGTTCCAAATTCCTATACTATAGATGCAACCTGGTGGGACACAGATAGACTGCAACACTTTATTGCAGGTCCTACTTACATCTATTAAATCTGACCTTAGCTGTTCCAACAGAAACACATTATCTGCTGCTGCTGCCGCCTTCTAACTCCGGTTTATTGATCCTCCACGCCTTGAAAAGTTTCAGCTCCTCCTCCCCACCCTGAATTTGACCTAGAGAGACTAATCCATTTTCCAAGTCCTTTCGAAAAGCCATTCATCTAGAATTTACATGCTACTTGGAAATTATAGAGATGCCGTGCAATTTCCTGACACTTCATCATGTGCCTTGGCTATCTGGGAAGAGGATTTACAGAGGACAATAAAAGAACTAACCCAACTGTATGCCCCCGCCCGCAAGGAAGAACCTGCCTCCCGAACACTGTACAGCTGTAAACGGTGAATTAAAAGAGTACTTGCAAATTTCCCGTTTTTATGGCCTCCTAAGTGACAACTCCATCCATCTTATTTACAGCATTTCAGTTAACTGCTAGTTTGCAATTCAATTCCACTTTAAACACTAAACATGAAAAACTGATCTCCAGGCTAAAAGCAATAGATATGCTAATAAGAAAAAAAATAATCTAAGCTTCGAGATGGGTATCTAGTGCTTTTGTTAGGTGGAACAATGCAACCTGTGCCCCATTCCACACACAGTCCCCCCCTCCTGCACCGCACAGTATAATAAGATTGCCCTCTAAGCCTCTCATTTATTCCTGGCTGCCAAACCTAGAAGGCTGCTGAACCCGATCCAGTTCCTGAATTTCAACAAAGGCCACAACAGGGGAAAGATGCTCGAAAGGAAGCACACAGAGAGATTTACTCAATGGATGGGGCTTCCTCTCACAGGGACTGATTAGGGACCACATTAGTGGGATCAGAAGAGAATCCTCCACCCAGATGAGGATCAGACTGGCCAGTGCCTTTGTGGGTGGCCTTCCTCTGCATGCAGCCTGGCTTATTTGCCTGAGCCACCCTGAAGTACTTGCTCTGAAATAGTAGCACATCTATTCTGTCTTCCGCAGCAACTCTGCTAAGGGTCAGAACAGAACAGGTGGATTTGGGGAGGACGGAGGCTGGTGAGTGAATGGATAGCCCTAGGGAACCTTTTGATCCTCTCCAATATTATGACAATCACAGTTCCTCTTTTCTGGTGCCCATAGAACAGGAGTAGGAAACCTTCTTGTCTCTATGGCAGGCTACCCACCTGTCAAAATGAGCCTGAACGGCTTAGGATCCTCGTACCTATGGGACCGCCTCTCCCGGTATATCCCACAGAGCGCCTCAAGGTCCATAAATAGCAACACCCTAGTGGTCCCGGGCCCTAAGGAAGTCAGGTTAGCCTCAACTAGAGCCAGGGCCTTTTCAACACTGGCTCCAGCCTGGTGGAACGCTCTGTCTCATAAGACCAGGGCCCTGAAGGATCTGATTTCTTTCTGCAGGGCCTGTAAGACAGAGTTCTTCCGCCTGGCCTTTGGCTTGGAATCAACTTGATCCCCTCCCCCTCTTTCCTTTTTCCTTTCTCCTTCTGTGATGGAACTCCTATGTGGGGACTTCCCTGGCTTTTTTCTAGCCCATGCAGGACCAGTCTGGATAGTTGGCCTTGGTGAAGACTTGACGTTTTCATCCCCCCAAAAGTTTTTGATTTGAGTTCCTATTGAAATGAGGCTGCATTTTAATGTTGTATTTTAATCTTGTTTTTAAGTTCTATTTCAATCAACTGTTTTTATACCTGGTGTTAGCCGCCCTGAGCCCGATCTTGGCTGGGGAGGGCGGGGTATAAATAAAATTTATTATTTATTATTATTATGAAGTTGGGACTTCAATGCACCCTGTGCACTCAATCCAGCAGGCTGTGCTTACACAGCTCACCGGCTGGTGGGCAGTACAGCCAAAGCCTGTTTTCCCTTGTACTTTAAGGCTCCCGACTGGCAGCCAAATCTCCACTAGCCCCACATCTTATGTCACCTATGCCAGGTATGAGGCAGGTTTAGAGAAAAGAGCCTTGTAGGCCAGGCTATTCTTGCGTCCTTGTAATAGGATCTTCCCCGTTTCTTTGGATGTTGCAGCCAGAGTACGTACAGTATTCCACATCTACTTCATTGCAAACATGTATGTAAATGGTTTATAATAAATATGGTAAAAAGTGAGAAAGAAAATATTTTTGCATCCAAATTCTGGGGCCTATATAAAGTATGCTCCACAGCCTTTGCAAATAGGTTGGGAATCAGTTAAAATTTAGAGAGTGAAGAAGATAACGTTGCATCTCTGCCTTGACCACAGCAGATGAGGATTCCCTTCTGTCATTACCCACTCATTATTGCAGAGATAAGCACCCACCATAAAAGACAGTTAATATTATAATAACCACAGCTATAATTCTACCAATTCCAATTATAACTTATTACCCATGATGGCAATAACCATAATCGGTGTTGCTGCATGACCACATAAAAACCAGTGGTGTTCAATTATACTTTTGTCACTTATCCTAGTGCTACCAAACAAAGTATACAGGGTCTCAGAGCTCTATAGCCTCTCTAAGTAAAGTTTTATTGAAAAGTAGTTTTATTTATGAAGGAACAAGGGGTGGCAGTGGTGGGTGGAATACCTCTGAAACACCTTTGAGCTCTTATGCGCTAGCATCAGATTTGTAAGTAGCAGCGCCTAACAACTGAATCGGCATTTCACATTTGTAAGCACAAACATAACATTTCTTGGTGCCTGGACAACCAGGGTACTGGGATTTTCCACAACCCTTATCCACAGGAGGTAAAGATGATCACTGCCTTACAACTGCTATCATTTTAGATGATTAGGACTTTGGTGTACAGTGGTACCTTGGGTTAAGTACTTAATTCGTTCCGGAGGTCCATTCTTAACCTGAAACTGTTCTTAACCTGAAGCACCACTTAGCTAATGGGGCCTCCTGCTGCTGCCGCGCCGCCGGAGCACAATTTCTGTTCTCATCCTGAAGCAAAGTTCTTAACCTGAGGTACTATTTCTGGGTTAGAGGAGTCTGTAACCTGAAGCGTATGTAACCTGAAGCATATGTAACCCGAGGTACCACTGTAGTCCTATTTTGGAATACTTCCTGCATTTATTATTTATTATTTTCATATAAGAAATATCACAAGGTGGCATACAAACCAAAAACACAGTATTGCCACGGTAAAAACAATTAAAAATGTCAAATGTTTAGTAGCCTAAACCCTGGTGATTTATCCTCTTTACAAATGTGCCTATGGGCCCAAAAAGGTTGACAGCACATGCCATAATCTATGTCCAACAGTTTACATTTATACTGTATTCTGAACGCATTTAGTTATATTTCAAGGTAGCACTCTCCATACAAATACACCCCAGGGCAGTTTACTATGAAAAAATACAATACTATACAACCATGCCAGGCAAAAGCATTCCTCTTCTCCTGGGCCTTTGGCTAATGGCGCTGTGGGTTAAACCACAGAGCCTAGGACTTGCCGATCAGAAGGTTGGCGGTTCGAATCCCAGCGACGGGGTGAGCTCCCATTGCTCGGTTCCAGCTCCTGCCACCCTAGCAGTTTGAAAGCACGTTAAAGTGCAAGTAGATAAATAGGTACCGCTCTGGCAGGAAGGTAAACGGCGTTTCCGTGCACTGCTCTGGTTCGCCAGAAACAGCTTAGTCATGCTGGCCACATGACCCGGAAGCTGTACGCCGGCTCCCTCGGCCAATAAAGCGAGATGAGCGCCACAACCCCAGAGTCGGCCATGACTGGACCTAATGGTCAGCGGTCCCTTTATCTTTACGGCCTTTTAAAACTGTGTGTGTATGGGGGTATTGTTTTTGTTTGTAATTACGGTATGTATTTTTGTACTGTAAACTGTGCTGTGATCTTCAGATGAAAGGCAGTCTAGAAATAAATAATAATAATAATAATACCAAAATACCATAAACAGCATCAAACACATACACACATTTCAAGTTCACTGTAGCACACTGGCTGCACTGTAAAAATAAATGCCGTGTGTGAATGTCTGTAATATGTCATAATCCGCACCGGCGCTATTATAATTTTTATGCAGGAAGATCTTTGTGAGATCAGGAAGGTTGTATGCATAAAAAAACCAACTTTATGTTAACTCACAAAAAAAAGTCACCTACTTTATGCAAGGGTATAAATTTGGCACCCGGGGGCTCCTTTGGAAGTAAGGGCAGGATATGATAAATACAATAAAATAAAAAGAAGCACAGCATCCTCTTAGAAAAGAAAATTGTCAACTTTCTCAACCTCCCCCTCCCTTTTTGGCACAGCCCACTTTCCCACGGCGTCCCCTGGTGATAAAGAATGGGATCTTCCTAAAGAGGCGGGGTAAAATAATGCCGTTACTTCAAGCCCCGCCCCTTGAATTTGATTGGCCCTCATCGGCTCCAGAAACAAGCGTTACTACCTGCCCGTGAAGGAAGATGGTCTTGTCGCGCGCAGACTCCCTAAGCACTTTGCGCACGGAGATGTCAGCCAAGGGGAAGGTGCCAGCGCCGGGGCCTTCCCCTTGGGACTCGGCGTCCCCGTTCTCTCCATCTTTCGCCTCACGCTTTCGCTTAGCGCTAGGGGACTCCGCCATTTCTCTAGAACCGGTTGGCGCGCATGCGCTGTGGTCTCAAACTCTTCCCGCGCTCGCTCAACTATTGAGCGTCAGGGCGGGCAGCTCCCTCTGCTGGCAGGGAGGTCTCAACTACCGGGGGTGGTGGAAAAAGGAGCTTTACCAAGTCAGTGTACGCATGCGTTGGAGCGCGGTCACATTCCCAACGTAGACGCAGGAAAAGTGTAGAGCTGAAATGCAATGGTATGCACGTGGAACTTCAGGGCCCCTTTAGGCACTTTTCAAAACTTCTGAGCTGGGCAGGAAATAACAGCGGTAAATAAATAAAAATAGCGGAGAATTCTCAGGATCTAATTGTCTGTTCAGATTAATTGCATGCAGAAGCCATGAGCTTTCATCGGTTTGCGAGCAGGCACCTTGTGATTTGAAATTATTAAAGCAAAACTACATGCAAACTCTCCTGCCAACCTAGCAGTTCGAAAGCACGTCAAAGTGCAAATAGATAAATAGGGACCGCTCTGGCGTTTCCGTGCGCTGCTCTGGTTCGCCAGAAGCGGCTTAGTCATGCTGGCCACATGACCCGGAAGCTGTCTGCGGACAAACGCCGGCTCCCTTGGCCAATAAAGCGAGATGAGCGCCGCAACCCCAGAGTCGGTCACGACTGGACCTAATGGTCAGGGGTCCCTTTACCTTACATGCAAACTAAAGGAGATAGGTTGCTTTTTCCTGCTATCTTTTGTTTGGGATAGAGGCAGTACTGCTATCCAATCACTATTAGGCTAGTTCCGTGTTTTTCTAAGCTGTTTTCAAAAGGCAGCTCTCGCTTCTGCCCAGGAAAGATCAAATTTTGTATCCAGATTCAAACGAGAAGCCACAAACTCCATACAGTGGTACCTCGCAATTCAAACCCTAGACGTCTTGCTTTCTTATCAAGACAAACTACGTACATTGCAATCCTGTGCATATCTGCTCAGAAGGCAGCTTGCAGATCAATTTGTATAGGATCCTTAATTTCATGCAACACACAGTACAACCCTATGAATGTTTACATGAAAGCAAGTATTGTGTCCAACAGGACTTACTCCCTAGTATTTCAACGATACAGCATTTATGTTGTCTGAATTTTCTTCACAACCTGGAACACCACCCTGAAATAAATAAATGGTAAGCCCACCTTAGGGTGAAGAGCGAGTAATAAATAATAAGTAGTATATTGTGGGTTGCAGCCTACGTGCCAGCTTTTTAGAGTTGCACACAGCCAGAACTTCTAGTGCATCATGTAGAACTGTCCTCTCTAGGGATCCCATTGGCCATGAATTAGTATAGGTAAATAGAAGGGGGATTTTATCCCTCTATCTCCACTGCGAACATCCTGTTTACCAATAGTAGGCAGGTAGAGTAGCACCCAATTCAATAAAAGTGCCGAGTAAACTGAAATCAGTTCCAAGTCACAATACACTCAAAGCACAATCTGTGGACATATTAGCTGATCTGTTCATCATTATTTACATGTAACATGCAACAAGTTTACAGTCTGTGTACACTGCTGATCTGTACAAATCAAGAAAGCTGTGTTTTTTTGCACAAACAATTATACACATGTACAGAAGAGCTTGTACCTGCATTCAGTATAATGTGTGCACAAGCTTACAGGGTTGGTGTGTTGGGTTGTGTTTGCTCCAAGGGTTTAACTGGACCAGTGATGAATTAGAACAGGGTGGGTGGAGGAGGTTTGAAATAACTGCTGGATCTGAACAGTTTGGTGCCTAAAATCATGTGACATTCCAACAAGGTTCCTTAGTTATAAGAGGGAAGTCTGGGCTGTTTTTTAGCCAGTCGGAAGCTCTGTGGGAGAATCACCAGAACTACACTCTGAAGTTTTGGTTTGCTTAAAGACTTTGATTTGCCTTGTAAAAAGATGAGGTTTCTACCGTTGCTTTCACTATTACTCAGTGCTCTGTGTTACACAACGGCCTTCAACTCAGAGAAGCAAAAAGGAACCAAAACTGCTATGGTTTCATAATGGTTGCTAAGCAAAATCATGTTAACGCGCCATGCTGTCCAGAACATCAGACGACGACACTGAATGGTCTACTCCAAATACATTTACTTAGAGAAAAGTTAAGTGAATGAATTAAGTTTTGACTTAAACACACAAAAATCACATTCTATAACATTACAAAAATAGGCATTGACAGCAAAAAGTCTGCCCTTATCTCTGCTTCTTGGCAAAGTGGCCTGCAAAACAAACTGAACATCCAAATAATACATTGAGACACCTATTCCATAGGCTATAACAGGGATGGAGAACTTCTGGTGCTAGACAACAGTCTTTGTCATCCTTGGCCACTAGCCATGCAGGCTGATGAGAGGTCCAACACCATCTGGAAGACCACAGGGTCCCCACTTCCTCGGCTAAAATTTGTAGCGGACAAGAAAATTGTTAAGTATTAGATGGAGTATTAACTTTCTTCCCACTCTATCCACTCACTGGCTGATTCATCCAGGTCATGTGGTAGGGAAGAAATGCAGAACACAGCTTATTTTCATCCAGATTTGCATGTGGTGGATTGAAGGAGAGGTCAAAATAGACATGTCAGGGGTGGGGAATGTCAGGCCTGGGTGTCCCCAATGTGGCCCTCGCCTCTGTCTGGCCCTAGAATTTGCTCCAGGCCACACCCCTCACTGCCTCTCCCTCACAGCCCATGTTTTTGCTTGGCTCAACTGTGTCCTTGAGCTCTGATAATGCCCCTTTTATTGCCTGGATGGAGGATAGAGAGGGGTGTGTGGGAGAGTCTGTAGAAACTAGCTTAAAGGTGACATTTTCGTTTACTGCTCCTTCCACTTTTTCCAGTGTGGTGTAGTGGTTAAGAGCGGTAGTCTCGTAATCTGGGGAACCGGGTTCGCGTCTCTGCTCCTCCACATGCAGCTGCTGGGTGACCTTGGGCCAGTCACGCTTCTTTGAAGTCTCTCAGCCCCACTCACCTCAGAGTGTTTGTTGTGGGGGAGGAAGGGAAAGGAGAATGTTAGCCGCTTTGAGACTCCTTTGGGTAGTGATAAAGCGGGATATCAAATCGAAACTCCTCCTCTTCTTTTTCTCTGGCCCTGCCCACCGTTAACACATGGCCTTCAGAAGGCTGCCTAGAAGGGAATGTGGCCTTTGAGCTGCAAAAGTTTCCCCACCTATACAATCTTGAACAGCAGCATAACAAGGTCATTTGGTCTTGGTCTACATCAGGGTGGTCCAAGCTTTCATACCAACTGGGCTGTAAGGATAATTCGACATGGAACCGGCAGGTCACACACTGCCTTGTTGCACAGTGCAAGGAGGGTGAATGGAGCAAGGCCAAATTTGACACCTCTCCCAGCCCTCAAACTGCCTTTCCAATGCGCTGGGCTTTGGAAAGGAGGTGCAAGGCTCTGACAGGGTCCTAGACCCCTCCTACCTCCTTTCCAAAGCTGGGAGTGTGTGCTAACTAGCCTTTGGGAAGGAGGCAGGAAGATGCTAGGACCCTATCAGAGCCCTCACACCCTCCTTTGGGAAGGAAGCAAGAGGGGAGGGGGTTCAAATGTTGCTGAAGGCTGCCAAAAAGGGCTTTGAGGGCCATATTAGTGTCCCTATGATTGTGGTGGGCAGAACTAACACAATCATTCCAGTTAGGACTATCAGAGCATAAAGCACACCAGACTGATAACCAGTTTGTGCTCTTTCCAGACTGTGAACTGCAAGCTAGGATGGGATCTGCCCTTCAAACGGTGTGAGAGGCCAGGTCCGCTAGAGAGAGAGAGAACACCACGAAGACTTCTTCACCAATCCCAGATGCACAACAAGATGTTCCTTTGGCTCAGCCTTTATTCTGTTGAAGGATGTCCAGTTCGCCTCTTCTGCTTGTGTTCTGACAGAGCTCCTGAAGATCTGAGAGAGGGACAAAAGCTGTTAGGAGCTTTGAACCAGAGAATTATGAAACCTCAGACAACCTTCACCCATTCATAAAAACTCCATGGTTAGCACCCACTAACCAGGCATTGCTTTCTAACATTTTGCCACAAGCAGTTGCATCTATTGGCTTGCAGGGCTGTACATAGGAAGTTGTCTTAAAACAAGGTGGGACACGGGTGGCGCTGTGGTCTAAACTACTGAGCCTAGGACTTGCCGATCAGAAGGGGCAGCTGAGGCAGTTATGACAGAGAGGAGGGGGGCGGGGAGAGAATAGGACTGTCAGACAAGCGAGGACGAAGAAACTGTGGTTGTGATGCGCTGTCAGGCTTCAGGGAATCAGCTTCCTCCCCACCGTGGCAGTAGATAAGCAGAACAAAGGAAAATGAGTCTTCTTACCAGTTAGAAACTTTAATGATCACAGTGAGAGAACAAAGAACCCATCTCCTAGGAATGACGGTGCTCCCAACTAAGAATTCCACCCCCTTACGTCCCTATCATCCACGTCACTCCTACGTCTTGTCACCTGAGCTTGTACCCTCTGTGCTTTCTGTTCTGCCACTTTCTCAGCTCTTTTTTACCTTGGAGAGAGCGGATGAATGCTTTCCAGAGACAGTGAATCTGTCAACTCTCTCTCTCTCCCAGTCTTTCTTCTCCTAGCTGTTCCCCGTCCAGTATTTCCCAGCTTCTGCCTTCTGAACTATGCCCCTCTGCAAACCACTGTTCCAAATCTATACTGTCCTCCTGCTCCTGGGAAGATTCAGGATCCTGATCAGGAGCAGGAGGAGGCTCCCACCGGTCTTCCTCAGTGAAACCCTTCTCAGCACGCTCCCTGACATGCACCCACAGAAATGGGTCAGCTGCTAAGAAGCCCTCTCTTACTTACAGCGCAGCACCGTCTCTCTGATTTGCCTGAAGCTGGTCTCTTGGAGCATCACGCTGATGTAATAGAGGCATCGCAGCTCCCGGGGATAGTCTTTGCGGTCCATGTCCTTCAGCACCGGTATGGTGCGCCCATTCGCCATGGGCGCCTCCGTCAAAGCCTGGTGCATTTGGTAACGGCACCAAGGATCCTTGAGGAAGTTGGGCGTGATGAGCAGCACCCAGCAGTGGCTGTTCTGGACGGCGTCGCACAGCTCCGTGACGATGGCACCCCCCGGGGCAGAGTCCCGGAGCTGAAGGAAGCAACGGAAGCGTTCTGGCTGGCTCTCCAAATAGGAGACCAGCTCCTCCACAAACCCAAGGTCGCCCTCGTTGTGGCAGATGCACACGTCATACAACTTGTTCCAGCGGGCGCTGCCTGAAACGCTCACGCTTACCTGGGAGGCAGAGGGCACCTGTTTGGGGCTGGATGTCGAGTTGCTTGTTGGGGTGCTGGAACTACTCAACGGAGAAGGTGAAGGCGAATGTTTAGAAATATTGTTCAAGTGGCATTTTGAGGAGTTGGAAGTGTTTCTGGACTTCTGCAGAAGCGCCTTGAACCAGCCTGTAAAGTCACCAATTGAGAATTAGGCTAAAGTGAACAGCGGGCAGCAGAGAGAGATCTAACCAAGACAGATCCATGTAATGGTTTAATTTTTTGATCAACCGGTCATTTCAATGATCATTTTGCACTTTCTTTATAGTATTTTACATTTTATTGTCTATATTGTTGTATATATTGTGATCTTAGTGTGTGTACACACAGAGATATAAATTAAACACAGATACAGTGGTACCTTGGTTTAAGAACAGTCCGGTTTAAGAACAATTTGGTTTACAAACTCCGCAAAACCAAAATAGTGTCTTGGTTTAAGAACTTTACCTCGTTTGAAGAAAGGAATCCGAATGATGGAAGGGCACCAGCGGTGGGAGGCCTCATTAGGGAAAGCGCGCCTCGGTTTAAGAATGGTTTTGGTTTAAGAACGGACTTCCAGAATGGATTAAGTTCATAAACCGAGGTACCACTGTACACACAAATGAGTTTGACATACTGACCTGCCATCCCAGTAGCAAGACTGTCTTCTAGGGACGGACTGATCAGTTCTGGCTCGCAGCCGTTTTGCGTGTGTTCATTCACAAGGCTGTTCCATTCCGTTTCCACATCGATCTGCAGTAATAATAAAAAATGCACAAAAATTATCATTATTTCTGTCCATGCTTTAACCAAAAGTTATGAATTTTTGTATGCTATTTTCACTATTATATTAAAATTGATGGGCACTTGATCTCAGTTTATGAGTTTTTGTATGCCTGGGCTCCAGAACTGCATTGCAAAATTCAAGGAAGTGTGAATTTTGAAGGGTGCCTGGGTTTTGATCTGCGCTGTTTCAGAAAGTGAGAATTAGGTGAGTTTGCCTTTAAATGTGACCTGAATCAAATTTCTCCCCATCACTATTCAAAGCAGAACTTTATTGCTTGTCTAAACCTCCCACCCCACCAAACCAGCTACTTCAGCCAATTCCTACATCAGGGATGAGCAACCTGTGGCCTTAGGGCTGTCTTGGCCCAGTTTCAAAAGACCCCTGGAAGCAATTAGTTCAGACCTGAATGCTGGCAAGACAAATGAGCTAATCCATCCAATTCACTGGGCAGGGAGAAAAGTGTGGGCAGGGAGAAAAAGATCTGGCCCCACCCACAGTTGTCTTTGGTCTGCCCACTGCCACCACATGGCTCCCTCGGGTTATACCCCATCCAAAGGAATGCAGTCCTCAACAGGCTTGCCCCCTGACCTACACAAAAACAAGCAGCCTGCAATAGGGGTGGGCAGTATGCAACCTATGGGTTATCTTTTGCTGTCAGGTCATTTTTAGTACATACATATGGAGTGTGTGTCAATTCCCAATTTTCTGTTTTAGACTTCCAGTTGCAGAGAAGAGTGTACAGTCATACCTCGGGTTAAAGATGCTTCAGGTTGAGCATTTTCAGGTTGCATCCCGCAGCGACCCAGAAGTAATGGAATGGGTTACTTCCGGCTTTCACCGCTCACGCATGCACAGACGCTCAAAATGAGGTCACATGCATGTGCAGAAGCAGCAAATTGCAACCCGCGCATGCATGGGTTGAGTTATGCGCAGGTTGCAAACGGGGGCTCTGGAATGGATCCCGTTCGCAACCAGAGGTACCACTGTACTGCAATAAAGTCTAAAGGTTCAGGGGGGAAAGGCAAATTACAAGCCCCACACCTCTCCGTACTAGCACAGCAGCTTGATATTTAAAAAATAAATATCATAAACCAAAATCTTAACAACTCACAAACAAATAAATCCTACATGCCCACACTCCTGTTTACAGTGGTACCTCGGGTTAAGTACTTCATTTGTTCTGGAGGTCTGTTCTTAACCTGAAACTGTTCTTAACCTGAAGCACCACTTTAGCTAATGGGGCCTCCTGCTGCTGCTGCGCCGCATGATTTCTGTGCTTATCCTGAAGCAAAGTTCATAACCTGAGGTAATATTTCTGCGTTAGCGGAGTCTGTAACCTGAAGCGTATGTAACCTGAAGCGTATGTAACCTGAGGTACCACTGCACTCAGCATCCAGCATGCTCCCGTTGCTGATTTGGGAAGAGGTGTGCCGTAGGATGGCTGATGTCGGCAGGTAAAGACATGGCTGAGCCAAAGAGGGTTTGCAAGCACCACCAATCAGCTGATCAGCACCACCTCCAAAGCACAGGACTTTGGAAAGGGTGACAATCAGCTGACAGCCAGCGCTTGCAAAGCACGGCTCAGCTAGTGGTACAAACTTCAACATGACAACCAGCTGATTGTCAAGGCTTGCACAACTCTGGGCACCTTGCTTTGATTGACAGAACTTTGTGGGCAAAAAGAGGTTCGCCCGACATTATAACCTCAAGTGGGTGGTCCCACCCATCTGTCAAGCCTGGTCCAGGCAGCACCCAGTTAAACTCTAACCTAATTGAGGGGTCTTTCTGGATCAAAGGACACATTTGAAAATCTGAGCACCCTTTTTGGACACCACAAAAAAACCCAACAACATTTCACAGGCGAAAAATTGATGATGCTCAGAAACCTGCCCCTCAGTGTGCTCTCAAACTAATAAAACACAGGGGGAAAGCATGCTGGACACCCCAAAGGACAAAAGTCCCCCTTCTTTTCTTTTTAAAAAGAGGGCCAGGGGTCCTTGGAAAGAAACAATGTGGGAGGGGTATCTGGGGCAACATGTTGGGGGCCCAGAGTCTGAATGCAGCGGACTTACTTGGGTGTAGTCTTCACAGGTGGCAAACACATAATACATTTAAAACACCTGGCTTCCCCAAAGAATGCTGGGAAATGTAGTTTACCCCCAGAAAGATACAATTTCCAGCACCCGAAGCAAACTACAGTTCCCAGAATAGAAGTCATGTATGTAATTTATGTATGTGATTTATATGTAATTCATACAGATTGAATCGGTTGGGATGCGGGTGGCGCTGTGGGTTAAACCACAGAGCCTAGGACTTGCCGATCAGAAGGTTGGTGGTTTGAATCCCTGTGACGGGGTGAGCTCCCGTTGCTCGGTCCCTGCTCCTGCCAACCTAGCAGTTCGAAAGCACGTCAAAGTGCAAGTAGATAAATAGGTACCGCTCTGGCAGGAAGGTAAACGCCGTTTCCGTGCGCTGCTCTGGTTCGCCAGAAGCAGCTTTGTCATGCTGGCCACATGACCTGGAAGCTATACGCCGGCTCCCTCGGCCAATAAAGCGAGATGAGCCAATAAAGTCATGCTGGCCACATGACCCGGAAGCTGTACGCCGGCTCCCTCGGCCAATAAAGCGAGATGAGCGCTGCAACCCCAGAGTCGTCCGCGACTGGACCTAATGGTCAGGGGTCCCTTTACCTTTATTACAGATTGATTGAATTAATTAATTAATTAATGATAATGTGTTTTAAATGCAAGGTGTGTATGCAGCCTTGGTAGACCTACTTTTAGGCAAAGATGCAGAGAATTGCAATGTTGTAAGATTTTAATTTTATGACTGTTATAAATCTGCTTCCAAGGAAAAGTTTAAAAACTCTTACCTAACATCGAAGTGCATCAGTTTGCATTCCAAGGCATGCATTAGGAGGGGGGGGGGTTAAGAGCAGTGCAGTTTTAGAACTGTGTACCCAAACTGGTGCAATCCGTTATTTTATTATTAAAGTCAACAGTAGTTTTGCTATACAGTATGGGGGAAAAGCAAGTGCTGCAACCAGATTTACCCCCATCTGGCTGCCTTGTGTCACCATCCTATCTCAACCCTGAACTACTTCTGTTCCGTCTAAAAAGAGAACAGGCTTCTCTCCCCACCCCACCGTGGACCCGTTTAAGTAAATGCACACGACTAATATCGGTGCATTGATTTCAGTGGGTCTGCTCTGAGCGAGTCGAGTTTGAGCAGAACTTCGCTGGTTACAAACCACTGCATTTAAACGGCGCGGTCTACGATCGCGGCACAAAGAATTAAAAAACTACAAGCCAGGAAGAGAGGCCAAAATTGGTTTGGAGTCCTCCTCGCCCGCCTGGGCGCGGAAGGCAGCGCTTGCAAATGCTTCCTCCTGTATTTTGCAACTTTATTTAGGAAGTAGCTGTTCAAACCGCTGCTCAAACCGGAGGCATCGACGAGAAACTGCGATCAGAAAGAGAGAAGGGAAGGACGGACCCGCAGCCGGAGCCCTATGCAAGTTTACTACGGGAAAAAGGGGCAGTCTAAAATTCGATGGGGCTTACTCGCAAACAGGGGTGCCAACTTGAATAAAATATTGGGGGGGGGGGCGCTAAGCAAGCCCTACCCTGCATAAATCGACGTGGTGCACGGATACTATTTGAATGCCAATGAACTTGAGGGGGCCCTCAAACATTTTATTTTGGGGGGGGGGCGAAGACCCCTCTGCCCCATGGAGTTTGCTCCTATGCTCCCAAGCAAGGGCGCACAGCATCCCAGCTAGCCGGATTAACCAACCTTTCCTTCTGCAAGTGAGCTCGGGCCACAGCGAAGCTGCGTAAAATCCTGCCGCGACGGTCCCAATTCGGCCCGGTTCCCTTTCCTTCTGGCGATCGAGGAGCCCGGGCGAAGCAGATCCCCTCCGAAGTGGGCGCGATCGATCGGTCCCTGCTGCCTCCGGAGGAACTTGCCGGGGCTACTTCCCTCTTCGCCTCTCGGGTGCCCCCTGACGCTGCTTTGTTTTGGGTTTTTTTGTGTGCAAGGAGGAGGATCTTGTGGCGCTTTGCAAGTTCTTCAGATGACTCGAAAGCGCCTTTGCTGGATCGCTCCCCGGCGGCACCTCACTTCCAAAGGTGCTTTTCTGCGGGCAGCCCAAAAGAAAAAGAAATAACCGTAAGGCTGCTAGGAGCGCTCAGACGCACGCCTACATGGAAGTAAACTCCGTTAAACTCCTTCCGAGAAAACACGCCCAGGAGGCTGGACTTAAGGTTGCGATTCTGTATACCCATTTTCCTGGAAGTAGGCGGCCCCTCTGAACACAATGACTTGGCGGGCAAAGCTAATAATGCCTACTCAAAAGTAAGCCCTATAGAATTCGGTGTAGTCTTCTCCCCAGCAAATGGTGTTAGGATTGCAGCCTTACTTCTGAGTTAGCAGGTATAGGATTACACCAATGCTACTTGCTATTCTTGGAAGTTCCGGGGCGATATATATATGGTCCAAATTTTTTAAGGAAAAAATCCAGAGGGGGAAGAACAAAACAAAACTGAAAAGCGATGCATTTCAATCGCCTTTCACCCCGCCTTCTTTATGGGGGCAGCATTTTAAAGCTCCTCTGGCATCCCTCCGCCCCCTTATTCGGTGGTTAAGTGCAACCGGTTGCTATGCATCTTTAATCATAAGTTTGTGCCAATGAGACCAATTGGACCGGCTCCGATGTGTCTGCAGCGGTGAAAAGAAATGGCAATCCTATTTTGTCTAGCAAATGGAAAAAGAGTAAATTCTATTCCAGGGTGTCATTACAACTCTCCCCACAACCCCCCTTCATTGCATTCAAAAGACACGGGCTCTCTTTCACACGAGACGTTGCGGCTGCAAGTCTGCAGGGGAGATTCAGAAGTACAAAAAACCTGTTGGGTATATGCAATGGTATATTTCCTAGTAAAGCAGTTTAAGATCAAGCTGCCAAGGCTGCGATCCAGAGCACGCTTACCGGGAACTAAGGCTCCATTGAACTCAGTGGGACGTACTGTCACGTCACTCTGCCTAGGACTGGGGCAAAACCCCGATTTGCACGGCACGTGTGAATACTACTCATGCCCGATGACTCTCGAGTAACGGGCGGGAGCTCCGTTTCTTTAAACCAATCCAGAGAGATCGAGTATGCGGGTGGGGCGAGGCTGCAGTAGCAGGAAGTCACGCCCCAGAGTGACAGCGCGCAGTTGTGTAACTTCTCGGATGCTGTGAGGTTGGGCATCACTAAGTTACGCAAGTATAACCGGTTTGCAAGAGCCGAAGTGGGGTCGCAGAGAGTGGAGAAAGAAGTTATAAATAGCTCTTTATATGATTTCTCTCCTCTGCCTCGAAGAATCAAGGTGGACTAACCCTGCATGCCTACTCAGCTCTGAATCCTACTGAGTTCCATAGGTCTTACTCCCAGGTAAGTGGAGATAGGCTGGCAGCCTGAGGCTGGTTGGACACGTGTTGCAGTTGCGGAATAAGCTAGCTGAGTGCTGTACTGTTTCCGACTGCCGATGGAGAATGCCCCTTTTAGCAGCTGTTCCCCACAGCAGACGCTGCAATCTTCCAGCAGTTTGACTTCACCGGGAAAGGCACACTCCTCCATTGTCTCCCCAGACGGAGGGATGTCAACAGCAAAACCTTTCTTAAGGGGGGGGGGGGGAGCCTCTCAGCTCAACTAGAAAACTAGCACATCAGCAAGAAAGTTTCTAGCTCAGCTCTTTCCCTGATGCTTTTATCTTGCAGGAATTTATCATTAAATGTGTAAAGGTAAAGGGACCCCTGACCATTAGGTCCAGTCGTGGCCGACTCTGGGGTTGCGGCGCTCATCTCGCTTTATTGGCCGAGGGAGCCGGCGTACGGCTTCCAGGTCATGTGGCCAGCATGACTAAACCGCTTCTGGCGAACCAGAGCAGCACACGGAAACGCCGTTTACCTTCTCGCTGGAGTGGTACCTATTCATCTACTTGCACTTTGATGTGCTTTCGAACTGCTAGGTTGGCAGGAGCAGGGACTGAGCGACGGGAGCTCACCCCGTTGCGGGGATTCGAACCGCTGACCTTCTGATCGGCAAGCCCTAGGCTCTGTGGTTTAGACCATAGCGCCACCCGCGTCCCATTAAATGTGTAGAAATATATTTTAAAATGATTTCTCCGCACACTTACAGTCTGAAGTTGTACAAGGAAAGGGAGTCTTAGCTCTGGGGTAAAGCAATTGCTTTGCCTGTCCAGATTCCAAGACTTCTGTCTAAAGCCCTGGATATTTGCTGCTAGTCGTTGTGGATAATATTGACCTAGGAAGCTGCCTTATTGACATTGGTCCATCTAGCTCAGTACTGTTTGCAGGGACTGGCAGCTGCTCTCCAGGATTTCAAGATGGGTTTTCTCCCATCCTTACCTGGAGATGCCCAGGATTGAACCTGGGACCTTCTGCCTGTGAGGTCGATGCTTTAACCACTGAGCAATGACCCTTCCTTGACCTAAACAGGGCAGTGACCAAGATTTTACATCCTCGTAAGTATCCTGTGTAGAATAGCTCTGAGGGTCTGTTGCACAAGGGTCAAGTGTAAAACAAGATTTTGAACTTGTGGAAGATAGATGATTTAGACGCACAATTGCTGTTGGTGTGTAAGCAGCAGATCCATTTGACATTGCTGCATGCATTGCTTTGTTAATGCTTGCATAAGACTGAAGGAGGGTTTTGCATGCTGAATGTGGGCTGCCACTGGTTTGCCAAAAACAAGAGCCTGCACATGCTGGATCATGCACAACTGCCTCCCCGTAGGCTGGTGGCAGTAGAGGCGCTTGCTGGAATATTGAGATTTGGTTAATTAATTTGCGCTCTACAACTGTGAATCCAGCTGCACACAACCTGAAGCTTCGAGGCTACTGTGTACGATGCATATACTGCTATTTATTTTTTCAGTGTCCTAAGGATTGTTTTCAACTGGCTTCCTCCCTGAATCTGCAATGCAGAAGTATTTTTTAAAATAAACATTTATTAGTATTCCAATATTACTCAAAATAGCTCAAATATAGCCATATCAATTAATTTGCAATGCAAAGTATTGTTCGCATGCAGCATTGCTTTAAATTTATACTTCATTTAAAGTTGGAGCTCTTGTATTTCTCCATTTAAAACATTCACCCATTTCAAAGTAGTGCAAAATATGTTCAAGTGCATTTTTAAGGCAGTAATTCTACACCCATACACCTGGGAGCAAACCCCATTGAACCTATTGACACATACCTCTGGGTGGACATATTGCACTGTCTTATATATATATTTTTTTGGGGGGGGGAGAACCCCACTGGAGTCTAGTCTTGAAGGAGATGAAGCTTAGCTTTCACATCTTTTTACTGCACGTGGAAGATCATCCTTTTGTACTTTATGTTAATCAGACATACTGATTGGCCTCTTATTTTGGTGCTCACAGCAAACAGATTAAACCTGCTAATTCATCCACAAGCATTGGCTGAAAGGGTTGGGAAAATCCACTCTTTGATCAACCAGATTGTGAACATGGGCAAAGTGAGGCAGCCGCCCTGGGCAAATGCTTGCCAGAGTCCTGTGCTGACCAGGATTCATTTGAATCCAGGGTTGTAGCAAGTTTGAAACCCTAATTAAGAGAGATCTGGGTTAACCTGCATCGTGACTGACATCAGTGCAGACAGCGAATAGAGGGCAGAATTTGAGATGGAGCATGGGAACCCGGAGCTTCCTCGCTTCAGAACTCTTTTAACCATAGTGGTACCTTGGTTCTCAAACTTAATCTGTTCCAGAAGTCCATTCCAAAACCAAAGCTTTCCAAAACCAAGGTGCGCTTTCCCATAGAAAGTAATGCAAAATGGATTAATCCGTTCCAGACTTTTAAAAACAACTCCTAAAACAGCAATTTAACAGGAATTTTACTGTCTAACGAGACCATTGATCCAGCGGCGTAGCGTGGGTTGTCAGCACCTGGGGCAAGGCAAGTAATTTGCGCCCCCTAACCCGTGGATTTGCCCTAACCCCAGATGTTGCGCCCGGTGCGGCTGGCCCCCCCCTGCACCCCCACGCTACGCCACTGCATTGATCCATAAAATGAAAGCAGTAAGCAATGTACTACAGTCACACAATCAATCAATCAGAGCACAATCAAAACAACAGAGTCACAAAAAATAAATAGCAAAAACAGACAGACCTCAGTGTAACACTCAAAACGGAAGTGTGGCACTCAAATCGGAAGCGTAACACTCAAAACAGAGCACATGCAGCTTCTGAAAAAAGTTCGCAAACCAGAACACTTACTTCCCGGTTTGCAGTGTTTGGGTTCCAAGTTGTTTGAGTACCAAGGCATTTGAGAACCAAGGTACCACTGCATTGTCTTTAAGTGCCTCAGAGTACGTGCCTTTGAGTTTGCCCATCTGAAAAGTCTACAAGTTATATCCACGTGTTTCCCTAAATGTTTATTTAGTGGGGGTTGAGTGAGGTCAACCTTCGTGGCAGGACAGGGAACTTGTGGCCCTCTAGATGTTGGGTCATATTGCATCACCAATGGTCCATGGCCAATGGTCAGGGATGATTGGAGTTGTAACTCAGAAACACTTGGAAGACCACAGGTTCCCCATCTCTGCCAAATGAGATAGCTTGTGTACCACTGTCTTTGTGAACAAGTAAGAATATTCCCCTGTTCCCACCTAGCTTTTTCCTGCTTGGACACTGCTCCTAATACAAAGTGGGGAGAAACAGGCTGGTGACGCAACAGAATGACGAATATTTCGATCCACTGGTTCCGCAAGGCACTTCGCCTCCATGATAACCCTGCCTTGCTAGCAGCTATGAAGGACAGCGCTGAGGTCTACCCTATCTTTATCCTTGACCCCTGGTTCCCGAAGAATATGCGGGTCAGCGTTAACCGCTGGAGATTCCTGGTTGAATCTCTGCGAGATCTGGACGAGAGCCTCAAGAAGCTCAACTCAAGGCAAGTACCGAATGGGCCAGTTTTCAAAATACACCAGGGAGGTTGAAGGGGCCATTTCTACAGCACTTTCCCCAAACCTGAATGGTTTTCTATGGAGAGGCCAAATGGGGAGGCGTGGGGGGGGGGTCAAATTGGCCTACTAGAATGCAGGTGCAAAAACTACAATTCTGGCACACAGTGCTCTCTGTCAGTTTGCCATACTGTCCCTCTCCCAGATCCTAGTACTATCTGTCTTGACCTCAGAAACTCACCTAGTCTTTGGTGCTTTCTTGGTTTTTGAGCACTCAAATGTTGTGGTGTCTCCTCAGGCTGTTTGTAGTTCGTGGCAGTCCTGCAGAGGCATTCCCAGAACTATTTAAGAAGTGGAAGGTCACCCTGCTCACATTTGAAGTGGACACAGAACCTTATGCGAGGCGCCGTGATGCTGAGGTGGTGAGGTTGGCAGCTGAACATGGAGTCCAAGTTGTTCAGAAAGTGTCCCACACTTTGTACGACACTGAAAGGTGGGTACAAAGAGCAAAGGCCACGACAATTTTGCATGCATTTCTGGAATCCACCAGATAAAAGTTTTTTAGAGATTATTATTATTAACAGTATATATCAGTCATTTTTATTTTATTTTTTTACAAAAAGGAACTCCAAGCAACTTCCAAAGGAAAAAAAATATCCATTGCTGGACATTCCTGATAATGTATTGTCATCATTTCCAACAGAATCATCATTGAGAACAACGGCAAGGCACCTCTGACTTACACTCGGCTGCAGACGGTCTTGGCTTCTCTGGGTCCTCCAAAACGGCCAGTTCCAGCTCCTAGCTTGGAAAACATGAAGGGTGAGTACGAGTCTCTCTGGACTTCGGGATGCAGGCAATAGGTTTTTCTGGATTCTGACAAGTACTGTGGGCCCTTTGGAGTGTGTGAGAGAGCTGTGACTTGGATAGAAATGCTGTGAGATAATCTGCCTTCCTGGGATGGGTGGCCTAAGGGACCCCTGACCATTAGGTCCAGTCGTGACCGACTATGGGGTTGTGGCGCTCATCTCGCTTTATTGGCCGAGGGAGCCGGCGTACAACTTCCGGGTCATGTGGCCAGCATGACTAAGCTGCTTCTGGCGAACCAGAGCAGCACACAGAAACGCCATTTACCTTCCCGCCACAGCGGTACCTATTTATCTACTTGCACTTTGATGTGCTTTCGAACTGCTAGGTTGGTAGGAGCAGGGACCAAGCAAAGGGAGCTCACCCCGTCGCGGGGATTCGAACCACCGACCTTCTGATCAGCAAGTCCTAGACTCTGTGGTTTAACCCACAGCACCTCCCACGTCCCTGATGGGTGGCCTACCCACACCCAATTGACAATTTTCAGTGCTTATGTTTGTTCTTGGCAGCAGTTCATGGTTAGCAAGGGAAGAGCTTAACCATAAGCCTAACCATGGATGTTTGACCAAACTGCGGGAGGTTGCGGGAGGTAGTGGAGGACAGAGGTGCCTGGCGTGCTCTGGTCCATGGGGTCACGAAGAGTCGGACACGACTAAACGACTAAACAACAACAACCATAGATGATGATGAGGATGATGATGATGATGATGATGATGATAATTTTATTATTTATACACCATCCATCTGGCTGGGTTTCGCTAGCCACTCTGGGCGGCTTACAGCACATGCTGTGATGACATGCT
The DNA here is from genome assembly GCF_964188315.1 of Podarcis muralis. NCBI lineage: Eukaryota > Metazoa > Chordata > Lepidosauria > Squamata > Lacertidae > Podarcis > Podarcis muralis. The sequence goes on along the minus strand of NC_135669.1, from coordinate 14,173,275 downwards.
AAGGTTTGGCTGAGCAAAGCATGAGGAGTAAAATAGAACAGAGAGGAGCAAAGGGTTTGTGAACAACTCTCCGGAAATCCACGTTTGCATAGGCCCAGTAAGCCATAGTTGGTTCACTGTATTGTGCAGATCAGGCCAGTGAACAGCACATCACAAGGGTGCTTAGCTAATCAGATCTGGCAGCTGCTGAAGGCTGAACCAAATAATACTGAACCAAAGTGACAATGAATGGACAAATATTTTGGTATCGTATTACAAAAAATGCTGAAAAGAGGTGCGTGATTTACAGCAGTCAAAAAAGTTAGCAAAAAAGGTACAGTGGTACCTCAGGTTACAGACACTTCAGGTTACAGACGCTTCAGTTACAGACTCCATTAACCCAGAAATAGTAACTCGGGTTAAGAACTTTACCTCAGGAGGAGAACAGAAATCGCATGGCAGCAGCAGGAGGCCCAATTAGCTAAAGTGGTACCTCAGGTTAAGAACAGTTTCAGGTTAAGAACGGACCTCCAGAACGAATTAAGTTCTTAACCCAAGGTACCACTGTACTTGGCCTTGGCCTTGTTATGAATAATCAGATAAGTTCTTACATTGATTGAGTCATCAGGGATTGAGATTTGGGCACAGGGAGCCAGACGAACCAGATGCACTGTTCCGTACAAGCTTTGAATCTGTTGGATCAATGTTCTAACCTAGAGTGCAGCACACCTGTCACAGAGGACCACGATAAGGAGTATGGTATCCCTTCTCTTGAGGAACTGGGGCAGGATCCAAAGACAGCTGGCCCCCACCTTTATCCAGGAGGAGAATCTGAGGCCATTGCTCGGCTGGACTTGTATATGAAGAGAACGGTACAGTGACTGAAATGTCTGTTGCTTTTGCCCAACAGACTTTGCTTCACTGGTGGGTAATCTCTGGCCTGGTGGCCAGATTTGGCTAGGGTTGCCATACGTCCAGAATTTCCCAGACATACCTGGAATACTGCAAGTGGGAAGCAGTGTCCGGGCGGAAATCGCAAAAAAAAAATGTCCGTGAAAATTCAGATGTATGGCAACCTATGTCGGCAACATTGTTTTGGACAATTTTCTTTTACAATAGCTCAAAAACTTCTTTTTTACTCAACAAATTTGGGCAAAACTTAAAAAAAACCTCAACAACTTTGCGAGGGGGGGAGAGATCTGTCAGGATTTTCATTGTCTGAAATATGGCAATCCTAGATTTGGCCTGCAAGACCATTTCCCCCCAAGCCGTGCCAATGTGCCCCACATCTGATAATGGGACCCCAGAGACTGCCACCTTCCATGTGTTCTTCCCTACATGGCCTGAACATTATCTGAAGCTGTGCTCCAGATTCATTGACCCTGGAAAACATGAGTGGCGATAGCTGGTGCTATTTCCTCTTCGGTTGTTGCACCCACCCTGTGGGACACATTGCGAAGTGTGAAATGTTGGGCCCATTCGCTGTTGTCTTAGGCAGCTAGTTAAAAGCATGGCTGTTTGTAACTTGCCTGTGTGATCAGACTTCTGCCTGATTTTGGCTGCTGTGGCTCTATATTGGCTTCATTGGGTGTTGTGGGTTTTGCTACAGTTATTGGCTATTTTGGATTTTGCTACAGTCAACATTTGTGAATTTAATGGGGATTGTTATGTTTGGTTTGTAAGCTTCCTTGAGTTCCTTTGAAAACTCAGCGGGGTATGCATTTTAAAAATGAGCAAATAAAATTACAGGGACAATAGAACAGGATGCTCTTTGGTGCCTAAAATATAGTAAAGAAAGCAACTGGCACATACAAGGCACAGAACTGCCCAATGCAGGGCCGCCACCAAAAAGCCCTCTTGCCTGAAAGCCACAAGGCAGCCCTTTGGACATATCTAGCTTCTCAAAACTCTCTATGTGTTGTTTTTTCCTTTTTCTTTACAGTCATGGGTATGCAATTTTAAGAAGCCTGACACATCCCCCAATTCTTTGACTCCTAGCACTACGGTCCTCAGCCCCTATGTCAAATTTGGGTGCCTGTCTGTACGGATGTTCTGGTGGAAGCTGACTGAAATCTACCAGGGGGTAAGAAGAGGAGCTTTTTTTATTCTACAGTTGTCATATAATCACAGAATACTGTCTGTTTTCATTGGTACAACTGCTGGATACTTTCTGTTCCATTTCAGAAATCTGTAGGCCATGGACTTAGATAAGGGGGTTCCGTTGCGTATATGCTGCTTGCAGATTTCCTCAGAAAGACTTTTTTTATCTGTCCCAGACCAAGGCTGTCAAAACTCTGATATAAAGAGTATGTAAACTGATGCCATCAGAGTTGCTGTGACAAATCTACATGGCTAGGGCTTCTGTTACACTAGAGGCAATCAGCCACCCAAGGCAAGGTGGACTGCAAAAGCTACCTGCAATATTTAATTGGACCATATGCATGGCTACTGTGCAGGTGGGACCTTAGACGGCTACATTTAGAAGCTCTTCTTTTAACAGCTAAGCTGCATGATCAGCGGAGTCACATAGTGCTGCTCTTGTTAGATTGTCCCACTGAACATCTCTCTCTGATATTTTGTATATTGCGGATACTGTCCCTTTACCGTTTCCCTTTGTTGTTAGGAGGAGGTTTTCGAAGGTTGTCAGGGGCCTAGTTGCTGCTGATTTTACTGTTGGGTTGTTTAAGAGGGCGTGTAGTTGGTGTTGTGTTAACCAGGGCATTTGGGTGTCTTCTAGTTTGTCTTGTATTTCTTGTGTTGACAGGGGTTTGTTATTTTTATAAAAGTCTATTAGGCGATATAAGCCTTTGGCTTGCCAGGTTTTTATCTGGAGGTTTTGTGCTGCATGGTGGAATAATGGGTGGTACGCCAGGGGGATTAGTGGGGATGGGGTTGGGGATAGTTTGCCTATTTGTGTTTTCCATGCTTTGAGCATGGTCTGTGTGTACCACACACAGCCCAACAGGACAATGACAATAATCCACCAACAGCATACAAATCAATATGGCTAACCTGATCCAAAACACCCACCCACCTCACTCACACACGAAAACAAAGATCACCACAGCCAATCACAAGCAAACAATCACACCCTAGGCCAACCCCAACCTCTCTCACCACCAAAGGAACACAAGTGAACAACACAAACAATGCTGACAGCAAACTCTACACACATTAAACATAATAGAAACACCGCCACCCGACCCCACCCCCATCCACCTTCCCTCTCTCCACCCCCCCTTTTCTTCTCTCTTTCTTTTTTCTTCTCCCCCTAATGCCTCAACAAATGAAATGGATTTGTAAAAATGTTACATGAAAAAAACAAACAAAAAACGAGGCACTACACTTCTGTAAAACAAGAAAATCCTTAATAAAATATTTTTTAAAAAAACAAAACATCTCTCTCTGATTCTGATCATGTAGCTCAAGTATACTTCAGTAAATGTGTCCTCTTCTGACTCTCTGAAAGAGTGGTCCTCCAGCTGTTGTTGGACTACCAACTTGCATGATCTCCAGCCAGCATGTCTAGTGGTCAGGGGTGGTGGGAGCTGTGCTCTACGGCCCTGCTCTAAAACAATCCAAAGAATAACTACTGTTCCTTCTCTACTGTGCTTCTCTAGAGGAAACACTCTGACCCACCGGTATCTCTGCACGGGCAACTCCTGTGGCGGGAGTTTTTCTACACGGCAGGAGCTGGGATCCCCAACTTTGACAAGATGGAGGGCAATCCAGTTTGTGTGCAGGTGGACTGGGATGACAACAAGGAGCACCTCAAAGCCTGGCGTGAGGCATGTTCTGTTTGGCAAAGTTCACAATCTACCCAAATATTTGTAGATTAAGCAATCTACTCCTTTGCCACCAGGGCCAAACATATTATCCACACTTATATGCACTTAACTATTCATAGCACTGTAAAAAAAGATAAAAGGTAAAGGACCCCTGGACAGTTAAGTCCAATCAAAGGTGACTATGGGGTTGCGGCACTCATCTTGCTTTCAGAGTAAGAGAGATGGTATTTGTCCACAGACAGCTTTTCTGGGTCATGTGGCCAGCATGACTAAACCGCTTCTGGTGCAACGGGACACCGTGATGGAAACCAGAGCGCACAGCAATGCCGTTTATCTTCCCACCGCAGTGCTACCTATTTATCTACTTGCACTGGCGTGCTTTCGAACTGCTAGGTTGGCAGGAACTGGGACAGAGCAACAGGAGCTCACCCCGTCGCGGGGATTCAAACCGCCAACCTTCTGATCAGCAAGCCCAAGAGGCTCAGTGGTTTAGACCACAGCGCCACCCGCGTCCCAATATAGCACTGTAGACCAATGGGACTAGTGGCATTTATGTTTTCAAGAACGTTGCTATATATAACACGCACCGCTTAAGTTTTCCTTGAGTGAAGAACTGGAAAAATAGAAATGAAAATAGGAGCGGGGTAGTGGTAAGGGAAAATCTGAGCTTCCTTTCCCTTTCTTGCTGCCAGGGCCGGACAGGCTACCCCTTTATAGATGCCATTATGACGCAGCTGCGCACAGAGGGCTGGATCCATCATTTGGCACGGCATGCGGTGGCTTGTTTCCTGACACGAGGAGACCTCTGGATATCCTGGGAGGAAGGGCAAAAGGTGAAGGCAGGTTGGGAGTTCATCATGAAAGCTGCAGAGTTCAGAACGTTCTCTGTAGCCAGAGGAAAGCTGGATTTATTGGCAGGTCTATAGCTAGTTAATGGCTGAATTTTAGGTTGCCCCTGAGCACACACTCCATTAAAAACTGGGAGATCTCCCCGTGTGCCATTCCTAGTTCTCACGACAAAGACACCATTGTATTTTCAAGATTCCCAATTGCCTTGCACTGTAACACCCTCCTTCCCAAGCAACATTGCCCTGCATGTTTATTCTGCATACAGAATACAGTGGTACCTCTGGTTACGTACTTAATTCGTTCCAGAGCTCCGTTCTTAACCTGAAACTGTTCTTAACCTGAAGCACCACTTTAGCTAATGGTGCCTCCTGCTGCCGCCAGAGCACGGTTTCTGTTCTCATCCTGAAGCAAAGTTCTTAACCCGAGGTACTATTTCTGGGTTAGCGGAGTCTGTAACCTGAAGCGTATGTAACCTGAGGTACCACTGTAGATGGAAAACCTCTGACTTATTGCATGACAGGAACAGGCTAATGTACACAAGGGTAGGAGTCCTATCCATTGCCTGCCGAATATTGGCATGCAGACCCCAGAACATGGGTAGGCAAACTAAGGCCCGGGGGCCGGATCCAGCCCAATTACCTTTTAAATCTGGCCCACGGATGGTCCGGGAAGCAGTGTTTTTACATGAATAGAATGTGTCCTTTTATTTAAAGTGCATATCTGGGTTATTTGTGGGGCATAGGAATTCATTCATTCCCCCCCAAATATAGTCCGGGCCCCCACAAGGTCTGAGTGGACCAGCCCCCTGCTGAAAAAGTTTGCTGACCCCTGCCCCAGAACGTTGCCTGTGAGGGCAGGCAGCTCTCAGGCTGAAAAAGTTTGCCGCATCTTGCCTTATGGCTTCCTGCTTTCTGGAATACATGGCAGGGGTTCACCGTCCCTTTCAGGAGAGTCAGACTACTGTCCCCTCTGTCCCCTATATTCCACCAGGAGCATAGTTAAAATGTAACATTACAAAAAGCTTGTAGAGCATGAGGAAGCTATGACTATTGGACTGGACTTCTTTGGGGTTCCCAAAAGGCGTTCGTTTTCCAAACTGCTCCTATTTCAGGTCTTTGAAGAACTGCTGCTTGATGCCGATTGGTCCTTGAATGCCGGTAACTGGCAGTGGCTTTCTGCAAGTGCCTTTTTCCACCAGTTCTTCCGTGTCTACTCACCAATTGCCTTCGGCAAGAAGACAGACAAAAATGGAGAGTATATAAAGTAGGTGTAATAGTATAGCATCGCTGCACTTAAAACAAGCATTAAGTTATCTGGCAGAGTTTAGGTTTACCGCTGGGAAGAGTAACCGTGTCTATGAATGCGATGACGGAAAAGCTAAATGGGTGGATTGGTGAAAATCTCTTTCCTGTGCCTAAGAGGCAACTGGTATCAGTGCAGGAGTAATCTGGTTGATTTTTAGGTCTCTACAATCTGTAATTTCAGAATTCTTTGACGTCACCATGCTTAAAAAATTAATCCAAATTCTGCATTGAGAAAAATAATTTTGCTATATGTATAGAGCAAAAAGTGCATTACTTTGTCTAATTTCAGTTTTTCTTATCATTAGCAAGGTGCTATTCTCTGAACTACTAAAAGTATTATTCAACCACTTCTCTGACTTCTGAGAGCCAAGTGGTTGTTACCCTGTTCCAGTGCAGAATTGGACTTAAGAATATTGATTTTAACTCTGCAAAGCATCAGGCTGTCATATTATGCCCCTAGGTCCTGAGCCTTTTCCCGTACACACCTGACTTCCTCTTTTATCATTACAACCCACGCAGGAAGTACCTCCCCTTCCTCAAGAAGTTTCCAAGTGACTACATTTATGAGCCTTGGAAAGCACCACGGAGCGTGCAGGAGCGTGCAGGCTGCATCATTGGTGAAGACTATCCCAAGCCCATCGTTGCTCACGAAGAAGTGCGGAAAAAGAATCTCGAACGGATGAAGGCAGCGTATGCACGGCGATCACCGAGTGCAGCTGCCGAAGGGCAGGATGAAACAAGTAAAAAAGGTAAGCTTGTCAAAACAAGAGTGCTGTTATGGCTTTGGGGTACCTGTACAGGAGGGACGCGGGTGGCGCTGTGGGTTAAACCACAGAGCCTAGGACTTGCCGATCAGAAGGTTGGTGGTTCAAATCCCTGCGACGGGGTGAGCTCCCGTTGCTCGGTCCCTACTACTGCCAACCTAGCAGTTCGAAAGCACGCCAAAGTGCAAGTAGATAAATAGGTACCGCTCCGGCGGGAAGGTAAACAGCGTTTCCATGCGCTGCTCTGGTTCGCCAGAAGCGGCTTAGTCATGCTGGCCACATGACCCGGAAGCTGTACGCCGGCTCCCTCAGCCAATAAAGCGATATGAGCGCCACAACCCCAGTCGGTCACGACTGGACCTAATGGTCAGGGGTCCCTTTACCTTTACAGGTAATGTCTGAAAGGACAACTACCTGCTAAAAATCAGGAAGAAGAGGGATAACAAGCAATTTCAGCCGCAGCACAGTGCCCTGTCACAACCCATCTTTCCAATCTCAGCTGGCAGAGAATTCAGTGGCCACATTGCTCACCAGGGCATGCAACACCAATCTTAGCTCAACTGCATTGCCTGTCAAATCAGTTTCCAGGCCCAATTCAAAGTGCTGGTTTTGACCTATAAAGCCTTCAATGGCTTTATAGCTCAAAAGTACTTTATACCTCAAGTACTGCCTCTCCCCATATGAACTGTCCCAGACTGACCTGGACCTAGCAATCATCATCTGAGGCCCTTGTTTGTGTGCTCCCTCAACGAGAGGTCCAGAGGGTGGCAACACAAGGACATTTCTGCAGTGGCTCAGTTTGTGAAATGCTCTCTCCCCGGGGAGGCTCGCCTGGTACCATCATTATATATCTAGGCACCAGCCAATAACTTCCCTCTATACCTAGGCCTTTATCTATGGACTTTTAGAGTGGTGGGATGTTTTAAATGTTAATTTCCCCCTCCCCACACCTTAGTTTTAATGTATGTGAGTTCTTTGTTTTTAAGTTGCTTTGGGTTGTCTTGGGCAAGATAAAATGACCAACAAATTTAATTAATAATAATCTTGAATTACTGTGGTTCTCAAACATCTAAGACTGGTGACATCCACCAATCAAATGTTAGGCTAAATTCTAATACCCAAAAGAACTGGATTTTTTTTAATCATGAAAAGGAATTAGCCACCTTTCAAGGAGGCAGGTCTCCATGTTAATGCAGGAATGGTTGTTTAGGAGAAAGGTTGTGAGCAGTGAGAAATAGTGAGGCAAACTCAGAGGACATGCAGTTAGTTTGCATTGGGTAGAATGGAATTAACTCTGTCCAACCCGGAGATGTAGTGCAATTATCTGCCCTAACAGAGGCCAGCTGGAAGCCAGAACAGTTAATCATGCAGAAGCACAACAGCAGCCTATGAGTGGATGCTTTGAACTCATTGACCTTTAGGTTCATATAGTTCCTTGGTGCATGGCACACCGAGGTCTTGCAGCTGAGTGTGGTTATTAGAATTAATGGTCATAGAATCATAGAATCATAGAATCATAGAGTTGGAAGAGACCACAAGGGCCATCGAGTCCAACCCCCTGCCAAGCAGGAAACACCATCAGAGCACTCCTGACATATGGTTGTCAAGCCTCTGCTTAAAGACCTCCAAAGAAGGAGACTCCACCACACTCCTTGGCAGCAAATTCCACTGTCGAACAGCTCTTACTGTCAGGAAGTTCTTCCTAATGTTTAGGTGGAATCTTCTTTCTTGTAGTTTGGATCCATTGCTCCGTGTCCGCTTCTCTGGAGCAGCAGAAAACAGCCTTTCTCCCTCCTCTATGTGACATCCTTTTATATATTTGAACATGGCTATCATATCACCCCTTAACCTCCTCTTCTCCAGGCTAAACATGCCCAGCTCCCTTAGCCGTTCCTCATAAGGCATCATTTCCAGGCCTTTGACCATTTTGGTTGCCCTCCTCTGGACACGTTCCAGTTTGTCAGTGTCCTTCTTGAACTGTGGTGCCCAGAACTGAACACAGTACTCCAGGTGAGGTCTGACCAGAGCAGAATACAGTGGCACTATTACTTCCCTTGATCTAGATGCTATACTCCTATTGATGAGGCCCAGAATTGCATTGGCTTTTTTAGCTGCCGCGTCACACTGTTGGCTCATGTCAAGTTTGTGGTCAACCAAGACTCCTAGATCCTTTTCACATGTACTGCTCTCAAGCCAGGTGTCACCCATCTTGTATTTGTGCCTCTCATTTTTTTTGCCCAAGTGCAATACTTTACATTTCTCCCTGTTAAAATTCATCTTGTTTGTTTTGGCCCAGTTCTCTAATCTGTCAAGGTCGTTTTGAAGTGTGATCCTGTCCTCTGGGGTGTTAGCCACCCCTCCCAGTTTGGTGTCATCTGCAAATTTGATCAGGATGCCCTTGAGTCCATCATCCAAGTCGTTGATAAAGATGTTGAATAAGACCGGGCCCAAGACAGAACCCTGTGGCACCCCACTAGTCACTCTTCTCCAGGATGAAGAGGAACCATTGATGAGCACCCTTTGGGTTCGGTCAGTCAGCCAGTTACAAATCCACTGAGTGGTAGCATAGTCAAGACCGCATTTTACCAGCTTCTTTACAAGAATATCATGGGGCACCTTGTCAAATGCCTTGCTGAAATCAAGGTAGACTACATCCACTGCGTTCCCTTCATCTACCAGGCTTGTAATTCTGTCAAAAAACGAGATCAGGTTAGTCTGACATGACTTATTTTTCAGAAATCCATGCTGACTATTGGTGATCACAGCATTCCTTTCTAGGTGCTCACAGACTGTTTGCTTAATTATCTGCTCCAGAATCTTCCCTGGTATTGATGTCAGACTGACTGGGCGGTAATTATTTGGGTCCTCTCTTTTCCCCTTTTTGAAAATAGGGACAACATTTGCCCTCCTCCAGTCTGCCGGGACTTCGCCTGTTCTCCAGGAATTCTCAAAGATGACTGCCAGTGGTTCTGAAATCACATCTGCCAGTTCTTTTAATACTCTTGGATGCAGTTCATCTGGCCCTGGAGACTTGAATACATCTAGACTAGCCAAGTATTCTTGTACTATCTCCTTAGTTATTCTGGGCTGTGTTTCCTCTGCTGAATCATTTGCTCCAAATTCTTCAGGTCGGGCATTGTTTTCTTTATCGGAGAAGACTGAGGCAAAGAAGGCATTGAGGAGTTCAGCCCTTTCTGTGTCCCCTGTTTGCATTTCACCATCTTCTCCTCTGAGTGACCCCACGGTTTCTTTGTTCTTCCTTTTGCTACGAACATACCCATAAAAGCCTTTTTTGTTGCTTTTAACCTCTCTAGCAAGCCTGAGTTCATTTTGTGCTTTAGCTTTTCTGACTTTGTGTCTACACGTGCTGGCTATTTGTTTGAATTCCTCTTTGGTGGTTTCCCCCCTTTTCCATTTTTTGTACACATCCTTTTTTAATCTTAACTCAGTTAAAAGTTCTTTAGATAGCCACCCTGGCTTCTTTAGGCACCTTCCATGTTTCCGTCTCATTGGTATTGCCTGAAGTTGTGCTTTTACTATCTCCCTCTTAACAAACTCCCAGCCATCTTGAACTCCCTTTCCTTTTAGTATTACTGTCCATGGGATCTCACCCAGCACTTCCCTAAGCTTTATGAAGTCGGCTTTCTTAAAGTCGAGAAATTGAGTCCTAGTATGCTTGGCTGCTCCTTTCCGCTGTATAGTAAACTTCAGAAGAGCATGATCACTCGCGCCTAATGATCCTTCCACTTCTACCCCACTAACCAGGTCATCAACATTGGTTAGGACCAGATCTAAAATGGCTGTTCCTCTTGTTGCTTCTCCCACTTTCTGGACAATGAAGTTGTCTGCAAGGGCAGTGAGGAATCTGTTTGACCTTATGCTCTTGGCTGAGTTTGACATCCAACAAATATCCGGGTAATTGAAGTCCCCCATTACTACTATCTCCCTTCCTTTTGCATGCTTGGCCATCTGTTCCAGGAAGGCATCATCTATGTCCTCCGTTTGGCTTGGGGATCTATAGTAAACTCCCACAATGAGGTCACTGTTATTCTTCTCTCCCTTAATTTTGACCCAAATGCTCTCACTTTGGCTTTGAGGTTCTAAATCTTGGATCTCTTCACAGGTATACACATCCCTGACATATAACGCCACTCCTCCTCCTTTCTTGTCTGGTCTGTTTCTTTGAAATAGATTGTATCCCTCCATTATTACATTCCAATCGTGGGATTTATCCCACCAGGTTTCAGTGATTCCTATTATGTCATATTTAGTTTGCTGTACCAGGAGCTCAAGCTCATCTTGTTTATTTCCCATGCTTTGCGCATTAGTGTACAGACATTGAAGTCCATTAATCATTCCCCCATGTCTCTTATTTAAGGATTTTCTCCTCCCACCACTAGGTCTGCATGCTCTTTGCTCCATTCGGTCTATGACATTTGGATGATCATCTTCATCAATTGATAGACTCCTACCTTCAGGAGCACTGTCTCCCTCCCCCACATTAGTCAGTTTAAAGCCCTCCTGATGAGGTTTCTGAGATTTTTTGCAAAAACATTCCTCCCAACCGTTGTGAGGTGCAGCCCATCGCTTGCCAGAAGTCCATCTTCAAGAAACTGCATTCCGTGATCTAAGAATCCAAACCGTTCCTGTTTGCACCATTTGCGAAGCCAGTTGTTCACTTCCACTATTTTTCCCTCTCTCCCTGGGCCACGTCGTTCAACTGGGAGGACAGATGAGATGACAATTTGTGCATTTAATTGCTTCAATTTCCTGCCCAGAGCCTCGTAATCTCTTTTGATCTTCTGGAGGCTATTGCTTGCAGTGTCATTGGTTCCCACATGAACCAAGAGGAAGGGGTATTTGTCAGTGGGTTTTATGATTCCTTGCAGTCGTTCAGTTACATCTTGGATCTTAGCCCCGGGGAGACAGCACACTTCCCGAGACATCTTGTCAGGCCCACAGATCACTGCTTCTGTTCCCCTCAGTAGGGAATCCCCTATCACCACTACACGCCTCCTCTTAGGTCTGGTCGGGGTTCTTCTGTGAGCTGTCGGTTCCAAGGTCGCCTGGACATTCCCAGAGGACTGCCTTTGCTCCTCGTCTTCATATACCTGATCGACTGGTCTCCCCCCCCCCCCCAGATAAAGGTTAGATTCCAGCAGAGTGACAGAAACAGTAATTTAATTCTGATCTTCAAGCAGCTCTATGTCAAATTTTGGAGCTTCATTTGAGGGAAGCTGGATTTCAGCGGTTGGCATCAAGCCATGAACACAGAGTGATCTAAATGGAAAATGGGGAACAGGGGACTTATGGCAGAAGGCGGTTAGGATCAAGTAAAAGCCAGGCTGTACATTGAAAAGTGCTACACACAAATCAACTTGGATTGTTGTTTTCTTTTAGATGCCAACCAGAAGCGGCCGAAGGCTCTATTGAAAGCTGAAGTGCGATCAAAGAAAGTGAAGATCAAAAGCACCTAAAAGTGGCTCATGTTGAAAACTATGGCTTAAAACTAAAAAACCAAAACAATACCCACAGTATAATAACTTTTCAAAATGATAGAAGTGGTGGAGAATGGCTAAGCTAAATACTACCCCTGTATCATACTCTGCCTCTGGACAGCAAGCGTGACTAGGGAGAAAGTGAGGTCACACAACCCAACAGGGTTTCCATGCTTATCTTCTATGGTGCTAGGGCGGCGGGGGGGGGGGGGGGAGACACCTCTGGCCAAATTTGGTCTGGCAGGGTAGCCTCAATATGGCCTGCAAGACCATTTGCTCAAGCCCATCCAACACCTGATCTTAAAGTGAGTTTCCAGTTGTTCAATTGCTGGAGTTCAGCATGCTTCCGCTGACGGGTGCTGGGAGTGTGGCTTGTTCCAACAGCACAAAGCTACTAAAGTGCTACTAAAGGCAAAGCTTGTTTCTTCTGTTTTACCAACGGTTTCAATGCAAACCACTTCATGCTACTGAACTACAGGAAGGGTTTTTTTTATATATATAAAAAAAGCATGTAAATTTTAATATACCATATCCCCCTGCATCCTAAGCGACTATTCTCCCAGGACAGGTATATCTTGTGGATTTTCAGATTAAGTGACAGAAAGGAACAGCTACTGAGAAGACACACTAGACTGCTTTCAAGTGACAATTTTTTAATTATGAAGTCACCTTGGCATTTGGGGGGCTGGAAAGGTAACTTGCAATATTCTAAAATAAAATTGCTCAAAACAATTATCTTGTATTCACAACTCTCTCCGTTACCTTGTGAATATCAATTTTTTCCATCACAGCATGTTTCTGAGGAACTTTTCCTTCCCTCATTAAACTCTTGTTGCCATTATGCTTTTTATGAAATCTTCCCTTCTCAACCAAAACTAGCAAGCACCGATTAGGCTGAAGGTACAGTTCTTCAGAGTTGGAACTGCTTTGAGAGGCTGCTTCCCATAGTACACACCCACATGTCTTTTGCCTCACTGTCAGTACTTGCCAGAAAAATGAATCGAAATGAAAAAGCAGGAGTGGAAGGAATGCATTCAACAGAAATTGGTTCGCCCTTTTAAACTGCCTTCCACTCTTTGAAATAATTTTACAGACCTTCTTTCCTTTTCTACCTCCAACTGTAAAAAAAGAAAACTCATTCTTTTAACCCCCAATAATGCTGCTGCAGTTGTTTTTTTAATGGTATATAGAAACAGTAAAAAGTCAGCCTGATTTCTGGGATAAGGAAGAAAATAGTTCATTTCTTCCACTTCGAAACATAGCTCCGATGACCTCAGTTCTAAGGTTATCCAAGATAACCAGCTGTCAGTTCAACAAGCGATTGTCTCTTCCACGAATCAAGAAACAGCATCAGAAAGTTAGATGTAGCAAAAAGCCAGGGAGATCCATGGCAAGTACAATAGCAGAAGAGCAAGACCAAACTGGACATCTCCTTTTTGAGTAGCACAGCTCCCGAGACATTTTCTAACTTACGAAGATTCACTGCTTAATTACAATGAGGTTTCACCAAGTGTTGGAAATTTTCTTTCTGAATCAAGGACCCAATGAACCGAAATTCAACTTCTTTGTACTACTTTGCATAAATCCAGGACTGTTCCTGACTCGTGTTAATCAGCAGCCTGGTGGAAAGGAAGGGCACCTTCCCCATGCAAGGGAATAAAAACATCAATTATTATACAAAGCTTAATTGCTCAAGCCATGACCATTAGGAGTTATTATTTTATTCATTCACTTACTGCATTTATATCCCACTTTTCCCTCCAAAGAATTCAAGGTGGTGTGCATGGTTCTCCCCTTCCTCACTTAATCCCCACAACCACCATGTGAGGTAGGTTAAGCTGAAAGGCTGTAAAAAAAAAGTGCTGTTGCATCTTCTCCATGTCCCCATACATAATGACAATCTCTTGCTCAGTGGGCTATTAGAAATCCCATATTGGGGTTTTTTAAAAAAATAATTTGATCACAAGTCTTTTAATGGCAGGTAGAACATAAAAGCACAAACTCCACATTCAGAGGTGGTTTACCTCTAAATACCAGATGCCAGCAAAAAAGCAGAGATGGGGTTGCAAAAGGCTAGTCCTTCAACGCATTGCTTTTAGGCTTCCTAGAGCCACCTGAATAGCTGCACAAACAGCAGCAGACTTGAGGGACCCCATTCAGAAGGACTCATGCTCTTAACCTGTAATTGGCACGATGGAGACACCCACTTGGCTCTTGCGGCCAACGTGGTATGAAAAGTTGGATCACCCTGATTTAGAGTGTCTTGATCTATAGCTGTATTGGACTTCCTGTTTTCGGAAGTTTTAATGTTTGACGTTCTATTCTGTTTTTAGTCCTCTGTTGGGAGCCGCCCAGAGTGGCTGGGGAAACCCAGCCAGATGGGCGGGGTATAAATAATAAAATTATTTATTATTATTATTATTATTATTATTATTATTATTATTATTACTTGAATTTTCCATTGTTACATGGGTGGAAATGGAGAAGCAGCAATCCTACACAAGGCGTTTATCCTGTCTGAGGCCCACTCAAATGATGTGGAGCTGTGAAGTGCAACACTTGTAGGAACAGTATGGAATCTGAACAGTCTTCGCGAAGTGCTGCATGGGCATGTAGTCATTAATCTGGGAAAGAAAGTAGGGAAGAACAGAAAGAGCTGGGACTTGCCATCAAGATACCCAGCTCTCTAAAGCACTTAAATGATATTCCTTTCTACAGCCTTGTTCCCTTTGAAGAACCTGTTGAAGGAGAATATGCTTAGGTCGATGGCCTTGAATTTCCCATCAATTATGAGCTCAGCTAGGGCTTGGCCCACAGCTGGTGACTGCTGAAGTCCGTGTCCACTGAAGCCTGTGGCAAAATAGAGGTTTTCCACCAGTGGGTGCACACCAATCACAGGACTCTGGTCAAAGATGTTGTAGTCATAGTAACCAGCCCAAGAACTCTTCACCTGTCATGAGATAAAGATAAAGCTCTTTCAGTCACAAGATACAGTCCCTGAACTGTCAACGGCAGGACTAACAGAGGATCTCAGGGACAGACCTACAGAAACAGACAAGGCTGCACTCTTAAACCCACCAGTAAAATACAGTATACTACTTAGATATTGAATCCTAGCCAGTTATTCCTAGCTGAACAAGAGGGATAAAAGGCTATGTCTAGAACTCAAGAGGGAAAAGCAAGATAGAGATGAAAGGTCTAAGATCTTTGTGATTTGGTGCTAACCCGCAAGAATTGCAGAGTTTGACATCCTAAGAATGTGACTTTTACTTTAAATATGTACCGTAATGGATGGATGGCCTACAATTGTCCTGGGTAATCCAGAAGGTTAAAAACCAAATTATTTTATTATTAGAGTGGCTTTCAAGATGTGCACAAACATGAAACAAGCTGCTGTGAGCTTTGAGTTCCTCAGTTCCCCACCTCCTCTTTTGCAGCTGGGAGGAGAGAGAAGGAACACATGAGCCCAGGAGAACTGCGGCTCTCCAGAAATTACTGGACTCTAGTTCACATCAAACAGCATTATGGCCAACAGTCAGGGATGATGGGAGTAGAAATCTAGCAACATCTGGAGGGCTAAATGTTTCCCATCCCAGTGGTTTAGTTTAATATGTGAAGTGAAATAGTGTCAATGGCTGCGAAACACCCTAGCCAGATTGCAAACTCACTGTGGCTAATGTACAACTATCAACACACCCTGCAGGAGCAAGGAGGAATAAGTTGAAACAGTTGTATTGCTTGCAGAGAATGATTATACCAGCAGAGGACCACTAGTCCATTCTGACCTCATCACAAAATTCACTGAAGCAAACATATCCAGTACAAATTCAAAACTTATACAGTCGTACTTTGGATGCCAAACGCCTTGTGAGTCGAATGTTTTGGCTCCCAAACGTCGCAAACCCGTAAGTGAGTGTTCCAGTTTGTGAATGTTCTTTGGAACCTGAATGTCCAACGCAACTTCTGATTGGCTGCAGGAGCTTCCTGCAGCCAATTGGAAGCCGCACCTTGGTTTCTGAACGTTTTGGAAGTCGAACGGACTTCTGGAACGGATTCCGTTAAACTTCCAAAGTACCACTGGGCTGTCAGAATCAAAGACAACAAGGGGCCTGAAGACTAATGAGGTAGATGAAATGTTGACCATAGTTAGCTCAAAGTAGAAATAAATAGAAGGGCAACACAAGATATGAGGAAGTGAAACCTGCAAGGTGCTTCTGATTGATTAACCATAAGTGGGCAATATGTCTGCACCAGGCCCCAAAATAAAGTTTAAGGAGTTAACTCCTTAACCACCACCTTGAGAAAGTCAAATCATTACCTTCAAGGATTGAAAGTTTGGCACCCGGTGAGCCAGCTTGGGCCAGACTTTATCCTGGAAGAACTCATGATCTACTTCCAGGTCCTGGATATCTGGCTCTTCCTCCTAAGAAGAAAGCACAAGAAGCTGAATTCTGGGCACCAGAAAATTACAATCATGGCAGCTGAAAACCTTGTTTGCATTTTGAACCTCCCCTAGAAAAGTGCAGCCACAGGGTAGATAGGGAGCAACTCAAAGGCAATAGCCAAGTCCCAAACTACAGCATACTCAGGTAGGCTTTGGGTAGACTTCAGCTGTCAGTGTGGAGCAGCGAATAGCATTGGACTTTGACCAAGACAAATCTGGATTCAAATCCCTGTTGAACCACAATGCTTACTCAGTTGTGTTACCCATCGTTCTGCCCAGACACTGAGATCCAGCGCCAAGGGCCTTCTGGTGGTTCCCTCACTATGAGAAGTGAAGTTACAGGGAACCAGGCAGAGGGCCTTCTCGGTAGTGGCGCCCACCCTGTGGAACACCCTCTCATCAGATGTCAAAGAAAAAAACAACTATGGGACTTTTAGAAGACATCTGAAGGCATCCCTGTTTAGGGAAGCTTTTAATATTTGATGAATCATTGTATTTTAATATTCTGCTGGAAGCAGCCCAGAGCAGCTGGGGAAACCCAGCCAGATGGGCGGGGTATAAATAAATAAATAAATTTATTATTGTTGTTATTGTTATGCCACTAATTCAAAGCCTAGCCTTCACTGGAATGGTGGGAGAGAGAAGTGACCACATGTGTCAAGTCATCCAGAGCTCTTTAGAGAAAAAGAGCGATAAAACTTAATCAAATTTTAGATGCTCATCAAATGATAAAACAATACGGTCGGTATCCCAATGGTCCCGTTCCACTACTGCAAGAGACTTGTGCTAGCACAACGGAACTTTCCCATAACAAATCATTTCCCCTTGCAGGGTTCTTACAGGAACACTTCCTTACATGCGAGTTAACATGTGCAACATCAGAAACACCCAGAGCTCTTCCTCTCTGGGGGGCTGGTGTCCCTGCTGTGGCTTCCTAAGAGTCAGCTCCCAATAAAATCATGGTAAACTCACTTCCGTAGGGCTTAAGCCTCCAAGGTAGTTGCCACCCACGCCTTCCCTCCGGAAGTAAGCTCCTGTGGTGTCGATTAGCAGAGGACACTCCAAGCCAGGTCCATCAGGGCAGTGCCAGACATAGACATACCTAGCAGCACAAGGACAAAGAAAATAACTCCAGCATTTAATCAAGACCAAAATACTAGATCTCCATGCAATCTAAGAGGAATAAAGAGTAGCCACAGTGCAGGACGCATGAGCTTGGACACTGAAATTACAACAGGCAAGGTAAGAGCTGTCTTTCATTTCATTTCATTTCTTCTTATTATTTATTAAATTTCTATACCACCCTCCATCCAAGGATCACAGGATGGTTTACAATATGAAAACACAAAAATGCATACCATAACAAACAAAAAACCCCAGTTTAAAAGCCCGTAGATTGTTTAATTAGTCAATGGCCTGGGAGAAGAGGAATATTTTTTGCCTGGCGTCTCTCCTTGGGGAGAGCATTCCACAAATAGAAAGGAATCTAAACAAAGACCTGTTCTTCATATTATCACCCTCTGGACCTCTTGTACCTCTTTGAGGCACACAAAGAAGAGCCTCAGATGATGATTGCTAAAGATGCCTTAGAAACAAAGCCATTGATCCTTCTGGCCTGGCACTGTTTAGTTCAATTAGGAGCAAATCTCAGGCAAAGGTCTCTTTTCCAGCTCTGCAAGCAAAGATCCTTTCAACTGGAAAACCCCGGGACTGAACCAGGAATATCTGGGATACAAGGCATGTGCTCTTATCACTCAGGTATCTCTCTCTCTGTCTCTGTCTCTGTCTCTCTCACTCACACACACACACACACACACACACACACACACAGAGAGAGAGAGAGAGAGAGAGAGAGAGAGACAGGGGCAGGGAAGCTGTGTCCCCACCAGATGTTGCTGGACTACAACCAGTCTGCAGAGCCACAGATTTAGAAAAATAAGAAGTGTAGGTCTATTGTGTGTGGCAACAGAGGAACAGGACAAAAACTCTGGCTCTAACTTCAAAGTGAATCATGCTGGCAGCCCTCACAAATCTGAGAATCACAATATATAAAAAGGTAAAGGGACCCCTGACCATTAGGTCCAGTCGTGGCCGACTCTGGGGTTGCGGCGCTCATCTCGCTTTATTGGCCAAGGGAGCCGGCGTACAGCTTCCGGGTCATGTGGCTACAGAAGAGGCATTGTGGGAAATATAAATAGCGGCAAGATGCCACAAGTTGGCACTGCTTAGAGCGTTGCAGCTGTCCACTGCAACAAGGTAAGACTGCCAGGGCTAGAGGAGGGAGCCCAGCAGAGGGCAACTTGCCCTGGTCCCCTCAAACCTAGAACCAGCTTGGCCCATTTCTTTGGCATTTCCGGGCAAAGGAGGGGAGGGTTTGGAATAAAGTTAATGCTTGTGTACCATTAACATTAAAGGGACCCCTGACCATTAGGTCCAGTCGTGACCGACTCTGGGGTTGCGCGCTCATCTCGCTTTATTGGCCGAGGGAGCCGGCGTACAGCTTCCAGGTCATGTGGCCAGCATGACTAAGCCGCTTCTGGCGAAACCAGAGCAGTGCACAGAAACACCGTTTACCTTCCCGCCAGAGCAGTACCTATTTATCTACTTGCACTTTGACGTGCTTTCGAACTGCTAGGTTGGCAGGAGCAGGGACCGAGCAATGGGAGCTCACCCCGCCGCGGGGATTCAAACCACTGACCTTCTGATCGGCAAGCCCTAGGCTCTGTGGTTTAACCCACAGCGCCACCCGCGTCCCTATCACAATATATGGTTACCATTTAATAGGTATTTAACATATGAACTCCAAAGCAGCATAAATACTAGGTTTAGCCATACCTTTTCTTGGGTTCCACAGGAAGTCTGATGCCCAGCATTGAGTGTGGCGGCCCAGTTCCAATGCCAGCCATCTCTGCCACACTGCTTGACCAAGCTCCTGCTGCATTCACCACAAAACCACATTCTATTTTGGTGGATTCTATACTTTCGGGCATCTGGACCTAGAGGATAACACAGTAGGGAGGACCTGGTAACTGTTTCATTAGGCAAGCAAATACCCTATCTGACACGGGTTTTCCAGATGACAATGGGGAATACACAGGCAAAAAGGAAAAAAGCCAGGGAGATGTCACAGGATCTGTGACCAAGCATTTGCTGTATCGTGGAACTGATGGGAGAGCTTTCTGATTTACTTCTTGTCCCATTATGAAAAAAGTTGGGATTTCCTGTCTAGTTGCTATTGTGCATTCCACCTCCTTTTCATGTCACACACAAGCCTGGCAAAGTACACTCCAAGGGACATGCCAGAAAACCCCAGAGAACAATGCCAGAAATTGTTGGCATCCACGTATACCTTCAGTACATTTGCATGGCAGTCTTAAACTGAGTTAACACTGGAGCCACTTCACTTAGGGAGAGAAGAGCAGTTGCCAAGCTTTTTTTTGGGGGGGGGGGGGCAAAGTGCAGATTATTGAACAAATACCTATATCTTGGATTGGCTTTTCCTTTAGGCTAGTGGAGCAGGGCTGGGGAAGCTGTGGGCCTTCAGATGTTGCTGGACTAGAACTCCCATCACCTGCAACCACCAGCAACCAACATCTGGCAAGCCACAGGTTCCTTAGCCCTCTAACAGAGCCAGGGAAGCAGGTAGCACTGCAGCATGGGATACACAAAGAAGCCTGAAATGATATCAAAGCCCCATTTCCAGCCCTTCTCCTGCCCAGTACAATACTGGCCCTTGAACAAATGTTAATATGTAATACTGTCATCTAAGAAGTCAGTGGCCACAAGCCTGCCTACTTTATCTGTTCTGTCAAAAGTTCAAGGGCAGATCATACTGTACTAAAGTTCTTTGTAGTTTTGTAAGCTCTCGTTAGCTCTGCTAAACTACAGAAGAACCTCATAGAAACAGAAGTTTTGAGAGGCCCTCACATCAAACATAACTGATAAGTAGAAAAGACTACAACCTGAAAATAGAGACAATGAACATATTTTTGTAACCCAATAAAAACTTTTTAAAAAATTGAGGGCTTTCTGTGAGCTTCTCCTTGGAACCTTCTACTCAGCACATCCTGCCCCTACTTTTAATTGAAGTAGTTCAAATAATGACTTACATGAACACCCTTGATACGGGAGAAATTAATACGATCCCCATCATGTGTCCTCAGTTCTTCTGTATACAAGTCGAAAGCTGCAGATGGTGAAAAAGAACATACAGAAGCAAGTTTGCTTTGGCTCAACTTTGAAATCTAAGACATGGAAAAATGAGGGCTTCCAATCCCTTGGGTAAAATATTTGAAGCATTTTTTGTAGCCCCCCTTCATTAGATCAGATTTCAGGATGGTATACGGCAGCTGTGTGTAAACATTGGTCCTCCAGATAATAATAATAAATTTTATTTATATCCCGCCCTCCCCAGCCGAAGCTGGGCTCAGAGTGGCTAACAACAGTAAAATAATACAACAAGATGTTACTAGACTGCAGATCCCATCAACTGCAGCAAGAATGGCCAATGGCTAGGGATAATGGGATTTGTAGTTCAGCCATATTTGAACTACTATAGGGTGGCGCTGTGGGTTAAACCACTGAGCCTGGGACATGCTGATCAGAAGGTCGGCGGTTTGAATCCCCGTGACAGGGTGAGCTCCCGTTGTTCTGTCCCTGCTCCTGCCAACCTAGCAGTTCGAAAGCATGTCAAAGTGCAAGTAGATAAATAGGTACCGCTCCGGCGGGAAAGTAAACGGTGTTTCCGTGAGCTGCTCTGGCTCACCAGAAGCGGCTTAGTCATGCTGGCCACATGACCCGGAAGCTGTACGCTGGCTCCCTCGGCCAGTAAAGCGAGATGAGCACCGCAACCCCAGAGTCGGCCACGACTGGACCTAATGGTCAGGGGTCCCTTTACCTTTACCTTAATATGTGAAGAGCCAAAGACTCCCCACACCTGGTATACAGTATAAAACAAATATACAAAACAGTAAAATTTTAATTTTAAAATAGACATGCTCAGTTTAAATCATTAACATATACAGAACTATCTAGGTAAATAATAATGTTTCTGCCTGGTGCTTAAACGACAGTTGGAGGGCATTCCACTGCTCCTGCAGCCAACTGGAAGCTGCGCCTTGGTTTTTTAACAGTTTCGGATTCTGTTCGAGAACCAAGGTAAGACTGTACTGAATAGGGTTTCTGCCCCCTGGTGCCAGGAGGCTGAGCTGCCCAACACAATTCAGTGGTAATGATGGTGTGTGCTTGCAATACCAAGTGGGGGTGACAGACTCACATTTCACTTCGCCGCAGCTCTGGTAGACGCCCAACGATATTGCTTTGTTCCGGAAAGCGTTGAGAAGAGTCCAGGGGTCAAACCATCCCTCATTTTCCAAGCCTTAAGAAGACAAAACAGAGAACGCAAGAAAGGCAATCTAGTTTAGAATTACAATGCCATGACACCTATTCTGCAGCCATACTCTGAACATTTCTGAATAGCACTCTTGGTTGGCTAAGAACAATTGATCTTTCCCAACAGGCAAACTCAGTAAAAAAGCCCAGAACAAAACAGAACAACCCCCACCCCCTGCAAGATTTCTTATACAGTCAAACCTCGGTTGTTGAACATAATCTGTTCCAGAAGATAATTTGACTTTGGAAATGTTTGACAACCGAGGCACAGCTTCCAATTGGTTGCAAGAGCTTCTTGTACTCAAGTGGAAGCCCCATTGGACATTTGAGTTTCAAAGATTGTTTGAAAACCAGAGCATTTACTTCTGGGTTTTCAGCATTTGAAAACAGAGCAGTTCGAGAACCAAGGTTTGACTGTAACAAGTAACCTCCCTTGTACTTTGCCAAAGAGTTAGCAGTGTTAGGAGAGGCAATTTGGTCCAGGTTTGCTCTTATCTGCAGCACTGTCTCTTGGTCACTAAAAGAAATGTGATAGAACCCAGAAAATATGACCAGATATTAGGAAACCAGGCAATAACATGAGAAGGGGATGGGGCCCTGGCACCAGCAGGAATAACAGCAAGACTCTCATTTAAGAGACACTTCAGAATACCAAGTAAGAAAATGTGTAGGCAGAAATCTATCAAAATTCTCAACAAGCAGAAAATCTGCTCTCAGCTTTCAGTGTTTTTACTGCCTTTGCAGCCATTGGATAGATGCGTAGATAAAAGCACATGAGCACATTTTATTGAAATGTATTTCTTTTTCTTTTAAACTATTTAATAAATGAGATAATTGTGCTAATATTCATGGGTTGTGCCATTTTGCCCTGACATATGGCTCTCCAACATTTCTGACTATGGATCTGAGTGAGAATGCAGCTGATGGGGCAGGGGTTGAAGGACCAGTACTGGACTAGCTACTCATAAGGAAGCTGCCGGCAGAAAATAGGAGAAATGGGGGCTTGTTCATTCTAGAGTCCCTGTAAGTTAAGCATACAAAAAAAGAAGAACAGAGCATTTTTATTTTAAACTGTTTACTTGAGACAGCAGTGCTATTAATCTTTAGGAAAGATGGAGATTCAGCAGTCTAGTACCAATGGAAGCCAAAGCTACTCCATCTGTATTCAACCACGGATACTTCTTTTTCAGTTGTGCCGGTGATAGTAGTGAGATCTCTGCTCCTTCCCTCCTGAAAAAAGCAAGCAAACAAACCATTAAAGAACGCTCATCAGAATGCACAAGATGGGGGGAAATCCATTTTGTCAATTTAAAAGATGCTCTAATAAAGGCAGGAAGGGGCAATTTATGTTATTATTTTTAAAGTCAAAAAGTCTACTTTCCAAAGAAAGTAATTTTGAAATAATCTGTGTGAGCAAATAGGTAAAATTACCAGAGGTGATCTCAATGCTGGGGGCAGAAAACCACTATGGCTTTAAAAGAACGTAACATTTTCAAAGACCTCATTCATACATACATGCCTATCACTGTTTCTTCTCTCTAAGCAACTTTTACCCAAAGGATCCTCAGAACCCCATACCTTTGAATCCCAACATTCTCCTCCAGCAGAGCAGCTCCATCCTCTGAAGCCAGGAAGAGATAGCCCGATGGGTTAAACTGAATATCTATGGGTGGCTGGGTGACAACACCAAGGTATTGCTGGAACAAAAAGATAATCTGTTTACATTTCAAGGATTGCTGTCTTCAGGATGGGATGGAGTGGGAAACTTACAGGAATACATATCACTGCTACAGCTCTTTTCTTGAGAGTTTAAAGAGCTTTATGATCACTGTAGTCCATGGGTAGGCAAACTAAGGCCCGGGGGCCGGATCCAGCCCAATCACCTTCTAAATCTGGCCCATGGACGGTCCGGGAATCAGCATGTTTTTACATGAGTAGAATGTGTGCTGTTATTTAAAATGCATCTCTGGGTTATTTGTGGGGCATAGGAATTCGTTCATTCCCCCAAAAAAATATAGTCTGGCCCCCCACAAGGTCTGAGGGACAGTGGACCAGCCCCCTGCTGAAAAAGTTTGCTGACCCCTGCATGTAGTCCTTACACAACAGTGCATTATTGTTACCCGCATATTCTAGATGAGAAGCTATGGGGGAGGGGGATAATGGCTTATCTAGGACTACTTGATCATGGCAAAGAAAATATCTGAACTGGTTTATGCTTCATTCTTAAAAGTGCAATTCCAAGCACGTTTACTAAAAGTGGGACATTCTCTAATAAGTGTGCTTAGGACTTCAGACTTGACCATTATGATATGCCAACTCTTAGCATCTCTCAAGCACACATGATGTAACAATGGCCGGAGGATTTAGGAGAAAAATAATAGACAAAAGAAACAATCCATGCATGTATAAATTAAAACCAAAGAAGCTTCAAGAATGACACATGTCCAAAATTCCCAACAGTATATAAACAGAAATGTACAACTTTAACTTCTGATCTAGAAAGTGTATAGTATATGGTTACCCAATAGCACTCTTAATGGAGTTGAGACAAAATCAGGAAGAAACACCAGTGTTTTCTGTTTGAATAACTTGCTACTGGGATGCCAATTGATAGATTCAGATCTGTATGTGAATGCTAGGGTGACTGAGTTATTAGGACAAGGGCAGTGGAGCAAACTGCACCATGGTTATTCAGTGCATTCAAACACTCCACCACTGTACTGTATATATCGAAGTAGTTGCACATTCCCATATCTTGTCTCCTTCAAGATGGACCAATGGCCCATTTGCCTTTTCTAGAGGATGCAAGGCAGACCGCTGACAGAAGCAAGTGTGAGAATCCTTCACACCAACACTCCCACAAACACCCAGACATCATGACATACGTTGATGGTACGCAGGAAGTTTGCAGAAAACTGGCTCATCTTGATATTTTCTGGAATCGAATACTGCTGCCGTATTCCCCCTACAGAGAGTACTGTAGATGCTTTGGAATACTGCAAAGAAGCAAAACAGAAAATGATGCTGTCACTTAGCTCCATAGTCAAATCCCCTCTCCCAGAAACATTTCAGCAATGTAAAGAGCAGCAAGAAAATAAAAGGTAACTGTGGAAGAGATTCTCTGGCAGGACAAAATGGTGAATGCCCATTATTGCTGTTGCAGCATTATCAATCTGCAATTCAAAAGGTCACCTACTATTTCTACATTTAACATAATGAACAGCCACCCTGATTACTTATTTATCCTGCCCTGGCTCCAATAAGTACAGGACAGAATGCAGAGTTCTCTCTCCCTGCCCTTCTGTTTAATATTTACAACTAAAGCTGTGAGGCAGGTGAAGCTGAGAATGTGTGGTTGGCTTTGAGTCACCTAGATAGCTTGATGGCTGAGCAGAGATTTGAAGCAGGTCTCCATGGGCCAAGTCTGACACTAAGTACTACAGCACACCTTCAGAAATGCACTTTAATGCAATTCATCTTTCTAGAAGGGACCTGAATACCGTCAATGACCATTTTGTGTGGGTGTTATGTCCCTGGCCCCTGCGCTGGTGGAGGCGGTATCAGCGCCCTCTTGCCCCCTTCCACACCAGTTCCTCCCTATTCATGACGTTGTCCTGTCACTTCCTGATTTGTCGCCATGCACATCTTTTGGACGCACATTAATGGCTCGTTGCCTCTATTGCACAAAGCAAGCCCAACACTTAACAAACCTGATGTTTGAAACCGTTCCCCAATACCCCCATTATTGATCTCAGATGGTAAATGACCTTAATGTCTTTCTCCACCACCACTACTCGATATGCATTTCTCTGTGGTTCTTTCATCTTCAGCCAGAAGGCAATAGACCAGCCTATTACTCCACCCCCAACAATGACCACATCAGCATGGTCAGGAGGTAAACCTTCTGTAATATGCCCGGGGTGCCAGCTACTGCCGGGAAGGAAGTCTTTCATTTTCTTGTAGGCATCGATGACTCCCTTCTCCAAATCTGAAAGAAGCCGGAAATAATACCATGCTGTTAGTGCTTAGCAGACTCAGTTGAGAAATAAAGCCACAACCTTATTGCTACCAAACATGTCCAATATATCAAGTTTGGAGAAAGCAGAATCCAGAATTTCATGAATCTCAGCCCTTACGGTAGAAAGGTATGTTTGAAAGGCTTGGCAATTCTCAAATACAGACAGATGTCACGTCCATGCTGTGTATTTAAAGCACTCTTGCACTAATTTAACAATAATAGCTTCGCCCAAAGAATTCTCAGCACTGTAGTTTGAGAAGGGTGCTTCAACTCTGTGAGGAATCTCCTAACCACTCTCACTCAATGAACTGCAGATTTCAGGATTCTTTGCGGGAAGCAATGATTGTTAAACAACAACAATAATTTATTATTTATACTGCACCTATCTGGCTGGGTGTCCCCAGTCAGTCTAGGCAGCTTCCAACAAAAGATTAAAAATACATCAAAACATCAGTCATAAAAACTTTCCTAAACAGGGCTGCCTTCAGATGTCTTCTAAAAGTCTGATAGTTGTTTATTTCTTTGACATCTGATGATAGGGCGGGCGCCACTACTGAGAAGGCCCTCTGCCTGGTTCCCTGTAACTTGGCTTCTTGCAGCAAGGGAACTGCCAGAAGGCCCTTGGCGCTGGATCTCAGTGTCAGGGCAGAACGATGAGGGTGGAGATGCTCCTTCAGGTATACTAGGCTGAGGCTGTTTAGGGTTTTAAAGATCAGCACCAACACTTTGAATTGTGCTCGGAAACGTAAAGTGGCATGCTACTGCTTTAACTGTATGGTGTGGTTGTGAACAGAATGGTTGAATACGTTTCCCGGTGGCTTCAAAGCTCCATATAACTTATTCCCCCCCCCCCCCCCAAGATATGTAGATTTATGAAGAGAGAAAGAACATCCATGTTCTTCACAAAAATTTACGCAAGTTGTAGAAAGCAGCTTTTCTAGTTAAAAATAAAAGCAAAGTTACAATGGCTGTTCTGTTTATAGAACAAAACATAGCTCTAATTAAAACCATACTGATTGAAACAACCAAACAGTTATCAGTCTTCGTAACGGCAAGCCTTTCAGGTGCCCTTTGCACTTTATGCACCCAAAGTTATAGTCCTGGCATTGCTAATTTCAGCAACGCAATCAGCAGTTCAACAGTTAGGTTCAAACTGCTGTTTGCGTTGCTGAAATTTTTACCTTGAGATGCCAGGCATGAACCAGGACTACCATTACTGGCACATGACGTACAAAGGGCACCTTTATGAAGACTGATAACTGTTTGTTTCAGTCATTATGGTATTAATTAGAGCTATGTTTTGCTCTAGAAATGAAACAGCCACCAAAACTTTGTTAAAATGACTTAATTGTAAAAGTATGCTAATGAGGCTGTATGCACACATGCATGCATCATCTAAAAGTCTCCCACTTCAGAACTCTTCTGTTAAGATGCACACTGCACAGTTAAATAATTCAATTAATCGAAGTTGTTTCTAATAAGCTGACAAATATTTCCAAGTGCTTGGAATGAAATCATTTTAAACTTTTTTTATATGTGAGCCCAGGTATGTAGATTTTTGCCAAACAGTCAATCAATTCAGTGAATTAATTAAAAGAGACACACGTGTAAGGGGGATTAAAAATAGTCCCATTTTTTACAAACACTAAAAAAACCCCACTTTAAATTCTATTAAATTTGCATCCACTTCATAAGAGCTCTTAGCCAATCAACCATTCCAATAAAGTGGGAAGGATTGGATGAAAATACCAATACCAACCCACTCGTCTTTTATTCGATTTTTACTTTTCCTCAAGAGGCTCCTCCTCTCCCCCCCAGCCCTAGATTCGCCTCACGACAACCCTGCGAGGTAGGCCCGGCCTAGAGAAGAAGCCACCCCGCCTGCCGCGCACCTTTGACGGGGTCGTAAAGTCGGGGCTCCCCTGTACGAAACGGCCGGCGAGGCTCCGCCGGGCTCGCTGAAGGACTCGCCGCGGCCAGCAGAGGCCGCAGCCCGCCCAGCAGCCTCCGCCCGCGGATCATGCTGCCGGCTCTGCTCCCCTCAGGAGACTGAGACGAGCCCGCGCGGACACCGAGACGTCCTCTCTTTACCTCAGCGCCTCAGGTTTGAACGCGTCACGGCAAACGCCCGCCCCCCCGCCTACCCTGATAGGACCCGTGTCGTTCTGAGTCCGGGAAGCACCGCCCACTCCTCAAGGAAACTCCACCCCCTCTCCACTGACCAATACAGAGCCTCCTTCTTTGCCCCGCCTCGCTAAAACCCGCCGGGGTCGGACACCTTAAGCACCGCCCACGCTTCAGATAAGTCCCCGCCTACTTCCCTCCGTCCTTGGCCAATCCGCCGCCGCGATGCAATCCCTTCCTCCTGCACAACCAATCCCGTCTTTCCTCATGACGCGACATCCTTAGTTTTGACGTGGCCCGTCCAAACTCACCCACCGGAAGCTCTTAAAACTTAAGAGCTCTTCTTGTTCCCGCCCCTTCCGCCGTCAGTGTTGTGTCTTGCGCAAGCGCGTCGTGCCTCACCATCGCATTCCCCTCTTGATTTTTAGACTATGCCTATCTCCGTCTCTTTATGTTGCGACGAACTTATTTTTTTAAAAAAATTAAAGCACATTTTCTTCGACCGCTCTATCGCTTTGGTACGTCTATGGTCCTCAC
This sequence comes from Podarcis muralis, assembly GCF_964188315.1. Classification (NCBI taxonomy): domain Eukaryota; kingdom Metazoa; phylum Chordata; class Lepidosauria; order Squamata; family Lacertidae; genus Podarcis; species Podarcis muralis. Next base: position 14,144,579 of record NC_135669.1, on the reverse strand, counting down.
AGCGGTTCCCCCCCATTTCCTTTTCCGGAAGCGAGGCCCAATCGCTCTGCCCCTTTCTCCCCTTGGTCCCGCCTCCCATCCGGAAGCCCGCTTCCGGCGGAAATGAGGCGCGCAGTGAAGAGAATAGCCTGACGTGGGTAAGGAAGTCGGGCTGGTTTCCCGGCGTCTCAGGCCCCCCTCCCCGGTTCCCCCCTCTCTTCCCCCCCTCCCGGCTCCACCATGCTCGACTTCTTCACCATCTTTAGCAAGGGAGGCCTCGTCCTGTGGTGCTTCCAAGGCGTGCGCGGCCCCGCGGCGGCTTGCACTGCGCCCGTGAACGCGCTCATCCGCTCGGTTCTGCTCCAGGTGAGTCTTCTCGCCGCTTTCCCTTTTACACGTCGACATCCTTCCGCCGATTTTGGGTGCCTCTCTCTCCCTCTTCCCCTCCCGCCGCCACCCCTGACTTTATGTTATTATCCACCATCAAACTCCCCACCTTTATTCACTGCGGGGGGGGGGGGCGGAAGGTAACGATTTCCTCTTTAAAAAAATCAGGAACGTGAAACAAGGAAACATAAACCAAACAGCTGTTCGACAGAGGAACAGCCTCGCTCGGGAGGTTGTGGGGTCTCCTTCCTTGGAGCTGTTCATCTGCCGTGGATGCTTTAGCTGAGATTCTTGCATTGCAGGGGGTGGGGTTGGACTAGATGCCCCTGGCGGTCCCTTCCGAATCTAAGGTTCTGTGAAACAGCCTGGAAACGGACAGCCCAGTTCTGTGCAAGATGTGGGAATCAGTAACCTAGAAGGACAAGGCTATTCCCACACTTTCCCCGTGTGGGGGGGGACACACAACAACATGGTTTTCTTAATCAAATGTGCATAATTGCGATGCCCTGTGGAATGGTATAGATCCACATGTGCTGACAAGAGAAGACTGTTTTGAAAATGTCAGTCAAAATCTGCCGTGGTGGAAGAAATCAGCAGGTGGGTCACCTGTGGCTCTCCAGATGTTGTTGGATTCCAGACCTAATCAGTCCCAGCTGTCAACAGCCAGTCTGAAGGGATGATGGGAGTTGTAGTGCAGCAACATCTGGAAGGCCACGAGTTCCCCAGCCTTGCCTTACAAGCTTGCTAATGAATGTGAAACGTCTTAAACTCCTGAAAGTGAAATGCAAATAGTAAATAGGCCATATATTTTGTGAGTGTGAATGTAACCCAAGTGGGATGATCCAAACACAGAAGAGGGGGTAGTATCCTTAGCACTGGGAGAAACTCAGTGTTTGAAGAAGTGCACTGAATCTTTAGATTGAAGTAACTCTTAATGGTGGGATACCCGCCCACCCCTGCTCAGGACTGAGTATGCCCAGTGGGCACAGCATGATTATTTGACTGCTGGGATGTGTGCTAAAATCCAGGGGAGAGGAGGTATGGAATGGGGTATCTTGGAAAAGAGCGTGCATGGTTGGAATCTTGTTATAGGAGCAGTTCATACAGCAACATTTTGTTGCAAGCTCTGCTTGTTATTACAAACTGTTCAAGTTCAATGGGGCTTGTTCCCATGTAAGTGCGCATAGGATTGCAGCCTAAGACTTTAATCTTAGGAATGCCTACCTAAATGTACGGCCAGCATAGTTTAATGGAATTTACTCCTTAGTATTTGTAGCCCATTAAAATACCAGCACATTTATTTTGGCTAACACAGCTACCCTTCCAGATGATACACTTCCAGAAAGCACTTCTTGTTTGCTCCTGACCACTGCTTTTTGCAAGGAGGTTTCAAGAGACAAGACCCAAATGGTGCAATTATTACTTCATAAGTAATTCCCAACGTGTTTAAGTTGTTTTCATCTGCAGAAACTATTTAGCAGCTGGCTAGACACAAGTTGCATTTCCCTGTAGAACCTCGTAAAACATATGCTGTGTTCAAGATTCCCTGTTGAATTGCAAGCCCAAACAGGAAAATATGTTTCCTATTTTAGCAGATTTCCTGTTTTGTAGTGCCTGTTTCTTATTTCAGAAAGTCACAGGTGCATAACTTGTATTTCCTTTTTTGTACTTATGTGTGCACCTGCTATATTCCCAAGGACTTAATGCAAAATACACTTGTTGTTCCATAATCTAATAGTCTGCGGTAGACAATACGTGATGGGAACATAAAATGAAAAGGTGCAAAGGATCATGCTATCTAGTCATCCCTCTCTCCCACTCTTTCTGTCTTGGATCTCATCCGTAGCCATGGCTACTACAACCTACCTATCCCCCTAAGCTTTCTCTTAACTCTTTATCTGTTTCCATACACTAATTGGAATTGGAGAATGGATACTACTTAAGCTGATTCCAGGTACAGGAGACAGGATGATCTGATAGTACATCCAGTTCTGGCAGCGTGTTGTAATCGGGTCATTTGGATCCTTAGTCATGGATCACAACTGTAAGCATTAATATTCCATAAAAGCAGGTCTGTTTTAAGTCGGATGAATAGCCTGAGAGTTCTGTTTTGTGATTTTTGCATCTGTACAGAAAGTTGTATAGTAAGTAGTTTTTTTAAAAGAAGTTTTTAAAATTTACTGGGTATTAAAACGCTCAACTGCACTACCAGTCTATTAGCCACAATTTGTCTAACATCTAAATATTCATTTATATTATTGGTTATATCAAGCTCTGCTGTCCATTTTTTCAGAGTTTAAATGACCATTCAAAAATGCTTCTGTAAAATAATGTGAATGTCAGCGTTTTCTTGGTGTCACTAAAGCTCATTTTTTTGTCATGTAAATTGTGCTTTGGGAGTGTTGATACTTATTTTACTTTGGTGTGGTGTTTCACAGTCAGCACCATGCTGCTATTTTTCTTTATATATAAGAAAAGGATATTAGGTTGAGAGTTGGCGACTTAGCTACCTTGTGTGTTTTGCTCAGGTCTTTCAGGTCTGAGATTAAACACTTTTTGCCATTCCTTTTATTTCTGAATTTCAAAGACTGTTTTTCAAGCCAAAAGGTGATACTTTATCAGTTTCCCTCTGTCCTGGGGTGCCATGTGGTTCTTTATTCCTTATTTCAGAGCACTTTTTCATGGATTATAGAGCACTGCAGTATTTATCTTTGGATGTTTGAAAGCTTCCTTGGGTAGCCTCTCATACTAGCAGTTTGCACATCTGTATGACTCAGATGGTGGGAATTGCTTCTGTATTGTACAACATAGACATGTTTTAAGTTGGCTGCCAGTAGGTGGTACTTGCCCACCTCTGGATTTCTTTACTTTGCTGATATTTTCTCTGCCTTTTTGCTTCTTGTTCATGAAGACATGCCCTTGATGGGTGGTTGGGTGAAAATGTAGCTGTTTCATACTAAGGCAGACTAGTGATTCAAATAGCTTATCAGAATCTGTCTTGATTTATCACAGCTCTCCAGGGTCTCAAATATATATATTTCCCAGATTTATGGCTAGGGTGCCATTTAACTATAAACTCTGCTTCATAACATGTCCCTCAACTCACATTTTCTGTCTGATTTCTGTAGAAGCAGGCTGCTGCTGCTGCAAGATTCTTTGTGTTAATTATAGGAAGTCAAGATTGCTCAAAGAAGTTGCATCGATGCTAGCTAATACAGTGGTGCCCCGCAAGACGAATGCCTCGCAAGACGGAAAATCCGCTAGACGAAAGGGTTTTCCGTTTCAGAGGCACTTCGCAAAACGAATTTCCCTATGGGCTTGCTTCGCAAGACGAAAATGTCTTGCAAGTCTTGCCATTTCCCCCCCCCCCGCTCCCCCCTTTTTCTAAGCCGCTAAGCCGTTAATAGCCTTTTAACAGCTTAGCCACTAAGCCTTTAATAGCCACTAAGCCGCTAAATCGCTAATGGGGTTGCTTCGCAAGACGAAAAAACCGCTAGACGAAGAGAATCGCGGAAAGGATTCTTTTCGTCTTGCGAGGCACCACTGTAAGGTGTTTGGCTATTCTGACAACAGAAGTAGGAGTCTGGGATCTGATGGCAGATATCTCTGACAGCATGTGAGCTACTGTGTCTGAACAGCAAAAAGTCTAAAATCTTTGTGTGATGGAAATGCATATTGCTGAATGAATTACAGTATAGCTGTTAGGTGTGAAGTGTACTTTGTGTCTTGAAACAGAGGCTTGTAAACATGTATGGAATATGAAGATTGGACACTGTTTCCTAGAATCTGAATTGTACCCACAGTTCTCTTGCAAAGCGATAGCAGTAAACAGGATGGTTATTCTTTAACAAAAAAACACTGAATGTCTACAACTCCTGTAATGTAGGGTTTCCATCTCATTACAGCTGTTGCCAATGTGTTCTCTCTCTCTCTCTCTCTTGCCTTTTCAGGAGCGAGGTGGCAGCAACTCTTTCAACCATGAAGCCCTTACGCTTAAATACAAGCTGGACAATCAATTTGAACTCGTTTTTGTGGTAAGTGAGTTATTCTGTGTGAGATAAAGACCTCAGACAGGTGGAAAACCTGTCTCCCAAGAGTCTCTATAGCAAAGTGAATAGAAAACTTTTCTCAGCATTGATGTATTGTTTTTGATGTTGCGGAACATTACTTCCTTTTCCTTCGATTGGGATCAGAAGAGCTTGTTCCTCAGTCTTGCATCACGAACCGTCATTATAGCAACACCTTAGAAATGTTTCTTAAGAGCAATGAGGCTTCATCAAGGGGCAGTTTCTCTTTCACAAATATGTAGAATTGTAAAGTTAGAAGGGGGTCCTGAGGATAATCTAGTCCAACCCCCTGCAATGCGGGAATCATAGAACGCAGAATCATAAAATTATAATGTGGTTACTTTTGCTTGTCTTTAACACCACTGTTCTCCTTGCAGGTTGGGTTTCAGAAAATTTTAACTCTAACCTATGTGGATAAGTTGATAGATGATGTTCATAAGGAGTTCCGAGACAAATATCGAAACGAGTTCCAGCAGAAGGGAGCTCTTGGGCTTCTCAATGGCACCTTTGATTTTAAGGAGGATTTTTTACGTCTCCTACGGTAATAGGATGTTCTCTTTCATCTTTTGCTGCTGATCTTGTGTTTTGCCTCAGATACCTTGTATTTTGGAGCTGTAAGTTGGGGGCTTGGCTCAGTAAGAGTGACACGATCTCCCTCAGTAGAGGTGGGCAGGAAGGAACTCTGCCCTGCTAGGAACTGCTTGTGTGAACTTTGCTGTGCTCAGCTTTTGCTGTCTTCAGAATGAAATTGTATTTTCCACCTTGAACGGAGTTGCATTATAAATGGGGGGGGGGTATTGAACAATTCACCATTGCGCCACCCGCAAAGCTCCGTATGTTTCTTATGGTTTTGGAGGAATCCATTGAAACCTAGCCAAGACAGCATCAGCATTCCCTCCCATAACCCAACATGACTTCATTGTACCCCGCAACATGGGCAAGGTTTGTTGATGGGTATTGGCACTACAGTGCTAGCTAGCTAGCCTAGATGTCTCATTCCTTTGGGGGCAAGGGGTCCTAGGGCCACATAGCCCAAGATCATCTCTTAAAAGTTGCTTGTTAGAAGAAGTTAGGGAAACAAATTCCATGCGGTAAATATGCATCTGTGCTGCCTCCAGCCAGGCCAGCTCTAAAATACATTTATTCATTGTCTGGCATTGAATGAGCACGATTGGGTAAACCTTTTCCTCTTTGCAAACAGGGATGCAGAGGAGAGCAGTAAAGCCCGAGCTCCCACTGCCATGAAGTCGTTTGAACAGTCGGCAAAATCCCAAAAAACCGTGAAGTCTATGATAGAAAATCGAGGGGAGAAACCAAAAGAAAAAACCAAGAACAAGAAAAGCAAAGGTTCCAAAAAGGAAGGTGAGTCAGGGTTGCAATATGCAAGCAGCAGGCCATGCCAAACCAGAGGCCTGCTGTGGTGAGGAATGTGGGGTTTGTGCTATTTCTGGTGGCCTGCACTCGGGAGCAGAATCGATAACAGTCTTATCCATCTCCTGTTCATTAAAATCAGTTTTAAAGGTCCAGTCTCACATGCAGTTGCTCATTTAGTGACAACTGCGGATACCCTGTTAGTTGAGGAGCTGAAGCAGGGATGGAGGTCCTCTGGCTCCCCCATTTGTTGATGGACTACAACTCCCATTATCCCCTGGCCATTGACCATGCTGGCTAGGGTTGATTTAAACCCCATCCCTGGTTTAAATATTTCATTTTACATGTTTTTGTTTTGGTGGAACATGGAATTTGCTCAGCACAATTATTATTATTTTTTAAACTTGCGGTTACCTAAAAACCTCAAAAGCAGGACTTGGCCCTTTTCTCTTAGAACATTAAGGGAAAGGGACCCCTGACCATTAGGTCCAGTCGTGGCCAACTGGGGTTGCGGTGCTCATCTCGCTTTATTGGCCGAGGAAACCGGCGTATAGCTTCCGGGTCATGTGGCCAGCATGACTAAGCCACTCCTGGCGAACCAGAGCAGCGCACGGAAACGCCATTTAGCTTCCCGCCGGAGCAGTACCTATTTCTCTACTTGCACTTTGACATGTTTTCGAACTGCTATGTTGGCAGGAGCAGGGACTGAGCAACGGGAGCTCACCCTGTGGCGGGGATTCGAACTGCCGGCCTTCTGATCAGCAAGTCCTAGGCTCTGTAGTTTAACCCACAGCGCCACCTGCGTCCCAATTCTTAGAACATTAGATGTTATTAAAACAGTGCTTTCCGCCTCCCACCCAGCTCCAGGAAATGAAGCAGCTATCGTCCCCAAAGCAACCGCAGCTGTTAAGCAGGATCCTCCCGTTGCCGCTGGAGATCGGGAAGAACTGACCAAGGATGAGATCCTGCAGAAGAACCGGGAGGAATTCTTTAAGAAGCACATGAAGGGGGGAGAAAAGTCCAAGTAAGTGAGGCCATTGCTAATGAATAACGCTATCGGATCTCCCTTGGCTTTGCATCCAGAGAGGTGAAGTTGGGTAGTCACATGGTCCATAGAGGAAGGACCATGGCTTGGTGGCTGAGCATTTGTTTATGTGCAGCAGGTCCCAGATTCAACCTCTAGTAGGGCTGGGAACGTCCTCTCTCTGAAACCCTGGAGAGCCACTATCAGTCCATATATAGCCCAGACAAAGGTTTACTGCTTCATTGAGGACTAACTTAATTTGATCTGTCTTCACGGCCGGTGACTATTCTGGAATGAACTGGGAAAACAAACCCAAAACTTATTTTTGAGCCAGGGCTTGAGGGAGGCTAGAATCCCTTGCTGTGGTTTTCTGAATTGGGCAACAGGCTTGGGAGCAAACTGGACTTCTGAGCACCAGTTTGTTTTACTGTCTTGGAGTACGCTTCCTTGTTTTCCTAGAGAATGGTGTTTCCTTGGACTGATAGGTAGAATAAATTATAATGCAGAATGCACGCTCAGTCTTTTCTGCTATGATTGTTTGTGACCCAGCAAAGTTCAGGGTTCACTGCTAGAGATGATTCAGAGCAGGAATTCTGCTCAGTTTTTTCCTCCTTGACTGCTAAGATCTACTGGAGTTTCTCTTCTGTCTTCATTAGCAAGTCTCCAAAGCCAGACACTCAGAAGGACAAGGGGAAGAAGCCCAGAGTGTGGGAACTGGGCAACTCTAATGCCAAAGTACTTGACTATAGTAATTCCACTACCAATGGAAACACAGACACTTGTCCCATGGAGGAGTATGATCCAGAAATGGTAAGATCCCCAGTCACTAGACATCCTGATGGTTCTGTTTCATGCCTGTGCATAGTTTTGCAGAGCTACTTTAAGATGCCTTGCTCTCAAATCTTCAAGGGTTTACCAGGGTAGCTTGATTGTGAGGTTTTCATGCAGTTCTTGTCATCAAAGCAGATTTGGTTTCCTAACCAATGACCAAGCCACACTGTAGAGAAGGTTAATTGGGGCCGTTGATTAGATAAACTGAACGTAGGAATTTACTGGGAAGAACTGCAAATGGATGAAGTGTAATTCTTAGTGTCTCCCTTTCACAAGTGCTGCTGCTAGCAGTAATCTTGTAATACAGTAGTGTTGCCAAAGTAGCCTCAGCTGTTAACACGATGTGACTTGGGGCCCCATCCACACAAGGATTTGACTTTTATTTTGATTATTACATTTTGTTTTTTGGATGCTCTTGACTTTTTAAGTCTTTTGTTGGGAGAGGAATAAAAGCAAAAAAAGGAACAGAAGTACAGGTTCCCTTTTAAAAGAAGAATGCATAAGAGGAGCCTGCTGGCATCTGACCCTTGGCCCATCTATTCCAGTATCGTGTTCTCACAATGGCCAGTCAGATGCCTGTGGGAAGCATGCAAGCAGGTCTTGAGCTCAAGAGCTCTCTTCACTTGTGATTCCCAGCAAACTGTGCCATTGTGGTTACTAGATGTGGATAGCCTTGCCCTCCATGAATTGGTTTAATCATCTTTTAAAGCCATCCAAGTTGGCAGGCACCACTGCTTCTCATGGGAGCAAATTCCAAGTTTAACTACTCACTGTATGAAGTAGCAGTTCCTTTTATCTGTCCCAAATCTTCAGCTTCACTGCGTGCCCGTTCCTAGTGTTATGAGAGAGGGAGAATTCACTTTACCAACTTTCTCTGTGCTATGCATCATTCTGTAATATCTGCACCATGAAACAAAGTATGCAGGTGTGCCTGTGCTGCTCTCTCTGCTTCCCAGAACTCCCTGTCCCATCATAGAGCAGAAGGGGGGGGGGGGGGAGAGCCGTTTTCAGCCAAGGGCTGCATTCCCTCAAGGGAAACCTTCCTGGGGCCATAGAATGGGAGGAGCCATGGATGTGACTCTGAGCTTCCAGACACACAAACGCCAGAGGCATTGCCACAATTCAGGGACATATTCCAGTCGAGCAAAAGTACTTGATGAGAGTTCAGAGCAGACCTGCTGAGGGGCTTGGCCTGGGGAGACCCCTTAAGGCTGGACAGAGTCACTGTGGGCACCATCTGATCCACAGACCAAAGGTTCCCCATCCCCTATAGAGAATGTGCAGCAACTTTTACTATAGATTCTGGGATATCCTCTGCTGGATGTGCTCATCAAGGAGAAACAGCACTGTGAGCCTCTTGTCCTTAGAACATGTGTAAAGAGTACAGAAGGAAGATACACCCTCCAGAAGTAACTTGAGGTTCACACGGAGGCAGCCTGAGCTGCTTAGAGTAGTGAGACACAACAAAGAAGGCTTACGTAATTCCTGGCCTTTTTTATCCTCCACCGCAGGTCCTTGGGGATCGCAACCGTGAGCCTGGCCGTCTCCGTGATCTTGAATATGAGAGTGAAGAGGAAGCTGAAGAAGAGAAGGTGGTTCAGAACTCTTCAGGTGCAAGGTAAGTTCCCTCACTAAAGCTGTTCTTCTGTGTTGACTTGAATGAACCCTTTTGTTTAATTGACATTTTCCCTCCTGTAACATCATAACACTATCTTCTTGTTGCCAGTGCAAAGAAGGGTGGCCTTGGAGGCATGTTTGGGATGCTTAAGGGTCTTGTGGGCTCCAAAAGCTTATCCAGAGAGGACATGGACCCTGTGTTGGAAAAGATGAAGGATCACCTGATCGGTACGTTTGGCTTCCTCTGGAACTAGGCTGATGGGGGCTCAATTTGGTGGCAATGGGCTAGATGCTGCCCGTTTCCCATGCAGTTTCTGCTGAGCTGTGCTTATGAAGGGTCCAAGATTGACTATGTCGTTAGTTGGGTTTTAGAAGAGGTCACTGAACCTTTCTGAAGGCTAAGGAGAAGGAGAGTTGGAAGGAAGCCTGGGACAAGAATGGCTAGTTGCTGAAGCTCTTACAAAGTAGATTCTGTGCTGCTGGTACCCTAAGCTCCTTCTTTTATCTTGTTTTCAAAACACCGTTCTCTGCTTCTCATCCTTGTCAATTGTAGCATCCAGACATTCACACCGAGATGGTTTTAAGGCTCCGCAGGCTGTCAGAATTGGCCACTCTGGCACTGTGGTCTAAACCACTGAGCCTAGGGCTTGCCGATCGAAAGGTCAGCGGTTCGAATCCCCGTGATGGGATGAGCTCCCATTGCTCGGTCCCAGCTCCTGACAACCTAGCAGTTTGAAAGCACGTCAAAGTGCAAGTAAATAAATAGGTACTGCTCCGGTGGGAAGGTAAACGGCGTTTCCATGAGCTGCTCTGGTTCCCCAGAAGCAGCTTACTCATGCTCGCCACGTGACCCAGAAAAACTATCTGCAGACAAACGTTGGCTCCCTCGGCCAGTAAAGCGAGATGAGCGCCGCAACCCCAGCGTTGTTCACGACTAGACTTAACTGTCAGGGGTCCTTTACCTTTACAATCGAAGCACATTGGATGTTGGGCTTGTAAGCAGCCACCCTAGTGCTTAGTGTAAGCTTGTTTGTTTTGCAAGCTTATTTTTACAATATCAGAAAGTTTAGCAAGTGGGCTGTGAGGGCTCCACATTTCCCACACCAGTCATAAGTAAAGTGGATTGAATTTCAAACTGGGGTTTCATGCCCCTTTATTGGAGACTTTAGGTGTCTTTTATACCTGTTGGTGACAACAGCAGGTTAGTAGAATTGTCCATTGGCTGCAGGTCCTTTTCTTCTCTTGGGGGACTAGTTTTGCTTTCTACAGCCACCTGTCATCTCTCTTTCTTTCGTTTCTCATAGCAGTACTTCACACTTCCTCTTTGGAACGTGATGCAGCCTACGTATGGTCCCTAGATGCTTTTTGTAACTACTGTCTGAATTTCAGCGTCCTATGATGCCTGGCTGAATTTTGCCTGCTAGGTTTGAAGGTGCAGTGGGTTGACTTGGATGTGAATATTCCAAGTTCAAATCGTTGTTGAGCATCTCCCACCCTAGGTTAGTCATCACAGGATGCTGAAATTTAGGCGGTAGTTGCGGGTTTCACCTAGGGCCCCTATGTAGGCTGGATGTGAGCAGTGTCCTGTCAACATTGCCATCCAGTAGTCTTGCTAGGTGGTTAAAATATCATCTCCCACCCTTGGAGAAGCATAAACTACCAGAGTTAATATAAATTTCCATTTTAGAGAACATAAACAAATCATTCACCAAATAGTGTGAACTTAGCAGCATAACAATCTTAACTTGTTGTTTTTTCCCCCCCTCCTACCCAAAGCTAAGAACGTTGCAGCTGAGATTGCTGTCCAACTCTGTGAATCAGTTGCAACAAAGCTGGAAGGGAAAGTGATGGGCACCTTTACCAGTAAGTTCCCCTTTGTTTTGCTTTTTGGCATGCCTTAGCGTGTACCGTAGTCTGGTGACATTACTTTCCTCGGATATATGCCCAAATGCTCATGATTTCAAAACAGAATCCTTGGGTGGTGTCCAACAAAGCAAATCCACTAGAGCCAAGATTTCCACTTGCACAGGAGAACTCCTGTTTTCTCTCTTCCTCCCTCCCCCAATCTGCTCTGGAGAGTTGAGGAGAAACCCTCAACCTCACAAGAAAAGGTTTAGCAGGGCCCATGGGGAGAAGATATGGGGGGGGGGCAAGTTCTGCTCCACAGCCAAAAGCCCTTCTGCAAGTGGATCTACTTCGCTGGATACTACCCATTGTGTCTAAAAGAAACCAAATTAGATTGTGAGAACACCAGGAAAAGACTGCACAGCAGGCACATACTCTCTAACATGTCATGCCAGTGTGCCAAAGTCCACTTGTATGTTTGTGTGTGTCGTTGTTGTTGTTCCATCTCTGAAAATGATTAGGAAGGGTTGTGGAAGTCCAGGACATCATGCACAAAAGTAAGATAGTAACACTACACATTGTACAGTATGTGTGGGACACTACACATGCGTAAGCCCACTTATGGGCACAGTGTTTCTAGAATGTTACCAGGCTGTGCCTTCGTTTTACTCCAATATATTATTTTGTTGGTACCCTGTACCAATGTGTTCCTTCCCAGTTTCACCATAGATCTGCTCTTGTGGAAGCAAATTCCTCACTCAGTAAATGTGGTCAGGGTCAGGGTGCAACTGCTGCTCACCAAATGTGAGTAGTTACTGTTTTTATTATTGTCCCCCCAGCTACCTATGCTAGAGTCTTGTTGCTTGCTTAACCTTGTCTCCAGTTGGCATGTTTGACTTCTGCTGCTACTGCTGGGATGGGGGAAGAAATAACCCAAAGCGGATTTGTCCATTGGGAATCTGCTTCCCTGTGGGCTCACAAATCCTTAGCCTTCTGCATTTCTGGATGCCACCAGTGTGTGGGAGACTTATTTGAAAGCACACCCCGCAGGATTTTGTGAAGGGCAAATTTATATCCTTGGCATTAGTAAGGTTTGACTTCTCTCACAGAGAAGAGCGATTGGATCCTCTAGCAAAGAAGGCTGACATTGTCAGAGAATGCTGATGCAACTTAACATGTGGTAGAAATGGATTTTGGACGCAGAAGCATTTCATTCAGATGGCCCATTTTCTGTTTTTCTGTTTCTTGTGTTGTGAAGCTCCTTTGCTTGCCCAACGGCCACAAGAGCAAGCTGTACAAATATATCACTTATTAAAGAAAAAATCAATGTTACTCCAGAAAGGTGATGGCTTATAAAGAGGGGCTGTGAGAGTGACTGAAAATCATGAGCCCTGGAGTGCCCTGTCAGTTGAATACTTGCACAGAATACTGAACACGATCAGTTGCTGATACAGAGAGAGTGGTAGGCCAATGATCCTCAGAGAAGGGTAGGTCGAATCTAAGACCAGATGTGGAGAATCCAAGCTCATTTGGAGAGGAAATGGGAACTTATTGCATTCCTGTTGTCCAGATGCTTCATCCTGGTCCTCCTGAAATGGACACAGCATCATTTCTGCAAGGAAAGCAGAGCTGGGCCTGTTCACATCATAGTTTACTTTGATGCACTTCTGATTATAAGGTGGGATAAGTGTGGGAAAGAGTATGTGCGGCCCTTCAATCTAAAAATGACAATGTGCTTCCAACTTCCCAGCGGTGACCTCAACTGTGAAGCAAGCCCTTCAAGAATCCCTGGTGCAGATCCTGCAGCCTCAGCGCCGGGTGGATGTCTTGCGCTCTGTGATGGAAGCCCAGCGTCACCGTCGACCTTATGTCATCACTTTCTGTGGTGTCAATGGAGTTGGCAAGTCAACTAACTTGGCCAAGGTACTTGGAAGGGGCTGCATGTGCGTGGATTTTGGAAACTGGGTAAAGTTGGGAGGGAAACCAGCTCAGGTTTGGGTAATGCAGGATGGTAGATCACCGTTGCTGTTGCACAAGGCAAAGAGGAAGATGGTGGCATGTCTGGTCATATCATGGAGTTCTAAATGGAAGACCCCCCCCAACCCCTCTCCTGATATATAAAGCATTGCACTAGCAAACATTGGTTTATCCAGCTCAGTATTTTCTGTGCTGATTGGCAGGGACGCTCAAGAGATTTAAGGGAGAGGCCTGGGATAGAACTGGGAATCTTCTGCCCTCAAAGCAGATGCTCTGTGACTGGGTTGCAGCCCTTTCCCATTTGCTGTTACATGTTGTCCACTTTTCTCTCTCCCTGTCGAAATCTTAAATTGAGACCTGGAGTGCTACAAATTAGCATTTTCCTGGGTGGCCACCTAGTAGCCCATATCTAGCTTCTGAAGCAATGTTGTTTCACCCACAGCTTCTTGGTAGAATTCTCAGCCTCGGCTTCTAAAGTACTATGGCATTTGCAAATGTTGCAGCCGTCAGTGCCCCATAAACTCTTGTCTCCTGTTCTCAGCATTTTATGTTCTCAGACGCAAAGGGCTGGTTCATGCGTTTATCTTCTTCACACATCGACTGCAGCATAGACACATGGCTTGCCTGCATGGATGTGATGCTACAGACAGAACATTCATATACCGTATTTTTCGCTCTATAACACGCACCAGACCATAACACGCACATAGTTTTTAGAGGAGGAAAACAAGAAAAAAAAATATTCTAAATGAAACAGTGGATGTATGATTTTTTTGGTTCATGCTGTGGCCACAGACATGTGATCTGACAGTGAGTTTGGAGTAGCCCAATGCAAAAATCCTGAGGATCCATGTGGATCCATGCTTTGTAACCACGTTTTTGCACCACTGCGACCCTAGGCAACAGTGGGTGCATGATTTTTTTGGTGCAGGCTGTAGCCATGGACATGCTATGTTATCTGATGGTGAATTTGGGGTGACCCAGTGCAAAGATCCTGTGGATCCATGCTTATAAAAGTCCCTATTAAGGAAAAAACAGACAGGATATACGAAGTATGATTTCTTTTTTATTTACGGTATTTCTTTTTTGGCCACCTCTGTCACTGCAACCTTTGCTCTGTGCTTGCACACTTTTGGGCAATAGGGCATGTAACACACTTTTTTTCATCTGCCAAGATGTAGAAAATCAATTTTAATGTCCCTATATAAAATGCCTAGTGAAGCAGAAGGGTATTACATCAGCCACTGTATTAAGGCTAAACGTTTGAAGAACAGCTCTCTATGGGGGGGGACTAAATTCCATTTTCAATCAATTGTTATTGTGGCAGCAATTATCAGTGTTGATAATTATCAATTATCAGTGAGGAAATGAACTTTAAAAAATATATATAAAAAACATTCTCACGTTATACTTCTTCAAAGAAGAGTATTAGGCTTTTAATGAAGGGGAGAGGAGAGATGCTGTAATCCTCCTGGCTCAGGAGATTCTGATTTACCTGCCGCGTTAGAAAGTATAGATTAAGATATTTGATATACAGCATATAAATCCAGAGATTTCCATGTCTCACTCTGCAATCCAGCCTGCTGTTACTTACGAGCAGAGAAGCAGGGTTTCTCTTCCAAACAAGCATACTGTCTCCCTCCAGCAGTACATTGCTTGGAGAAGCTGTAATTTGGAGGGGGCCTGGGGGCAGGGCTCTCTGCTTTTGGAAAAGAAATGAGAAACCTACCATTGTAAAGCAAAAGTCCCCTCCACCAAACCCAAGCCAGCCCCCCCCCCTCTCTCTCCCACTTGCGTGTTTTTCGGCTGCCTGCGAGTCCCTAGAGCACGGAGAGGAGGAGGTGGTGGGCTGGAGCCTGCACGGAAGGACTCGATCATTTCCTTAACCCTCTGCTTGCCAGGAGGGCAGGGGATTCCCTGCTCTTTGTTGAGTTTGAGCAAACGCAGCAACAGAAGCGGGTGGACAGTAAGACCCTGAGGCAGAATGCAGGAAAGCAACAGCTTCCGCCTTCCCTCCGCCCGACTACCCAATCTTATTTTTGCCTTATTTTTGCCTATTTTGCCCCTTAGCTCCGGAGAGTCAGCTCCAGGGACCACACATTCGCTCAATAACACGCACAGACATTTCACCTTACTTTTTAGGAGAAAAAATCTGCGTGTTATAGAGCGAAATTTACGGTATGTCACCACCTGCAAGCAATGCTTTTCAACAGAGGGTTCATATATTCACCTAAGTGTCATCAAGTGTTCAGTAATTCAGTGATGCACATGCTATGCATCCACCAGCCCTCACCTGTGTGGGGGCACGTGTTCATTTTCACTTTCCAGATTTTGCAAGGCTCTCTGCCCATGTTCCAAGCAGATCTTTCTAGCAATAAAAGTTTATTTGGACACCGAATTTCTGCATCCGACCAGCGTTAGGGGGGCTGGCACAGCAGATGTGCTGCATATCTACAGCCTTGTTATTACTTGGCAGGAAGCACAGCTGCGAGGTCCATTGGGAAGTTGCGTAGAGATGGTGGATGGTAGGTGATGGAAGCGGTAACCTTCTTCTGTCTGCCCCTCAGATCTCATTCTGGCTGATTGAAAACGGTTTTAGTGTCCTCATTGCGGCCTGCGACACATTCCGTGCTGGTGCTGTAGAGCAGCTGCGGACTCACACTCGCCGCTTGAATGCTCTTCACCCTCCAGAAAACCACAGCGGCCGCACAATGGTGCAGCTTTATGAGAAGGGATATGGGAAGGATGCGGCCGGCATTGCCATGGAGGCCATTTCGTACGGTGAGGCCTTTTTCCCTGCTTCCCCCTTATTTCTGAACCCTTCATGACTTCCTTAGCAATCCTAGTCACTGCATGCCTGTAGCTGAAATTTCTTTTTCCTGTTGCTTCCCTTCCCCCCAAAATCTAGGGATATTCCGGATGCTAAATACTCTCCTCTCCAGCCAATAGGAAGCAGTGGGACTAGCCCGTGGGAACATCTCAACCACCCCAAATCCAGTTCCTTCTCCTCTGCAAGAGAAGGAATCTGATTTACAGCTCAGGCTAATCTGTCATTCTAGCCATAACCGGGAAGGCTTCAGGTTGAGTGAACAGAAGGGTCCATGACAGTCATAAGGGATAGAAACATCCTCAGTTTGGGAATCATGTATAAAGAACAGTATTTGGCATCCTGAGAAACAGACTTTTTAAAAAAATGTTAATATTTATGGCTATGAAGGCTAGCCTGAAAACGTTTGGGCAATGAGTTTGAAATCTCAGAAGAGAGATTTGAGGAAGGCAATAGCCAACAGAGTAGAGTTTTAATCTGAGGGTGGGAGGAATGTAAACATTAGGCAGATCTGATTAATTTGCAGAATTTTGCAGTTCCTGACATAGGATCATAGAGGGGAATAAGCAGTAAAGAATACTCTTGTTTTGTACTCCAGTTTCCACTAGAAAATTTATGAGACCTGCCATACACACTCAGACTGTTTGCTGGCTCTGCTTTGCACTTCATTTCATTAAAAAAGCCAGCTGGTAAATCGGAAGGCAACTCCCAGCTGTTGCTAAATTTATTTATTCATTCTAATGAATATATCCTTTTTATCTTCTCAGCTCGTAACCAAGGTTTCGATGTGGTCTTGGTGGACACAGCAGGCCGTATGCAAGACAATGCTCCTTTGATGACAGCTCTGGCTAAGCTCATTGCAGTCAACACCCCTGACCTTGTCCTGTTTGTGGGGGAAGCCTTGGTGGGAAATGAGGCTGTGGATCAGCTGGTTAGTTCCTCAGATTACTGCTTAAGATTCAAAACTCGAAGTGACAAATGCATACCTCCTTTTTAGTGCTTCTTTACACAACAATGGTATACCTAGAAGTAGTCATGTCTGTTCGCATGCAATGAATATGTAGAAGTCTTACCTTGGATCCTGAACTCAGGCGTTATAGCTCCAGTTTGCAAATGTTTTTTGGAACCCGAACATCCAACGGGGCTTCCAGGGCCACGGTTTTGGAAGTCGAACGGACTTCCGGAACGGATTCCGTTTGACTTCGAAGGTACGACTGTACAGGCAACTCTCCTATTACGCTGGGGACATGGCCATGGGGTAGCACCTAAAGCCAAAATTGCTTATTGTCAAAGCACTTTGGGTTCAGTGACTTGCAGGATTGCAAAGTTCCTCCCCCAAACGCCCGCCCCTTCTGATTTATTTATTTATTTATTTGCCAGGCGTGTAAAACTGAATGCACCCAAGTTAAGTGTGTGTTGCGAGTTGCCTGTATGGGCACATGCATAATAGCATGGGGGAAGTGCTGGGGATTGCCAAAGACATGCATTCGTACTTAGTGGCAATTAGACGTTGACTGCAACATAAATTGGTAAAAATAGTCACAATACCTGTGTTTTAGCAGACATGCGTACAGTCCATCAGTGAGCCTTGTGCAAGAACGTTGCCAAACCCGTTTCACCGTTTGCTTCCCCTACACCAGGTCAAGTTCAACAAAGCCCTTGCTGATCACTCCATGGCTCAGACCCCACGCCTCATTGATGGAATCGTGCTCACCAAATTTGATACCATAGATGACAAGGTAAATGGGGCCCATAGCTTGCAATTGTTTGGGGGTTCAGTGGGAGGAGTTTTTCTTTTTTGATGGAAAAAGCAGCAGCTTCTTTTTGGTATGGCTCTGGGGAGGTGGGCAATGTCAGGCATCCAGGCCTCCTGTCTGCCACAGGCAACCCCCGCTCTCCCCAGACTGCACCTCTCACTGGCTTTGCTCTACTCTCTCGAGTGCTTTTGCCTGGTTGGAATATGTGGTTGAACTGTGATAATGCCTCCCGCTTGCCTGGATGGAGAGGTGTGTTGGGAAGGGAAGACCTGATCTTCTCATATGGGTGGAATGTAGCCATTCCACAAAGGGAGGAGTCACATCTGTTGCTCTGCCCACACAAGCCTTTGGCCCTGTCCACCACTGGCATGTGCTTTGGCAGTTTTTACCAGCTAATAAGCTTTCTCTGTGGACATTTTAGTAAACACAGTTCTCTGAAGAACTGAACAGAATCAAAAAGCACTGGATAATTTTGGAAGGCTTACTAAATACATCATTCCTTCCATCCATGGGATTCACCCCTTCCACTTTAGTGCTGTTCTGCCACTTGGAGCTTTCGATTGTTTCTAGATTATGATCCGGCAAGCCTCTTTTAAGTTACAGAAGGGCTTTCTGGGGCCCGTAATGTGTTTCCCTTTCTAAATTGTTCAGTTGAGTGCTGTGCCACATATTGTTGACGCGGCGGCAGGGGAGGCATAGCTGGAGCCTATACACTAGGGCCGGGACGACACTTGGTTTTCAACATTGTGATAGATTGGCAGCTAAATACCAGTATATGCTGATTTATCACGGTGTCTGGAATGTTTCTCAGCTGTTGCTTTCTCCCCACCTTAAGAGTAGGAAGAACAGCTGAGATACATTGCCCAGCCCTGTGACAGTGAGCGAACCTCGAAGGCCTTTTTGGCTCATGCGTGAACTGGAGGGGCACTGGGGCTTCCTTGTTGGGGAACAGTATTCCACAGTGGGGGCCATCTTCTTTTATCGGGGTGGTAGTCTGAGCAGATGACCAAGGATCAAGGCAGGTTCATTGGGGGGGAATGCCTTTTAAAAATCCCCATATGGTAAGAGATGTACCTTTAGGAGGGGAAAAAACTGGCTAACATCAGTGGGTGTATCTCCCACATCCTAGCCTTCCCCAACCTAGTGGATTAGACGCAAGACACATTTAGTAGCTTTTTTTTTTAAATGAGAGGCTGTAACCATGGAAATAGCAAGGATTTCTTCACCACCACCACCCCGATGCAATTTCACTGTACACAATGATACTATATCGTCCTTTCCTACACTAACAGCTGCTCCTTTTCTCCCTAGGTTGGCGCTGCAATTTCCATGACATACATCACTAGTAAACCAATTGTGTTTGTGGGTACTGGACAGACCTACTGTGACCTGCGTAGCCTTAATGCCAAGGCCGTGGTTGCTGCTCTCATGAAGGCCTAACCACCAGTTATTGCACCAAATTCCTGTCTGCAGATGTCTCAGAATGTGCTTTCAAGCGTGACTGTTTTTAGAAACACCCCCCCCCCCCCGTTTTTGGCATAGTGCAACACAGAATGGAGGGATGCTAGAAAAAAGCTGCTTACCTGGCTTTCGGTCCTTCTCCTCTTGATTTTGCTAACACACACCTTCCTTGATGTGATGTGTGGGTTTAATGGTAGCAAGAGGTGCCTGTCTTCCTTTGAATTCTTCTTACTTTCATACACATTGGCTCTAAAAGTGTTCCGGGGTTGTCTTCACTTTTCCCACTGAGCCCTCTTTCCTGTTTCCCTTCATTCTGCCTGCTTAGACAGTCCAAAGCAGGAGCTTTGGTCCCGTCCCCCGTCCCCCCCCATCCCAGGTTAGCGGGTGCGATAAGAGACTTTGTGGGGCGGGGGATTGTTCTGCCACTACCTAAGCATCTATGAACTCTGCTGTCTTTTAAAACTTTTCTCTCCGGCCACGGGGTAGAGCAGATATTGCCTACAGGCAGCTCTGCTCTTATCAAGCTTCACATTTGCCGATTGCTTTGAACACAGTAGTTCACCAAAGCTTTCAAACCAAAAAAAAAGGAAGATAGATACCAGAGTGAATTCCTGCTTAACAGGGTGGCTGTTGATGCCTTAAAATGGTCCTTCTTTCTACTGTCAGTGGGACTCTTTACAGCAGGGCCCTCCAGACACTGCCCCAGACTGTAGCATTTGTGTGAAAAATGCAGGAACCCGTGATGCCATCCTAATGACATATTTGCAAGTGGGGGTGACATTCCCTTTCTTTTTCTAATAATGTCTCTCCAGTTGATCAGTGAGCTGCTTAGTGGTGCATATTTTTTGGGGGGTGGGGTTGAATTACAGGCCGATTCTCACATAACGGTTGTGCTTGCTGCTGGCTATGAAGACTTTCCCTCCGATTCCTTTGCTGTGAGCACACACTATAACTTTGCACACGATTGAATGTGCATATGCAAAATGGAAGCTTGCGGCTTACGATGCTTCAGATAATCCCTTTGCCCAGCACAGTCCTAATTCAAACCAAGGGAGGGGGAGGAAACATCTGTGCTTCCAGGAAGAGCTGGTTGTGTGAAAAATTAGAGGAGGGAATTGCGGGTATATTCTGTACTGAACAACTGCCCTTGCTGCTGACACAGGATTCTGGTCCCATAACTCACGGCCCCACCTAATCATCAGAGGATGGATTGAAACTGGTCAACGCAAGCCTTTGCATGCTCTCCCGCCTGCACTGGCTTTTTGCTTTTCTAAACCAGTCTGTGACAGGAATTTTCTGGTGGGTGCTTGCTGCTTTTCTTCCCCCTCCCTTCAGAGTGCCTCTTGATCCTGGTATAAAGTGCTATGTTAAATACTACAAAACTCTCTATGAAGATGTCTCGTAGCTCGGTATTGCAGATGTGCTCTAGTGCAATAAGTTGAATGCTGTCTGCTAAAAGGTAATTTATATAATAAAACTTCATTTAAAAAACAACAACAACCACACGTGATTTCCTTTGTTGTTAGGTGCAGCAGCATAAAAATCCAGGGCTTCAGACTGTTCCAGAAAACCCCCCAGACCAGGAATGGCAAGCAAGCTTCCTAGGGCTGATCCCTTTCCTTCTGATCTTTTCCCTGCAATGCATGGCTGCAGGCAAGTTCTCTGTAAACCTGGTGTACATCTTTGAAAGCTCCCCAGTATCCTCTGCAAACATAGAGGTTTCTCTTAATGTGTAGCAGTGGCTGGTTTGTGACTTTAAAGTCTGTTGCCTCAACTCTGTTTCCTAGGAGGAGGCTTACAAGACCCTCTCATTTAGCCCAGTTTCATGTCCTCCGTGAGCTCCCATACAATCCAGGGAATGTAGGAATTCTGCTGCAGCAGGTGAAAACTGCACTGCATGTAACATCACCTTCCCACCTGTCATACTTGGGAGCATGAAGGCTCTAGGGACCACCCCATGTCACACCTACATTGCCTCTCTGGCCATTGCTTCCACCATGAATTTGTCTAAAGTCACTCTTAAGCCAGAGATAAGTGAACATCCTTTTTATTTATTATAGCTCCAAACATATAAAACACTGTATAAAGAAAAGACTTAGAAAACTAGAGCTTCAAGTAATTCTTTTTTTAAAAAAATGCTTGCATTTTAGTTGAAACCCTTACAGAATACAAAAGCACTAGTAGCAAACTCTTGCTCAGTGGGAGAGAGGACGGATCTCTCTGCAGATACAACCTTAAATAGAAAAAAAAACAAAACACGACATCACATTGGTAAGACAAATCTCCATGCCCAGATCCAAGGGTCCAAGACGAGTTGCCGAGTCCAAAAGGACGCTTTACGGTTTCATGTTGATGGGGCAGCAGCTAGAACAAAAAATGGGTCCTTCCAAGAACCAACCGCGGCAAAGGCAGTGCTTTTTCTTCCCTAAGCAACGTTTGAGATAGTCACATCTCACAAGGAGCTTGTCAGCATCTTGCTTTTAAATCATTAGCAGAAGGGTTAACCTGTACGATGGTGTTGCTCAGATGGGAGTGCTTTGCGTTCTCGCCTGCTGTACCCTGTGTAGAATTAGTGTCTTCAGATGTCACCTGGGCAGATATTTTGGACACTGGCCTTAAAACCGAAGGCAGTAGGAGAGATCCTAACAAAACCCATGGACAACTAGAGAGGGTTAGTAACAAAAGGAGCTGGTTAAAAGGGGGAACGGGGTTGGATGGCAAACCAGCTCTTGGAGAAATTAAAACGGCAGACACTCGAGATCACTTGTGACGGGGCAAATGGCCCCCTCCGTATTAGCCACATTATTTATATGGCTTCCATTCTTAAAACATTTGGGACTAGGTTTAGCCCTGTTCAAAGCACAACTAAGGGGGACTGGGGGCATGCGTCCCCACCCTGACCTTCCAGCATTAGCAGGAAGTCTAAAGGGGATTTCCACATGCATCTGACTGCTTAGAGGCTTCTGCGAGTGCAAACCCCACCTGCTCAAGACTCAGATTATGCGGAGGCTCCTAAGAGCACTCAGTCCAAAGGCTCTTGCAAGCCCCTTCAAACAGCCATTCAACACGGAGGGTCTTTTTTTTGGAGGGGGTGGTAGGAAACATTGGGGCTGGTGCAGACAGGAAGGCTAGGAGCCGGGTTAGTATCCTGACATTCCCTACTAGTGTTTACATTCCCCATTCAGGAATAATGCCCGCACAGGGGTTTGTGGAGTGGTATTCAGCCTTGCAATGGGTACAGGAAGACATAGGAACACTTGCCGTGCATGCTCTGTTGTTGCATCCCAACTATAGCATGTGCTTCCTGCTCCCATGCCCAGGGCGTCTGTTAAGGAGGGAGAGGATTCACTAATCTGGAACAATATTGATCTAATGGATGCAAGTCGCATCCAAGTTAGAAGTTGCTTAGCGGTATGCTTGTTGCACAAGGGAAAACAAGCACACTACCAAAGGTGGTTGGGCAACAGGCTGCACAAGAATCGGCCAATGCACAAGTTTCCGCTAGCCCAAATGTTGCAGAGTCTTTAACCTCTGTGATCCACTGGTGTTAAGACTCTTGCGGTAGTGGATAAGGGAATGCCGGATACGATCCTCACTTGCTAAGTATCACTCCACAAGGATTTTCTATGGTCTGTTTAAGGGGAATCTTTGCCTCTCCAGATATTGTTGCTCTCCTATCAGCTCCTATCATTCTGCACCATTCGCCATGCTGGCTGGGTTTCATGTGAACTGGGAGTTCAACAACATCTGGAGGGCCACAACTTCCCTCTTCTCCGGCGCAATCTGAGAAAATTAGCTGCCAAGGCGTCCTACTGCTTCCAGCTTTAACAAAGTTCTTACCCAGGCTGAGCCAAGTTGTGATAATGTGGAAATTCCCTTAAAAAAAAAACCTTCCGCCTAAGAAACAAGACAATTTTCAAATTTGCCCACATGAACTGCAGAACGAATCCTCCACTGGTATCACTACTGCTTTCCTTTTCCAGGAGCCTGCTACCACCACAGCTTGAACACTGCGCATTGCAGTTTGGAGGCAGAAAGGTGTCCTCACACATTCTTACTAAGGAATCTTCCACTTTCTGCAAGATACCTTCTTAAGTCGTGAGCTCTTATCATGCACGAGAGAGCACCCACTTCAGGGTGGGTGGTGGTAGCTGCAGGTTAGCAAAATTTGCCTCTCCAGAGCTGGCCTTAAGGAGTGTCGAGTATTAAGTAAGCTCCCTACCTTTGATTTCCGTGTGTGCTGCAGCCATGCCATTTAGCTGTCCCTCCCGAGGTGGACCTGGAAAGGGGGCGGGGAATCGAAGTTATTTGGAGGTGACACGTTAGCAGTGACCCACAGAAAATGTGTGAGAGCGTCTTGCATCTATGCTAGGCTCATAAACTCCACTAATGGTTGTAGCCGATGCTAGTCCTACTCTGAGTAGACCCGTTGGGAGTTCATGTCTTGGCTTACTTGGGTTCAGGCATTTCTATGGTTCTACCCTGCTTAGAACTTAGTGGGATACAACCCCTTTCCCCCTAGAATGCTTTCCCTTTGGATTGAGCCCATTTATAAAAGGTACTATGGGGGGGGGGAGGTGGTAAGTTGTTTGCTTAAAATATTGTGACGAGACACCCACAGGAATCTTCGGAAAGGCTGCGTCCAGCCCCTTTTGGCATCTTCCAGCTCTAAGCTGCCATTTATTATATAAAGGGAGTGTGTTGGTGTGGGAAGCTTTCCATGCGTCTGGAATTTCATTGGGAATATATATATATATATATATTTAAATATTTTATTAAGGATTTTCTTGTTTTACAGAAGTGTAGTGCCTCGTTTTTTGTTTGTTTTTTCCATGTAACATTTTTACAAATCCATTTCATTTGTTGAGGCATAGGGGGCAGATGGTATTGGAGAAAGGAGTGGTAGCTGACAATTGGCAGTTGGGGGTTGGTTAGTTATCCTGTTCTATCTTGATTTTGAAGGTGAGAGGTTTGGAGACTATTTAGATGCTGCCTAGAGGAGTTTGCAAATAATACTTGTTGCCAGCCTGACAAGCAAATATTTATTTTCAACTATTTGTGTAAGTCACATATTTTTCTTAATCACAAATAGCTAACAAGTGTTCCATGCTTCTGACCTCTTGTATAAAGTTATGCAAATGCACCTAATTTGCTTAATGTTGCATACATTGTTCTGGTTTTGCTATGATGAGGTGGAGCAAAGGTCAATACAGCACACAGAAGCCCCTCTTTTTCCACCCATCCTCTAAAAGCCTTACTTCATTCACCTGTTTGGCTTCTTGCTTTTTGTTTTCAATGAAAGCAAGGGGGCTCCGGGGAGCCAAATTGTGGGTCTGGTACTACACATTTGTATCGCTCACACCAAAGTTTCAGTGCTCTGAAGGCATGCGAGGCCATAACCTGGCTGGAACTAAGCAGATCTGGATCTGGCGAGTGCCTAGACAAACCCAGGGGGAATCCCTTCTAGGCCACCTCAAGTTAAAGGGGAGCAACGTGTGATGTGAATGTGATAAAGTCAAAATCCAACAGAAGACGCAATGTTAGAGGGCTACAGATAGGTTTGGGACTTCAGTTCCCATCAGCCCCAGATGGAATGGTCAGTGGTCAGGGCTAATGGGAGCTGGAGTTCAGCAACTTCTGGATGTCTGCAAGCTCCCCTTCTCTGCACTAGGAAGAATGCCAGTCCTCTTACCTGCTCGACCCCGGTTGGAGATCTCATTTGCCAGCCTCTCAAAATAATCAGGCAAGTCTGCGTATTCGTTCCCATATGAGATCACTTTAATCCCTTTGTCCAGCATGTTTTCTCTGAGCTTCTTGAACTCGTCCACATCCCCACGGCGCACGAGCATAAAGTGCTCCAGGTCAGATTTGTGCTTCACAGCTTCTAGGAAGAGGGCTTGGAAAGTTGTGTCGTCCACAGTCCAGCCACAGCCCAGGAACAGGAACGATTTGGCTTCATACAGCTTCTGGATCTCTCGCTTTAAGAAAGGAAAGGGAAAAAGGAAAGTGTACAGAATATCGACTTTCATTAGCACTGTGGAGTTTTAGAACTGGAAGGAACCAAAAGGTCAGCTTGGCTAGCTCCATGTAACAAAAGCAAGAATTGTCTGGTGCAGGGATGAAGAACCAGTGGACCTCCAGATGTCCTACCATCTGCCATCATTCCAGACCATTTGTCATGTGAGCTGCAGCTAATGGGAGTTGGATTCTAGCAACAGCTGGAGAGCCATAGGTCCCCCACTCCTTAGGGATCAACAAGAGCAGTACAATGTCCTCACCCCTGATTTGAGTGGCTAGAAAGCCCAGCCAAGTCAGCCCAGCCTTGTCCACTTTTGAGTCAAGCCACGGTGGGCAGGAGAAGTCTAACCCTCCTTATACCTACACACAAACAAAAACACGAGCAGCCGTCCAGTCACTAGTCAATCTGAACTTGATAATTCCTTTCTGGCCTCAAGTGCAATAAATTAGTATAATAATTGTTTATATGTCGCCCACCTGACTAGGTTACCCCTGTCACTGGGCGGCGGCCAACAAATTAAAACACAGTAAAACATCACACATTAAAAACTCCCCTATACAGGGCTGCTTTCAGATGTCTCCAGTTTGTGCAGTTGCCTTAATGCATCACACCATCTGCCATTCCAGTGACTTGCTACTGAGCTGTTAAATTTGTTGACAGTTAAAAGCACTAATTGGTATCAACTCCAAATCCTGATCCAGCTCTCTGTATGCATAAACAAGAAGTTAATATGCGATTTAATTACACAAGGAGGTGGGGTGTGCGTGTGTGTGTGCGCGCGCACATTTGAATTAAAAACCAGTATAGAGCAGAGAAGACTTGTACCCATAGTATGCACACCTGGCATAAGCAGGCGCTGCACATGTGTAAAGTCTGTTAATGCACAACTGCCTTTTTTATAGTGAAGGGAACCTGTCTTGTTTGGCGGGTTCTTTAGAAGACATTCCTGGTTGTTCGAAGCACTCAGGGCTTGATACTCATATCAGGGATGAGGAAATTGTACCCTCCAGATGTTGTTGTATCATCCCCAACCAACAGCCCTGCTGTCCAACAACATTTGGAAGGCCACAGAGTCCTCATCCCAGACTTATATACTAACAGCACTCATCCTTCAAGAGGCAACAAGGCCCAGAGAGGGCTGCCAATCTCACCATAACCTCTGTGTTGCGTAGCACATTCTGGTAGCCGGCTGGGTGCAGCACTATCCCACTGGGGTTTGTGTACACACCGTGGATGTGTAGGACACTGAGCTTCCTTTTCTCCTGCGCCCACTCCAGCACCTGTATGGGATTTCAAAAGCAGCGCTCAGCGTCAACAGTCCCAGAAAGTACAGTTCCCTTTGGCTTCTACAACCTACTGGGCTTTGGACTGAGTGGCCAGTAGGGCAGGGTGAAGAGCAGGAATGCCTTTATTTATTTTCAAGCCCACATTCCAGAAACTGAGCACCCTGCAAATATGTTTATAGACTTCCTGCCTCGGGGCGGGCGGGAGGGCTCTCAGAATCTATAAACACAATAAATTCCACACACACGCAAGCTCTCTCAGCCCCAGGGATGTATTTATCTGAACTTCTTAGCATCAGACCCCATGCTGCTGCACACAGTTGGGTTCCTTTGTGAAGGATGTTCTCAGGCTTATGGTGGGACAACAGCTGCAGCCCATGCAGGGTAAAAAATGGGATCCTTTGACTGCTACAGCTTGAGTCAACATTGCTGCATAACATTGACATTTGCCCTGCCCCCCCATAAAGACTTTCTTGAGGGAAGACCCTCCAGTTGCCTTTTGCTCCCTATAGCCGTTTCCTGTGTACTGTACTAGGTTTCGAGCTAATGAAAACAGAAATCCAGATCAATGTGGCACCTGTCCATCTCTTCCTGTCTGAGAATTGTCTACAATGTTGTGTGCAGCAGGACTCCCTTTCCTCTCCTCCCTGCATGAGACTTCTAAATCTGCTGGGGAGAATTCTTCAACTCTCCAGACTGCAGATTTTCTGTGTGTGCTGGGAGCTGCAGGAGAGGGGAAATTGCATTGTGCAAACAGAAGTCTGCCGTGCTAGTGGAACAGCATCTACTCTTCAAATCTTTGCTGTTGTCCCATTTCTTGCTCAAAATATTGTTTCCTGCATTTTGGAAGCACACAATAAGCAACGCTAGGCCAATTTGTTTAAATAAGCATACTGTATTTGGGATTATCTAATGTTATCATATTTTTTTGGCACAAATGCATCCCATTCTGGGTTTTTACCCACTAGCACATTCATGACTGCTACAGGCAAAAAAACTAAATTCAGAATTGCACACTATAGGACAATATTCTCCCCCAGCTCTCTTTACATTCCTTCCCTGAAATTTAGTACTTTCCCTCCCTAAAATAGGAGATGCAGAGCCTTCTCTAAACCAAGTTTGGCACAGGGGAAGTTTTCCAAATGTACTTCAACAGGTACCATCATAACACTTCCACGATTTATTGTGTTTAACATTTCATTCTCATGTAGCTCATCTTCTGTTTATTCTCCCTTGCCCCAGGAGTATTATCACACTGAAAAGTTACGCAGGAAGCAGAAATCAAGGACGTACGTGGAAAACCAGGCATACGTAATCAAAAGGAACTCGCAAGAAATAAACTCTCCTTTTGCTGTTTACATGGCTCTTGGAGTAAAGCCAGGCACTCAGTCCATTCCAACAAAAGAGGAGCTGCTTACAGGAATTTCAGCTTTTGGAAGATGAAAAACAGGGGTGAACTTTGGAGAAAGGCCCAAGCTCAGTGGTAGAGCAGGCAGAAGATGCCTGGTTTAATCCTCATCCTCTCCAGGCAGGGTTGGAAATGTCCTCCGTCTGAAACATTGGAGAGACGCTGCCACTCCAGGTTGAAAATACTAAGCTAACCTGCCTCAGAATAAGGCAGCTTTCCTAGGTTGCTTCTAACTTTATAGAGCACTTTGTTAAGCTCCACTTTAAGTCAACACTATAAATACCCCTGGAATTTGCCAAAGTGCAATAATAGCCTCGTGATTTCGAAAAAGAAAAAGGAACTTCCCGTGAATATTAACACTTGCAGACATGAGAAGAATACGAGAGAAAGCAGAGCTGCAGGGGTCTAGTCATTTTTGTTTGTGTGTGAAAGAGGCTGCTTGGTGAGGATGCATATAGGGGCTTTAGTATTGAATTAAATAGTTACGTTAATTGATCCTGCTTTGGATAAACAAAAAAAGGTACTCTTGACTCGTCTAGCAATATTAATTAATTAATTACCAACCAACCAACCAACCAACCTTCATCATAAGATCTCAGGGCAGTTCACAGAGTAAAATGCAGGATACCGCCCCCAATATTTTTTTGAAAATATTAAAACTATTGAAATAGGTTTTTAAAAAAACAACCCTCTTTTTTATAATAAAATGTGCCACTGTAGGAGGAAAACACCATTTAGAAGAGACCCTCCCTCCCTTCTCTTCTCTCCCCCTGCCTGGCAGTGTTGGTGTTAGTCCTGTCTTCTTACTGCAAGTGACACAACACACTGTGTTCTACCACCACAGCCAACGGCTAAAATGGCACTTAAGGCCTGAGCTGGGGACACCATTGAGAAATGAATGGGCTCTCATGCTAGATTGGCCACTGTTTGCAGTCATGAGCACCCGCCAATTACCTTTTTCTCATCGGTCAGGTCAAGAGATTCAAGCCTTTTTCCTTGGTCTGCCGCGTAAATTTCCAGCAAGTTGTCAAAGTTTGTGGTCAGCACGAGAGCGCCGTTTTCCATCAAGTGGAGCACGGACTGAAGGAGCTGTTTCCCTGTGTCTTCCATTTTGGACTCCAGGTCATCAAAGACCTCGTATAGGCAGTCCTTGAAAAACGTGGAACGGACATTGCTTGTGCGCTGCCAAGAAGATGGGGGGGGGGGAGGGGAATCCAAGATCAGAATTGATTTATTTGTATTTATTTTATTAAACAACCATTAAAAAAAAAACAGCAGCAGAGGACTTGAGGAGGGTGAGGCATAAACAGCTGTCTGAACTGGTTGCTGAGATCTAGCAGAGGCACAGCTGGAATTAAGCTACTAAGCTGTGTCCACTTACCTGCGAAAAAACACCCATGGGCTTACCTCTGAGTAAGCACAGAAAATCACATTACTGGAATTGCAATTCTTGCATTAGAGTCCTATTTCTGCCCAAACTCTCACAGCATAGAGGGTTGCCCAAGAAAGTGCTGGGACACTGAACGTTCTCAAGAAGAGGAGGATAGTATAGATTCAGGACAGTGGTTTGCAGAAGGGCATAGTTCAGAGGCTGCAGAGGGGAGAAGCTGGGAAATATTGGGAGAGTAGCAGCAGGAAGAAGAAGCACCAGGGGAGAGACAGCTGACAGACTCCGTGTCTTTGGAAAGCATTCCTGATCCGCCCCCCTCTCCCAGGACCAGGCGAGCATTGAGAGTAGAAGAACAGAAAGCTCAGAGGCAGAAAGCACAGATTAGCCTATTGGCATAGAATAGAAGAGACGGAGGGGGTGGGACTTTACTCGGAGCAATGCCATTATCTTAGGGAGGCTGCATTCCTCCATCTCTCTCTGTGAATAGTGAACAAATTACTTGGTAAGAACTCTTCTTGTTTATCTGCTTTTTGGCTGTCACCGTGGGTGGGATCGAATTCTCTGAAGCCTGACAGATGCCTAACTGCCTGCTTCAATTCTTTACAATAGACTGGAATGCCTCATGCTGCGTCGTTGGACCTAAACTGGGAACCTGGACAGGAGACCACTGCAAGCCCCATCAAAACAGTGGGATAGGTGGCCTTCAGACTGGAGGAAAGATAATGCATTCAGCCCAGTCCGATATGGCTTTTTCATAGGGAAGGGAAAGCAGAGAAAAAGGGAAAGGGTCCTAGCTCAGACATAGAGCACCTGCACCAGAGTGGAAAAAATTCAATGATTATCATTTTTTTTAAAAAATTAAATCTGATTTTTTAAATTCGATTTTTAAAATAAAATGCCTTTGGAGGAAAAATCTTTCTATAGTTTTCTATTTAAGTTACATTATAGTCCAAAGGCTATTCATCAGGAAATAAGGATTTGTTTTTTTAAAAAAAATGGGGGGAAAAGTTTAACTACATCAGTTAACAAACATGGATACATATGCTGTAATGTTATTGTTTTGGTTAAATGAATTGTTTAAATTGTTATTAAGGAAATGATTATTTTTTCTCCTTCCAATAAAGCACAGCAGAAAAGTTGTCCAAATATAAACAGTTAACTTACTAAACCTCACAATAATTTCATAATTATCTGCCTATGTATTTCTAATAGCATAACCAAATCAGTAATTTTTGATATAACTGTAAAAGCTACTCTGAAAATTTATTATTCCGAAAATGAAACCTTTATCTGGTTGTAAATATTAAGATTATACCAGCAAGAATGAGTCTGTCTGTAAAAAAAATGATTTAAATCAAGTCTGACTGACTAGTAATTTAAATCAATTTGATTTAAATCAAATCCACCCTGATCTGCACACAGAAACTCCCTGGTTCAATCCCTTGCATCTCCAGGCAGGGATGGGAAAATCTGCTGGAGAGGCACTACCTGTCAGAGTGGACAACACTGACCTAGATGGAGCAGCGACCTGACTCAGCATAACACAGCTTCCCATGTTCCTAAAGCATGGGTCGGCAAACTAAGGTCCGCAGGCTGGATCAGGCCCAATCGCCTTCTGGATCCTGGTCCACGGACGGTCCGGGAATTGCCACGTGGATCACCAGTGTGCATGTTCTTTCCCTCTCCCTCCCTTGGCAGCGGCGGCGCCTCCTCCCTCCTGGCTTCTTCCCGCCCTGCCTAGAGGAGGAAGGGGGCTGGGCTTTGTTGGTGCCAACAGCAGCAGTGCTCAAGTGGCTGCCATTTTAAGCAGCCCCTATCGCGCACCTTTCATCATCCCTCCGCCACTGCCACCTGCAAGACACAAGTAAGCAGCCACCGGGAATCGTGGTGCTGTTGCATCATCCCCGCCCCCCAATATAGTCTAGCCCCCCACAAGGTCTGAGGGACAGTGGACAGGCCCCCTGCTGAAAAAGTTTGCTGACCCCTGTCCTAAAGCTTAGAAGAGCATGTGCTGTCAGACTCTGCGCCGTAAACATAGGCAGGCCCTTCCACCCCCGCACAAAACAGTACGATCTATTAGCACTTTTTTGCCTGAAGCTTGCAAACCATTCGCTCCACGGCTCATCAACTCACTGGCGACAGCTTTTGGATAAGGTCGTGGGCAACGTGGATGAGGTTCTTATCGTCCCGGAGGCATTTCTGAAACTTCTTCCGCTCCTCGTCTTCCAGGAGGTCAAAGTCGATAGCAGCATCCAGCAGGGCCTGGATCAAGCCCTTCCAAGACTTCAGGGCCGGCACTTGGGGAGCGACTGCGGCACTTATGCCCGTCCCAATCACCAGAACGAGCTCCTGGGGCTTCTTGGTTTTTAGGCTCGGCAACAGTTTCCTGCAACCAAAAAGAGAGGGAGAGATGCCTATGACCTGCCATCAGCATGGAGAAATTTATAGGGAACAAGGCTCGACATGTGCAGATACGGCCAAGGCCCTTAGGCTAGCCAATGGGGTGCCTTCCTGATGTTGTTGGGCTGCAGCTGCTCCCATCATCCCAAAACAGATTAGCCAATGGTCAGGGATGATGGGAGATACAGTCCAGCAACATCTGGAGGGCACTATGTTGGCCACCACTCCCATATAGCTAAGCTTGCAGATAGCCACTTGCCTGGCATGAGTACCAGTGGCTGAGTAGTAGTAGTAGTAGTAGTAGTAGTAGTAGTAGTAGTAGTAATAATAATAATAATAATAATAATTTATTATTTATACCCCACCCATGTGGCTGGGTTTTCCCAGCCACTCTGGGCGGCTTCCAACAGAACACTAAAATACAACAACCTATTAAACATTAAAAGCTTCCCTAAACAGGGCTGCCTTCAGATTCACACCAGGCAACTGTGAAGGCAAGCTTTTCAAAATGTCAAATATTCCCTTAGTTCTTTCAGCTTCACAGCAGGCTGTACAAATGGCTAACAAGGCAACATGGGGGCACCAAAGAACCACCCTGGGATCTCTTGTTGAAGGGTGGTATATAAATGTAATAAATAATAATAAATAAATATACATACATACATATATCGTTTTGATACATAATCCAACAACACAATTATCTTGAAAAGAGCTGGTCTAATACAGAAAAATTGCTAGAATTTTGTTCCGTGTCAGATTACTTCCCCTTGTCTGCGGGAAAATTTTGGTCCATTTGAAGAGGCGAGTATATTCGCACAGTTACTAGCTAACCTTGTAGAACCACCCAAGCCTGCGTTGTGGAAGTTACCTTCTTTCATACCTTTGACTGTCGTTCTCTGTCTTTTTCTGTGTCATTATTAATAACAGCACTTTCCAGTATCTAGGGATCCTCATAGGAACCAAATCAGGCTACTGGTCCATCTTAGCTCAGTACTGCTGATATTGACAGTCAGGAGCTCTCTGGAAATTCAGGCAGGAATCCTTCCCAGCCCTGCCATGAGCCTGCAGATGCCAGGGATTGAACCAAGGACCTTCCTGCTGCAGCAAGCCTGCAAATTCCATAAGCCATGTGTGCCTGACCGTCTGCAGTCTCACTGATCTTATTGGATAAATGAAGAGCTGCGTGGACTTAGAAAGACCTGGGGTCCTAAGCTGTCCCAAGAACCTATTTTCCTCAAACACCCCTACAAGAATGCTGTGTGTGTGTGTGTGTGTGTGTGTGTGTGTGTGCGCGCACACACACACACACACACACACACACACACACACACACGTGTGGTGAAAGTTAGAAATAAGTCTGCCAAACATAAAACTGCAACATAAAAAGTCCTGGACTGCGGCAGCTCACAGCAATAAGCATTTGGGGGACATTAGGGACGCGGGTGGCGCTGTGGGTTAAACCACAAAGCCTAGGACTTGCGATCAGAAGGTCGGCGGTTCAAATCCCTGTGACGGGGTGAGCTCCCGTTGCTTGGTCCCTGCTCCTGCCAACCTAGCAGTTCTAAAGTATGTCAAAGTGCAAATAGATAAATAGGTACTGTTCCTGCGGGAAGGTAAATGGTGTTTCCATGCACTGCTCTGGTTCGCCAGAAGCGGCTTAGTCATGCTGGCCACATGACCCGGAAGCTGTACGCTGGCTCCCTCGGCCAATACAGCGAGATGAGCACCGCAACCCCAGAGTCGGCTACGACTGGACCTAATGGTCAGGGGTCCCTTTACCTTTACCTTTACCTTTAAGGGCCGTAGCAAACAGGGGAAGCTTCAAACCTCTCTGGTGAGCAGCTTCTGTGATAACCTAGCCCTCCCCCTGCACTACTATTTTATCCTCAGACACAAAAACCCCATGGTATGAGTTAGGCTAAGAGCTGGCGACTGGCCCAAGGTCACCCAAGGAGCTTCATGGCTCTCCCAGCCATAATGTAACTTAACATAAGAGCCCTGCGGGATCAGATCAAAGTCCTCTTTGGTCTGGCATCCTTGTTTCCCATGGTGGGCAATCAGACGCTGATGGGGAGCCCACAAGCAGGGCATGAAGCCAATAGCCCTCTCCCACTTGCAGCAACCCACACGCAAGAGTTACACCGCCTCTAATTAATTTCCTCCATTAATTCTTCCAATCCCTGTTGGCTCTGCTCACCTCGGTTTCTTGGCAGGTGGCACCCCATCCTCCAGCAACGTTTCTTTATCCAGATTCAGGCTCACATTAGAAGCCATCCAGTTTCTGGAAAGGAAAGGGAAAATGAAAGGTGACGGAAGGGCAAAGTTACAAAGAGAAACCTGGGATGTTTGCACGTTGAGCAAGAATAAACTTGCCAAAGTTTACCGAGACAACTTCCTCAAGGAGGAACAAACACATTGAGCCCATTATCTCTCATCACATCACCTGCTGCAAGAGTCTCTCTCCTCTGTTGCTAAACACACCATGCAATGCATAATGCAAAAGGTTATCTTCAGGAAATGTGGGGCCAGTTTTAAATTATAGTGGGAATACCGTGGCAATTTCATTTTCAGTTCTTTTCCTAATGATACGTAGCATAACATTCACCTTTTTCATAACTGCCACATACACTGGTTCAACATCTCCATCCACTACAACTCCAATACAGTCACTGATAGTTCAGACCCCAGAATGATGAATGTGAAATTAGGATTTCACTTTATACATTATGCATGCATCACTTTATACATTATCCATTTTACTGCTCATTCAGCCAGTTTGGAGATATCCTTTCGGAGTTACTCGCAATCAGTTTGGTGTCATCAGCAAGTCTGGCTCACTGCTCAGTCCCAACTTTAGTAGATCATTTATGAAGATGCTAAAAAATGCACAGCTCCCAATACAGATCATTTTCTACATCCCTCCATGGTGAGAACTCTCCATTTATTCTGATTATATATTTCCTGTTATTTAACCAGTCACCAATCCATTAAATGACTTGTCTCCTTATCCTATGATTAACTTTTCTGCAAACCTGAAATCTTTTGCCCAAAACTTTTTGAAAATCTAAAGGCACCATGTTTTCTGGATCACTTCTATAGAATGAGGTAATAGTAGCACAGTCTGCTCTACCTCAGACTGCAGGTGGGAGATGCCATATTTTAATGCTCAACGTAAATACCATGAGCAAAGTCACTCAAATAACTCAGATGGGGTTCAATGTCTTGGTAACACTTTTCTGGGCAAACTGGACAAAAACAGTGTGTAATTTGAGAAAAAAGGAACACACAGGTTTTGTCTCTCTCGCTTCAGGCATACATACAACCAAACACACAACCAAACATGCAGAGACATACAACCAAACACACAGAGGAAAAACTTCCTCAGGGCTGCACAGCCAATCAGAGCACATGCTAACTTAGTGAAGATCATGCCACGCTGCTTGGTTGCCAGGCAACACCTGCAGCTTGGTTTGCTCTTGGTTAGCTGACTTTAACAGTAACAGAATTAACCACTAAGTTAATTGAATGATCTCTGCTGTTGCACTTCTAACAATTTCTCCTAACAATGGAATCCCCACCTGCAGTCTGAAATGATTCAATCTGTTCTACTCCTTCAGGATTCTTTCTATCTCCCCCCACTCCAATTCTGTACCACGTGTAAAAGATACCTATGACAAGTTGAATATATCAAAATTCCTTCTTCTGCACAACCACCCAAAGAGTCCTTGTCCTCCTTTCTACCTGGCCAACCCAGCAGTCAAAGCTATTCTTAGCAAAGGATTACTGCGCTTAAGAAGCTCTTAATTCTTGAGTCAAGAAACTTAACTCTGCTAGTTGTTTGCCAGGGCAGAAAAGGCTGCTCTGCGGAAGCAGAGAGTGGGGAGCTTGCGTGAGAACCAAGGATCAGCTCTTTGACCAGGTTACCAAGGGCTGAAATTACATTGAGACCCAATGCGCTTCCTTGCTTGATAATAACTGAGAAAGCTTTCTACAGCCGGGGGCTACTCCACAAAGGAAACCAACAGCACAGAAATGATTAAACTTCTCCCTGAGAAGATGTTGCCTATCCCTTCTCACTAACCAAAATATCTTGAAGACTGAGCTATCCAAGTTCATTTGCTTGCTTCTGTTCCAAGGCCTTAGCAAATGTCTTCCCTCATAGAACCAACTGTCCACCAAGGATCCCCAACTGCACGATAAATTTAAAGCATAATACCACTTCAAACATGGCTTCTCCCAAAGAGCAGTAGTTTGTTAAGAGTTGTTCAGAGATCCCTAGACCCCTCATAGAGACACAACCCAGGGAACCCAGAACTGTAGCACTATAGCAGGCTTCTCCGCACCCTTATAACAAACTACAGTTCCCAGGATTCTTTGGGGGAAAGCCATGACTGTTTGAAGTGGTATAATACTGGTTTAAATTCATTATGCATATGGGGCCTAGATAGGGGGTGGAATGGTGAGGACATTAATATAGGAAGCTAGTTTATATTAAACCAGACTACTGTTTCATCTAGTGTCTACAACAGGGGTCAGCAAACTTTTTCAGCAGGGGGGCATTCCACTGTCCCTCAGACTTTGTGGGGGGCTGGACTATATTTTGAAGGGGAAAAATATGAACAAATTCCTATGCCCCACAAATAACCCAGAGGTGCATTTTAAATAAAAGGGCACATTCTACTCATGTAAAAACACGCTGATTCTTGGACCATCCATGGGCCGGATTTAGAAGGCGACTAAACCAGATCTGGCCCCCGGGCCTTAGTTTGCCTACCCATGGTCTACAATGACTAGCAATGGCTTTCCGGGGTTCTAGGCCTACCTAGAGAGGCCAGGAATTGAACTTGGGACTTTCTGAATGCAAAAAAAAAGGTGCTCTACAACCATCCCTGCAAGGCTATAGCTGAGTAGTAGGGGGCAGAGGCAGCTTGTCCACATCCTCTGAACATTTTTTTAAAAATAATGTTTATTAACTGGCCAATCAAATCAAATCAAATCAAATCACATCACATCATATAAATTCCGAATTACAAAGCCGAATTTTAAATTTTGTTGAGGGGACCCATATTTCAAGATCCGAAGGGGGTTTCTGATCATCTTCTTGCTACTGCATTAATGTCCAAATCAGTCCAAACAAAGTTCATAATTCTATCCAGACTTATCTTGCTGTTTCCACATCTCATCTTGTTTGTATATTTTCTCTTTTTTCTTTATGGTCTCTTCTGATAATCTTCTTAAGCTGATAAACACCAATAATAATCCTGTGTGGATTTTTCCGTTCGTCCAATCCTCAAATCGAGATGGTTTCCATATATCATCGCATTCATAGATAACATCGCTCTTTCCATCATTAATCACAGAACTGTCATTCTTAAGTCCCTCTGAGGAGTTTCACCCACAATATAAAAACAGCTCTATTTCTCTATTTCTCCTCCCAGACTTAAGGCCTCCGACAGAATTTCCCAATATGGCGACGGTATTTTTAACTGCGTCATTCCAAAGCCCTTATACATTCCACGCTCTTCTTAAAGCATGCTTTGGTTAGAAAGTTTATCTCCACACAGACATAAATCCACAGCTTAAGTCCTTCAAACGACATTTCTGACTTGCGAGGGGGGGGGGGATTCTTGTTTAATCACATAGAGGAAAGAAAGGAAAGTTTTTTTTCCCTCCCCCATCCAGTCCTTTTGCCATACCGAGTCTTGGTGTATCTTCATCTGGTTAATTCTTGTTCCTCCGACTCGTCTTGTTTATCAGAGATCTCTTCTGTTAGCAGTCTTTACTCCCCCTCCTTCCTTGAAATATGTGCATTCGCTTCCTAATTGTTTCTTTTGAAGTTCTTGCAGCTAGTGGCGCGGATCAGAGACAGCGTCCAGGAGTGCCGAGATCCCACAGGAGGGCATTCTGC
Organism: Podarcis muralis; assembly: GCF_964188315.1. Lineage (NCBI taxonomy): Eukaryota > Metazoa > Chordata > Lepidosauria > Squamata > Lacertidae > Podarcis > Podarcis muralis. The sequence continues at coordinate 14,107,028 of NC_135669.1, read as the reverse complement.
CTAGTGCCCCCATCCCCACAAATTCGGGGGTGGTATAGGGCACAGCAGGCAAGGGCAGCCCCCCCCCCACAATCCTGGGGGGGGGGGTAGGGAGGCTATTTACTCCCATCACAGCCTCCAAATTACCTCGTGTGGGTCGGAGAGATGTTATTGTCAGCCATCTTCTGATGCGCCCCTAGTGGCCCCTCCACATCCTCTGAACATTTTGTGCCTGTTATGTGTTCCTTTGAGCACACGATTGCAGAATTTCAGGATGTCTTCTGCAACATTTTATTACTTATTATTTTGAGTCATTCCCAGGTCACTGGTGTTTTCAGAGGATTCCACAGCTCATTTACCTGTGGGAATCTGAAGTACATTATATGTTTCCCTGCACGAAGGAGAATCAAGTAAGTGAATCAAAGAGCCCTTGATTTTTTCAGGGAGCAGAGAATCTTTCCCTCTCCTTCAGGTCACTTCAGCTTCTGGCTTACCCCTTGAAACTAACACACAGTTTAGGTTCTAGAAAGTTAATGGCTAACAGCCAGGACAGGGTGTGGTAGATAGAGTGCTAAAGTTTGTCCTGGGAGCCCTGGGTTTATATTCCTGTTGAACCACAAAGTGCCCTGGACAGCGTCAAAAAAGTCACTTTCTCGCAACCTCACTGAGTTGTGAGGATAAAATGGGACAGATCCATTTTGCCACTGTGCTATCTGGAGAATGGATAGAATAAAAAAGTGATTGATTGATTGATTGATTGATTTTAAAAAAGGATAGCTATCCCACAAAAACTGCTCATAATAAAATTCTAATTATACCATGATTCTTATAAATGCCAATAAGAATGGAAAAATCTGATGCATTTGTTCACAGCTGTATGAGGTCATAGTTATCTACCGCAAGAGAGGTTCTTTGCTCCATCACAAGCAGATCTATACAAAACATTTTTCAAAAACACGGAAACGATTTGCAAAAATGAAAAAGTGAAGCCACTTTCCCTGTATGTTAGCTTTTAACAAGTCAAATAAAGCATTAAGTAAACTTGTTAAAGTAGATCATACTCAAGAAAACCAATGCTCCCGGAAGTAACAACTTGTTATTTTTTAGCTGCATGAGTAATGTTACCAGAAGCTAAATAGATTTGTAAGAATCTGTAACTGGCCTCAAAACAGATACAAATGAGGAAACAGTATTTAATGTTCAAAGAAAACAGGAAAAATAACCCCCCCCCAAGCATAACCTTTGCAATACAGTGCACGCTTATGTTGTGAACGTGATCCGTGCGGGAAGCACGTTCACAACCCGCAGCGCCACGTGTGCGCACGCGCAGGTCGCAATTCGGCGCTTCTGTGGGTCTCTCTCAGTAACCAGTAACCAGTTCTGGAACTTCCAGGTTTGGTGCGGTGTGCAACCCGAAATCGCACAACCTGAAGCATCTGTAACCTGAAGTATGACTGTACAAGTAATTAAAAGAGCACCATGCCTGCTATATACAGACAACTTTTAACCACAAAGCAAACGAAAAGACTGATGTAGTACATTTCCTGGTTAGAAATGTGCAAATCTGTCAATTTCAGTTTCTCTCATTTTTCCTCATTTTTCCAAACTTCAGTTCAGTTCTCCATATTGGTCTGTGATATATATATTAAAATTCTATAATCATTAAAATTCTCATTAAAATTCTCATTTTAGAGCAAATTTCTCCATGTACACACATTTTTATATGCAGTTGTGCCAAATATGCTATTTTGCACAGCAATTTCCCCTAATATAATGCATTTGTGTGTGCAATTGTCACTAGAACATACATTTTTATGCAGACTGTACTCCAGTGTGTGTATTTTTGCGCACTATAGAGAAATCTCCATTCATTTCAGTGGAGCTTGTGAGAGAGACCCACACGAGATCCACTTCAAACAAATACCTGAAAGCTCAATAATTGTAGTTGGAGAGAAAACCTTGTGAACAATTTCACAAAAAGTACTCTCAAAATACTGCAAATGCAACAAAACTTTGAACAGAGTTGACAGAAATAGCAACTGATCAAGAAGCAGCTACAGGCTTGCCTGCAAGACACACAAAGTTATTGGCTTTTGGCCATTTAGAGCACAAACATTAAAATTCTAAAGCATGGGTAGGCAAACTAAGGCCCAGGGGCCGGATTTGGCCCAATCGTCTTCTAAATCTGGCCTGCGGATGGTCTGAGAATCAGCATGTTTTTACATGAGTAGAATGTGCCCTTTTATTTAAAATGCATCTCTGGGTTATTTGTGGGGCATAGGAATTCATTCATTTCCCTCCCCAAAATATAGTCTGGCCCCCACAAGGTCTGAGGGACAGTGGACCGGCCCCCTGCTGAAAAAGCTTGCTGACCCCTGTTCTATAGGTGGCTGCTCAACTTGCTTGAGGGAAGCAGAGGCTAGTTCACCAAGGTTCATCGTTTTGAACAGCTGCAATGAAAACAATCACCCAGCTGAAGAGGCAAGACGGTTTTAAACAAAAAACCAGCTTGCTTTTTCTGCGGCAGCAACAACTTTCAAAACATCTGCAGCTGAGCAAATACTCCTCTGCATATATGGCATATCCTTTGGAATATCCACACTTTGTTCACTTAAGTTTTTACAGTGCATCTGCACAATGCTGTGAACAAAACATCTCCCTCTGTTTCCCCCTTTTCAGCTTCCTTCCCCTCTCCCCAAGGCTGTGAAAATCCAACTTTTTAAAACCCAGTGGAATAACTGCACAATTTCCTCAGGTGTCCTATTTCAATGCCATTCTGGCCAATAATGGCTTGTATATATTGCTCTAGCCCAGTGTTTCCCAACCTTGGGCCTCCAGCTGTTTTTGGACTACAACTCCCATCATCCCTAGCTAGCAAGACCAGTGGTCAGGGATGATGGGAATTGTAATTCAAAAACAGCTGGAGGCCCAAGGTTGGAAACACTGCTCTAGCCCAGGGATAGGGAGTCTGTGGCCCTCCCTATTTTGTTGCATTCCCATCATGTCTGCCTGTTAGTCATGCAGGATGAGGCCCAAAGAACCCTAAAACACCTGGAAGGCCACAGATTCCCTACCTCTGCCTTATAGCCTTGTGCTGCCTTGTACTGGAAAACAGAATGGCATTTGACATATCCATAGAGGATTTCTGTACAGTCGCTAGTGAGCAGGACATCTAAAATACATTAAGGGTACCTCCTACATTACATTGCCCTAATGGCATTTTTAAAAGGGCACAGAGACAAAAGCTGGCAAAGGACAGGAGGCTTAGGGTGAGAAACTCAGACATGAGCCACACAGTGTTTTAAAATCTTAACAAGCCTGCAATCAGTGATGGGGGTTTTCAGGAAAAAATTGACTTGGAAAACTTCTCTGTGCAGATTAAGAGTAATTTGCATTGGCACCGACTCTCATGCCCTAGAGCGTGATCTAATCAAGAATACTTGCGGTTAGAAAGCAATGCTAAAAACTTTGAAACTGCCAATCTTGCCTAATAATGTGCGTTACAATTCGCAACCATTCATTGCCACTAATGAACTTATAAAACAAGAGAATTTTCTGCCCCGCATCACTGCCTGGAATAATTATCACTTGTCAGAAAGCTCTTGGAATCGTGGAAGAGAAGGGAGGTGAGAAATGGGGGCAATGGAATTAATTGCTTGTGGTGAGACACAGGTAACTATGTCCTTGTGCAGTTACAACAGACACCTGGTAATTTTTTATGCAGGTACTGTGTGCTACTCCAGATGTTGTTGGACTAAAACTCCCATCATTCCTGTTCATTCCTCCTGGGGCTGATGGGAACTGGAGTTCCCCATCTCTGATTTAGTTTGCATTTTCCAGAGCCCACCTGCTAACAGGCAACTGGAAGAGCCCAAGATGAATGAAGACCTTTGCCAGATGGAAGTTTCACTGCAGAGATGTACATCTCTGGTCCCTTTCCTGCATGAGTTTTCAAATACACACTGGGAAATATCTGAGATGGGCCACCAGAATAAATGTTTTCCAAAGCCAAAAGCTCCAGCTTCTTTTCCTAATTCTTAAAAAATAAAAAAAAATAAGAACAATTCACACCATGTATTCTGCACATGACCTTTTACCTTTTTAGGAGAAGTCGTCCTCACAGGGAGATGAAGCCGGTGTTATGCTAGATAAAAGAAATACATAAATCTGAAGTCAGCATTCTGAAAACTCTACTCAAATATATATATGCATAATTTTAAAAATTGGAAAAGAATGAGGCAACTCAGGAGCCTATCTCGTTTCTTTTCTGAAACACTCGTCCAGAATAAAACAACACAATTCATTAGACAATGAAACTCCTGCCTTAAAAAGCAGAGTGCCCTGCAAAACACAGGATCTACTCCATAAGCTAGACAGTCCAATGGTCTGACTCACAATGGCAGCTTCCAACGTTACTTCTATTCCCTGACTAGTGATCCTGATGGTTCTTAGAATGAAAGGCTACAAACATGTGTGCTGTGCAGGTCTCAGTGAATTTAGATATTTCATATCAGTATCAATAATATTTATCATAAATTTATTTATTCAGGCATTGATCTGAAAAAAAGAAAGCAAGCAGTTAATGGGTTGCTTTAATTTTACTCATCATGTGTAGATGGTCTTGTAGGTTAATGAGTGGTTGGAAATGCTCACTACTAGAAAGGCTGAAATTGTGAGATTGCAATCCAATGGACACTTGTCAAGTCGGGAAGGGGCAGGGTGGCCTGTGGCCCTCCAGGTATTGTTGAGCTCCAGTTCCAATCAGCCCCAGCCAACAGCCAGGAATGGCTAGGGATGGGAAACAGACAACATCTGGATGACCACAGGTTCCCCGCCTCTGGTTTATGAACAAGTTGAACTTTGAACTGCCAACTTCTAGCTCATAGCTCATGCTCTGAATCAACATGCTCTTCTGGTTCTCTTTTCCTTTTTCTGGAAGGAGGACAACTGCTAGAGACTACCTACTGCTACAGAGGGTGGAAAGAGAATGATTTTCTTAGTAGCAGGATTAACCAGAACAATAACCAGCCCAATGTTGATGGAGACTTTCTTATTACAAAGTTTTTCCACTTCCTGCCCTGGAGAGAAAGAAATGCATAGCCTTCAGACAAATACACGCCACAGAAGAATGAATGAAAATATATTTTCCATAATGAAGTCATATTTCTGCACAATGATGGGAAGCATAAATTCTAATGAGGTCCTTCCCCCGCAGTTCCACTGTGTTTCTTCCATGGCTCCTATTAATTCTTGTGCCAAAACACATTGTTCATTTTTATAAAGCACCTTGGCAGATGGAGAAAGTGTGGATATGATCACATAGAGGAGGCGGTGTGTCACCCTGGCTTGCAAATCAACTCATAAAAGTTATGAGCACACTTGCTCATGCAAATCCAAATTCAGGATTTGTATTGCACTAATGCCTGCCTGGTTACCCGGAGGTACCCTTTGCTCGCCACAAACGGCCAGGCCACAGGCTATTTATGAGCAAGCACCCATCTCTTCTCCAACAGCATTTTAAAAGAAATAATTGTGGCTGTCTGTGCAGGACTGAGCACATGCTTGCCTACAGGAGCAAACATGTGCATGCAATGGTTCTTGCCTACTCAAAGAGAGCAAATATGGAACAAGACTAAGGGGAGAGAAGGAAGCTTGAATTTTAGGGTCAATCACCTGCCTCATTCTGAATCTTGCAAAAGAAGTCATCAGGAAGGAAGATTCAAGTAAAAAGATTTGAAAACTTTCCTTCAGGGTTTTCAATTAAAAAGTTGGACTAACCTCTGTGTTTGGGGTTGCTTTAGATCCCTGATTAGCAAACAGTTTTACCAGATGCTCCCTGAGATTGTAACTGGTGGGCCAACCTGTGTCCCTTATTCCCCAAAGATTAGTACCACAAAGTGTAAAACACATGTCTCTGTGTGGAGACAAAGATTTCCAGTTGCCAATTCCTACTTTAGCTATAGGAATCCTGCCTTAATGCAGGGGGTTGGATTTGATGGCCTGTTTGGCAAATTTGCTTTGAAGGTGAAGTTTGGGCCTGCAGTATTCACTAAAAGGTAAAGGTACCCCTGCCCGAAAGCCAGTCGTGACTGACTCTAGGGTTGCGCGCTCATCTCGCTTAAGAGGCCGGGAGCTGGCGCTGTCCGAAGACACTTCCGGGTCACGTGGCCAGCGTGATGAAACTGCATCTCGCGAGCCAGAGCCAGTGCCGCACACGGAAACGCCATTTACCTTCCCACTATAAAGCGGTCCCTATTTATCTACTTGCACTTAGGGGTGCTTTCGAACTGCTAGGTTGACAGGAGCTGGGACCGAACGACGGGAGCTCACCCCGCTGCGGGGATTCGAACCGCCGACCTTACGATCAGCAAGTCCTAGGCACTGAGGTTTTACCCACAGCACCACCCGCGCAGTATTCACTATGAGGGCACAAATCTTTCATTTGTAATTGTGTTCATTATCCCAAACAAAAGTCACCTACTCTATTCTAGCCAGGAGCTGTATGGCGCTTTCTGTTCAGTCTGTCTGAAATTGCAGTAGCTGTTGAATCAGGCAGTGTTTGTATAGGAAAACCGCTGACTAGGATCCTCAAAGGGAGCTTCATTTAAGCCATGAACATGATATGGCTAAGAGGGCCCCTGAGCATAAACAGAGGGCTCCCTACACACCAGTGTGCAATGACAAAACTCCATGGTAGGCCTCCCTCCCTCTTTCCCCTTTATTACTATTATCATAATGAATATGGTAGGATGCTGACACCATGTTGATTAAGGATTGGCAGTGTAAGCTCTGAAATATAGCTGATAAAGAAAAGACAGAAGCGATTGCAGTTTATACCTAGGGCTGAAAGCAATCCACTGAGCCTATTTCAAAACAAGAAGTGTGCATTTATCCGGAGACACTCCAGACAGACCTAGGCTTTGAAAAATGCAGTTACACAAGTGAGGAAATGCTTCACCGCCATGTAACGCAGAATATATACAATATCTATTATTATTTTTTAAAGCAGCACAGAAATATCCTACCAAAAAGCTGCCAGCATTGAAATCGAAATCTGTTTAAGATACATCCCTAAACCCACTTAAGTGGAAGTAAAGCTCATGGGAGGGGGTGGGATTAACAATGAATTACACATTCCTCCAGAGTAAGGCTGGAGGCGGTGGGAGCAGAAGAAGGCTATGCACAACATTATCATATTACAGGGAATGAGGGGGCGGGGAGGAACCAAGATAATGGGAATATTTTTTCCTCCTGGAGGGGAGTATAGGAATCAGGCTGCCGCATTTCAGCTGCAAGGAGGAGGCCGGCTGCCCAATGCAACCCCAGAAGCCTTTACAAAGCCTTCTGCATGGATTCTGCTCCCTCTCCGTCTTCCCACCGACCCGCAGCTGCTGTTCCCCACCGAAACCGGCCGAGCACCTCCGGGTGCCCCTGGCTTCCCTCTCGCCCCGCAGCCCTTCAGCCGCTGCTGCCAATGCTTTCGGGACGCCCGGGAAAGGGAGGCGGCGGAGGAAGAGGGCGGCGGCGACGACTCACCTGCCAGGACAGCGCGACCGGCGACAGCAGCAAAACAGCGGGCAGGAAGCAACCGCATCTCTCTCCCTCTCGCGCCCGCTGTCTCCGCCTAGGCATCGAGAGGAAGGGGCTAGAGCGTCCTCCCGTCCTCCCACGCCGCCGGGCACTTTCCTTCTGGACTTCCTCTTCTCCTTTTTCCGTTGGCCGGAAGCCCAAGTTCAGGCTCTCCTGCTGCGGCAAAGAGCCAGGAACCTAGAGATAGGAAAAGGGAAGAGGGGGGCAACCCAACGGTCTGAAAACGAAACTCCCGGGTTCCTTTTTTTTTTTTTACTTTTCTTTTCCCCACAACTGCAAGTAATATTTGGAAAGGCGGAAGAGAGAGGCAGCCAATCTTCAAAGTGAACCCGGAAGGTGTTTGGGTTATTTGTGATTTCTACAGCTAGAAAGGCTGCAGTCAAATGGTGGTGGTTTCCCCGCCTCAGATAAGCGAACGTGGCTGTGTTGCCCAATAATATTTTTGAAATTATTTTAATTTCAAAATTATTCTAATTATTTAATTAATTATTTTAATTATTTTAATTTCAATGTTTTTCTTGTGCAAACCGAAACAGTATGCAGCTCTCCAGAATTCTCAGTAGGATAGTAAGGATAGGGGTGGACCATGGGACGGGCGAGAGAAAAGTAAGGTGCAGCAGATCATCATTTCCCCCTTACAGTATTTAGTTTTAGAGCATGACACAGCTGCTACCTCATTCATTCCACCCTTTTTTGCATACTGCTTTCGCATAAAGTATATCACAGCAGTTTAATTAAAGTTCCATTAAATCAGTAAAGCAGCATGTCACTGTTGGAAGAATTCTAAGGTCTAAAATATAGAATAAATATTCATAAATGCACACATGCGTAAGTATATAAACCACGTGTCTGAAATGGTACAAAAGAGCAATCCTGAAGCCATTTTTGACTCTCCCAGGGACCTCAAATATTCCTCTGCAGTGAGGGAGGCAAATGCGGAAAGCTTCCCCATTGTCTTTTCACTTTCAAATCCTGTCTTAAGGGCGAATTTGTGTATGACTAGGGTGAGCTTCTGACCTGGATTCAGGGACTAAAGTATTAACCGTCACAAAAGAATGCCCAGGTAATGCAATCAGCGACCGTTATCATGTATCCTGGCAGACAAGATTTCTGCTGCAGACTGCCGCCTATGATGTATGTATGATGATTTTAGGGTGGTCTTTGGCTAAGGAGTTAAGGTAAAGGTAAAGGGACCCCTGACCATTAGGTCCAGTCGTGACTGACTCTGGAGTTGCGGCGCTCATCTCGCTTTATTGGCCGAGGGAGCCGGTGTACAGCTTCCGGGTCATGTGGTCAGCATGACTAAGCCCGTTTCTGGCAAACCAGAGCAGTGCACAGAAATGCCATTTACCTTCCCACCGGAGCGGTACCTATTTATCTACTTACACTTTGACGTGCTTTCGAACTGCTAGGTTGGCAGGAGCAGGGACCGAGCAACGGGAGCTCACCCCGTCGAGGGGATTTGAACCGCCGACCTGATTGGCAAGTCCTAGGCTCTATGGTTTAACCCACAGCGCCACCCGCATCCCTTTCAGCTAAGGAGCTGGGCACTGTCAAAAGTCTTTAAAGGTTCCTGCACACTTTGTTCTTGGTCTCTCTTACCTCCTTGCAAGGGAGGGAGGGAACTCTTTTGCAACAGAAAAATAAAGATCTGCCTTGCTTTTGCTGCATCCTGCCTCCATCCATTCATCTCTGAACAATCGTGGACTTGGGGGACTCAGTCCCTTGGGCAGCAAAAGCCAACCCCCCTATTTTTCTATAACATCACTAATTTCAGTCAGTCATGCCCTTTTTGGGATACTCCATTCCCTAGTTTTCTACCCCTCAAACACTCCACCAGCATTCCATGCCCACTGAATATAGCTGCTCCTCATCAGACAGGGGTCACCCCCACCTCCTTTTAAAAATATTTTTTGGGGGTACTGCTACAGATATTGAGTAGGCTTCCCTATACTTCCCTTTTGTGGATGGATGGTGCGGTTTAGGCTGTGTAAGGGCCTGTGTAAGGGCACTTGAAGCATTAGTGCACTATTAGTATACAGTGGTACCTCAGGTTACAGACGCTTCAGGTTACAGACTCCGCTAACCAAGATATAGTACCTCAGGTTAAGAACTTTGCTTCAGGATGAGAACAGAAATTGTGCGGCGCCAGCGGAAGGCCCCATTAGCTAAAGTGGTACCTCAGGTTAAGAACAGTTTCAGGTTAAGAACAGACCTCCAGAACGAATTAAGTTCTTAACCTGAGGAACCACTGTATAGGATTGCAGAACTGAGAGATGCAGACTCAGTTAATAGATCATTTTGATGCAGAAATGTGCGCTTGCCACACACACATGATGTCTTCCTGCACAGAAATCAGGGTGCATTTTTGCCCCTTTCGTCCTCTGAAAGCTAAATGGGCCTCTTCATTCTATGAAGAATATTGCTTGTATTCTATCCTCTCATGATGATTCTGCTGTTGTATAGCAGCACCTTGTGGCACAATAAAAGCATCACACTGTCTTAGAACACTGAAGGAAGATGTTTGTCTACTTGGGATGGAAGCACAGAGGCCACAGACAGAAATGCCAGCCTCAAGGACCACAGAACCATTGATTGATTGCTTGACTGAACTTGGTTATATCCCACTTTGAAAAGGTAAAGGGACCCCTGACCATTAGGTCCAGTCGTGACCGACTCTGGGGTTGCGGCGCTCATCTTGCTTTATTGGCCGAGGGAGCCGGTGTACAGCTTCCGGGTCATGTGGCCAGCATGACTAAGCCACTTCTGGCGAACCAGAGCAGTGCACGTAAACACCGTTTACCTTCCCGCCAGAGTGGTACCTATTTATCTACTTGCACTTTGACGTGCTTTCGAACTGCTAGGTTGGCAGGAGCAGGGACCGAGCAAAGGAGCTCACCCTGTCTCGGGGATTCGAACCGCCAACCTTCTGATTGGCAAGTCCTAGGCTCTGTGGTTTAACCCACAGCACCAACTGCATCCCTATATCCCACTTTAAAAGGTAAAGGTACCCCTGCCCGTACGGGCCAGTCTTGACAGACTCTAGGGTTGTGCGCCCATCTCACTCAAGAGGCCGGGGGCCAGCGCTGTCCGGAGACACTTCTGGGTCACATGGACAGCGTGACATCGCTGCTCTGGCGAGCCAGAGCCACACACGGAAACGCCGTTTACCTTCCCGCTAGTAAGCGGTCCCTATTTATCTACTTGCACTCGGAGGTGCTTTCGAACTGCTAGGTTGGCAGGCGCTGGGACCGAACAACGGGAGCGCACCCCGCCGCGGGGATTCGAACCGCCGACCTTTCGATCGGCAAGCCCTAGGCGCTGAGGCTTTTACCCACAGCGCCACCCGCGTCCCATATACCACTTTAGGAAGAAGTAAATCTACATACAATCTAAACCAAAGCCTGGGAGAATAGACTTCACGACAACCTGGATGATACCAATGAATGCATCAAGTGAGCTCTTTCTGAGGAGCGTGTCCCAAAGCTGCACCACCACCACAGGAAGCTGCCTTATATCGAGTCAGTCCATTGGTCCATTTAGCTCAGTATTGTCAGCACTGACTGGCAGTGGCTCACCAGGGCCTCAGAAAAGAGTCTTCCAGAAGATGCTAGAGATTGAACCTTGGACTCTTTGCATGCAGAACATGTGTTGTACCACCAAAACACATGGGCCCCCCTACACGAAAGGCCTTGATTCTCACTTTTCTCCTGCCTAATCCAGCACAGGCCCTGTTATATAGCAAGGTGAAGTGACGCGATTCAGTTAGCACCATGAGTGTGGGATAGATGAATGCAGGAACTGATATCTGAAGAGTGCGCTAAGACTTTTTTTGAAATAAATGTTGGTCCTACTCAAACGGGAGGCAAGGCGGGGAGGATGGACACGTCATTTGGGCTGGCAATCAGCTAACATCTAAGGCAGAGGCACCCAGAGTAGGGCTTCAGCAGTGATAAACAGGATTATATGACGAAGGGAAGGGAGAGCAATCTGAAACAACTTGAGAATTCAAAGATAGCCATTTTTGGAAATTAGCACTTCATTGAATTTTGCAATTCAGTTCAATGATGCATCCAAGTGGTCCTAAAGTTGCACATATTTTTGTGAAAATAACATGTACAAAAATGCATTATTTTAGGAGAAATTGCTTTGCGAAAATGTGCATAGTAGGTAAAATTGCATATTAAGATAAATTCACACTGAAATGCTGATGAATTTTTATGAGACCTTTAACAAAAATGATGTGGAAACGTAGAGAACTGGAACTGAAGATTGGGAAACTGGGAAGATGAAAGAAACTGAAATTGACAGATTCGACCATCCCCAATATTAGAGGAGAAAATTTTGGGGATACCCTTGACACACGATGTTTGTAGAAGAACACATATTTATTAACATACACTTGTGTTGTTTGTTCATGGACTGAAACAGGATGTTCACATGAAGTACTTGTCTTAAGGACTGGCCCTTCTAAGTACCTGTCAGAATTAGCTCTTATGTTGCTCATGTTATTAAACCTTCCAAGAGTAGTTTAGGTTGGAGGTTTTAAAATTTGTTTTTTAAAAAACTTGCTACCACTTTCAGTGGTCTACATGGCTCTCTAGAACTGATGTTACTACAGAGTAAATTGAATACAGTGGTATCTCAGGTTAAGTACTTAATTCGTTCCGGAGGGCCGTTCTTAACCTGAAACTGTTCTTAACCTGAAGCATCACTTTAGCTAATGGGGCCTCCCGCTGCTGCCGTTCCGCCGGAGCATAATTTCTGTGCTCATCCTGAAGCAAAGTTCTTAACCCAAGGTACTATTTCTGGGTTAGCAGAGTTGTAACCTGAAGCATATGTAACCCGAGGTACCACTGTACTTGACTTGAAAAGGCTGCTTAAACCAGTTTAGACTTGAAAAGGCTGCTTAAACCACATGCAGCTCCAGCTAGTATGCCATGACAGGGAAAGCTGAATCAGCTAATTTTCTCTCTTTCTGGCTTATGATGGTTTATTGGGTTTCGGCAATGCGCTAGTGTACAATGGCACATCACTCCCAATTTGCCACTCCCCTGGTACAAGCAACAGAAACAATGTAGGAAGCCTTGCTCCCCAGGAAGCTACTATCCATAGTGAGCAACAAACCATGGCTTTAACAGAGGCAGACTTGAGTCTTTCAAATGTCAGTGTTGCCCTGTGCAAGGTCAAAATTTGGCACCACTGCCTCTCGCCTTCCATTCTGCTCAATTCACTACGTCATAGTTATGATGCCCTGTGGCGCCCTCTAGGCTCAGCACCCAGTGCAGTGGAACCAACTGTGCGGCCCTATGGTTTTCCCAGTAGTGATGTATGGAAGTGAGAGCTGGACCATAAAGAAGGCTGATCGCCGAAGAATTGATGCTTTTGAATTATGGTGCTGGAGGAGACTCTTGAGAGTCCCATGGACTGCAAGAAGAACAAACCTATCCATTCTTAAGGAAATCAGCCCTGAGTGCTCACTGGAAGGACAGATCGTGAAGTTGAGGCTCCAATACTTTGGCCACCTCATGAGAAGAGAAGACTCCCTGGAAAAGACCCTGATGTTGGGAAAGATGGAAGGCACAAGGAGAAGGGGGCGACAGAGGACGAGATGGTTGGACAATGTTCTCAAAGCTACCAGCATGAGTTTGACCAAACTGCGGGAGGCAGTGGAAAACAGGAGTGCCTGGCGTGCTCTGGTCCCTGGAGTCACGAAGAGTCGGACATGACTAAACGACTAAACAACAACAACAAATCTGCCTTTGGTTTAAGGCTGGCTAATAACCATGACTTGTTGGGAAGAAACCAGTTGCAACCCAGAGCTTGGACATTACCAGAAAGCACAGGAAGGAGGAAAACAGGAGAAATTGGACAGTGTGTACAACCCACTGCTCAGTCCAATAAGCTATGATAAGTAAGAAATGGTGGTTTATTGTGATGTGCATACCAGGCTACTAACAAGTAGTTAAATGCACAGGAGCTTCTGATTTAAAAGGAGCTGGCAAGCTAAGACATGCCTGTATGGTAGGAGAGGATGATAAGTAGCAGACACCAGGCGGGCATAATATGCAGAAAGGATATTCCTTTTGTTTCTGTATTTTGGTCTAAGTCTGTCTTCCTTTACTTTCTTGACCTCGTAGGTCAGAAGCCAGCAGGTAGAACTGAACCATGACAGCAAGAGAAGAGAACCACTTCTCTCTCTTTTTCTTTCCCTTGCTGCTATCTCTGAGGAATCAAGCAAGGCACCAACACAAGGAAACGTTTTGCATGATCCATAACATTTCCCAGGCCATTGCTCACGTATATTATTGTCAGATGCAAATGTAGACTTTTAAAAGTCAAATGTCCTTTCTAGAACTTACTGGTGACCTTTCTATTTCTGTAAAAGAGTTGGTGGGGATGATTTAATTATTTATTTTCTCAATACTTTTTCATTTTTTAAAAATAGTAACATAATGCTATTTAGCTATTGGGGGGATAATAATAATAATAATAATAATAATAATAATAATAATAATAACAACAATTATTTATTTGTACTCCGCCCATCTGGCTGGGTTTCCCCAGCCACTCTAAGCAGCTTCCAACAAAGATTAAAAATACATTAAAATATCACACATTAAAAACTTCCCTGCCTTCAGATGTCTTCTAAAAGTCAAATAGTTGTTTATCTCTTTGACATCTGATGGGAGGGCGTTCCACAGGGTGGCCGCCACTACCGAGAAGGCCCTCTGCCTGGTTCCCTGTAGCTTTGCTTCTCGCAATGAGGGAACCACCAGAAGGCGAAGGCCCTTGGCGCTGGACCTCAGTGTCCAGGCAGAATGATGGGGGTGGAGACGCTCCTTCAGGTAGACTGGGCCGAGGCCATTTAGGGCTTTAAAGGTCAACACCAACACTTTGAATTGTGCTCAGAAACGTACTGGAAGCCAATGTAGGTCTTTCAAGACCGGTGTTATGTGTTAATAAGATTAAGAAAAATTATTCAATGAAACCAGTAGTTCAAGATTCCTCTAGTGGGAACAGAAACTCACACTGGGTCAGTTAGATGAGGCTGTTCAAGGGGAGGGTCACCACTGATTCTTCAGCCAAGATCACCAGGAAGCAATAAAACAGACAAGATCTGCAAACTGGAATTTTTTAATCATCCTTGGAAAAGACCTTTTACTGAATTTGACTTAGTTGTGTGTACATATAAAAAGTATTTTGGTTATGGAGGACTTTACTGGATAATATAGTGCTATATTAAATGTGCTGTGTGGAATCTTCATTTTAATTCCACTTCTAATTAATGAAAAGCTATGTGCTTTGTGGTGTTAAATAGCTCTAGGAAGAAGCAGTCTATCATTAACCTTTTCTGCAGTGTGATGAGGTCAATGGAGCTCTGCAGATAAACTGGCAAGCTGAGTCTGATAGAAAGTCCTCTTTTCGTGTGGAATGCCATGGACATGGTGTATCTTGATTTCAATGATATTCTTGCAGAGAAACTGGTAAAACGTGGGCTGGATGAGGTTACTGTCAGGTGGATTTGAATCTGGTTGACTGACCCAACCCAAAGAATACTCACTAATGGGTCCTCAATAGGGATAAATGTAAGGTTCCATACTTAGGCGGGAATAACCAGCTGCTCAAATATAAGATGGGGGATGGGTCGGGACACCTGGTTTGCTAGCAGTACATGTGAAAAGGATCTAGGGGACTTAGTAGACCACGAGCTTAACATGAGTGTGATGCACCATATTTGGTGGGATTGTCAAAAGGTAAAAGCTTATTGGGAAATGATATATAATGAATTGAAGAACATGTTGAAAATAACTTTTGTAAAAAAAACCAGAAGCCTTTCTACTAGGTATTTTAGGCCAAGATATACCGAAAGAAAAGAGGACTTTATTTATGTATGCCACTACAGCAGCAAGAATGTTGATTGCACAAAATTGGAAGACTGGAGGAATACCAACTAAAGAACAATGGCAGGAGAAACTGATGAACTATGCAGAACTGGCAAAAATGACAGACAGACTAAGAGAAAAAGACAACAGTGACTTTAAGAAAGAGAATGGGAACCATTTATATTATACTTGCAGAAACAAAGAAAGTCTATAGACTTGATGGCAGGGTTTAAATAAACATCCACATTAGTAGTATTAGAACATGTGTAGAAGATAGAGAAATAATATGGTGCATTCATTGTTATCTTTATGATTTTAGGTTTGATGTTATTGTATAAATCTTTTATTAGTAGTTTTTTCTTTTAAGAGGTAGCAAAGTGGGTGAAAGGAGAAACAAATTAGAAGCGGAAGTTGGGGGAAGCGCAGGAGGGGAGGGAGGGAGGAATGCATAGTAAATGTTATAAATATGAGATGTATGTAATGAATGAAAAAGGAAAATGAATAAACAAAATTTAAAAAAACAAAAACAAAACATGAGTGTGATGCATCACATGGCGGAGGGAGCAAGCTTGTTTTATCCTGCTCCAGAGACTTAGACTTCATCCAATGGCTTCATGTTATAAGAAAGGAGAATCCAGCTAAACATCAGGAAGAATTTTCTGGCAGAGCTGTTTGACA
Organism: Podarcis muralis; assembly: GCF_964188315.1. Classification (NCBI taxonomy): domain Eukaryota; kingdom Metazoa; phylum Chordata; class Lepidosauria; order Squamata; family Lacertidae; genus Podarcis; species Podarcis muralis. Next base: position 14,090,895 of record NC_135669.1, on the reverse strand, counting down.
GTGGAACAGATTCCCTCGGAAGATGGTGAGCTTGGAGGCTTTCAAGCAGAGGTTGGATGGCCATTTCTCATGGACGCTTTAGTTGCGATTCCGGCTTTGTAGGGAATTGGACTATATGACTCTTGGGGTCCCTTCCAACTCTACAGTTCTATTATTCTACATATGGTCAGACTAGCACTTTGTCACAGTAACAGTATTAAACAGAGTTTAAGAATCAGAAGCCCTCCACACAGCAATCCACTTCTTTGTGCTTTGTGGTTGTTCTGGAAATGAAGAAGAAGAATTTACTGGAGTGAGGAGTTGACTCCCATTTCCCATTACAGTGGTACCTCGGGTTACATACGCTTCAGGTTACAGACTCTGCTAACCCAGAAATAGTACCTCGGGTTAAGAACTTTGCTTCAGGATGAGAACAGAAATCGGGCTCCGGCGGCGCGGCAGCAGCAGGAGGCCCCATTAGCTAAAGTGGTGCTTCAGGTTAAGAACAGTTTCAGGTTAAGAACGGACCTCCGGAATGAATTAAGTACTTAACCCGAGGTACCACTGTAATAGGGAAAATGCCATCTACAGACGAAATGTAAGATTAAGGTAGCACTTGATATAGAGGAGCCAAAGCAGTCAAGTGAAATTTCATCTGGATGGGTGGGCCTACTGAAGTTGCATATAGTCAATGAATGCATGCTTCTTATCCTTTGAGTGGATTGTGTACACAGCCCTAAATGCGCCATACATTTAAAGCAGTAATAAGGTAAAGGTAAAGTTACCCCTGCCCGTACGGGCCAGTCTTGACAGACTCTAGGTGCGCCCATCTCTATAGGCCGGGGGCCAGCGCTGTCCGGAGACACTTCCGGGTCACGTGGCCAGCGTGACATCGCTGCTCTGGCGAGCCAGAGCCGCACACGGAAACGCCGTTTACCTTCCCGCTAGTAAGCGGTCCCTATTTATCTACTTGCACCCGGGGGGGGGGTGCTTTCGAACTGCTAGGTTGGCAGGCGCTGGGACCGAACAATGGGAGCGCACCCCGCTGCGGGGATTCGAACCGCCGACCTTTTGATCGGCAAGCCCTAGGCGCTGAGGCTTTTACCCACAGTGCCACCCGCGTCCCAAAAAGCAGTAATATACCACCTTAAACACTCATCGCTTTCCCAACGCCTAGGGCTTGTCGATTGCAAACTCGGTGGTTCGAATCCCCGTGGCGGGGTGAGCTCCCGTCTTTCAGTCCCAGCTCCTGCCCACCTAGCAGTTCAAAAGCACCCCTAACTGCAAGTAGATAAATAGGTACCGCTTTCTAGTGGGAAGGTAAGCGGCATTTCCGTGTGCTGCGCTGGTGCTGGCTCGCCAGAGCAGCTTTGTCACGCTGGCCACGTGACCCGGAAGTGTCTCCGGACAGCGCTGGCCCCCGGCCTCTTAAGTGAGATGGGCGCACAACCATAGAGTCGGACACGACTGGCCCGTACGGGCAGGGGTACCTTTACCTTTTACCTATCGTTGTTCATACTGAAAGAATCCTAACTTTTGATATTATTTCATTGTCACTTGGGTTCATGTGACTTTGTCTTTTCTTACTTACTGGGGGAATGGCACTGTGATATTTTCAGTGAATATATGATAAAAAAAAAAACCTGCAGTATTTTACCTCAGCCCAGTACACAGGGACATCACTGCAGAGGATATTCACTGTGGTTCCTAGAGTTGTGCGATCTGCCAGTTCTCCTTGCTTGAAGCTGTAGGACACGTGGTCATCTCCTGAGCCCTTGAAGGAAACAAGGTGAAATTTAGTATATGGGTAGTGCAGATTTTCACTTAGATGTCTGTTATGTACTGAAGTTCTCACTCTGGGCCAGCAGGGGGATACTGCAGATAGTTTTCACTCAGGTCCGCATATGCAAATAAGGAATTGAAAGTGACATTCAGTGATTTCGCTCAGTGTTTCAGCTCCGTGATTCAGCTCAGCTCAGAGGGTGGCCATGTCTGGCTGTGGTCTGATGTCCATCAATCCCACCTTCATCGCCAGTGTTAAGTAGTGGGTGAACATATCAGACGACACAGCGATTCTTCAGACAACTCTTGTTTATTCACAGGCCAGAACAGAACTGAACTGAAGGGTTCAGCCAACCTGCTTATATAGAGCTCAACCACAAAGCAACAGTAACAACTTTCTGTAACTATCCAATCACTGAACGTTACTTTCAATCCCTTATTTGCATATGCGGACTTGAGTGAAAACTATCTACAGTATCCCCCTGCTGGCCCAGGGTGAGAACTTCAGCACATAACAATGTCAAGGTGTCAGTGCTCTGGTTCCTTGGTTTTGAGGAATGCTCACAGTGGTGCAGCTAATTTTAGACCTTGGATTTAGTGATCTTATCCTCCCGCCCGCGGTTTAGACAGTCATTTATTTTGCGAAGCATACAATCAACATTTCTCTTCTCCTCCCACTGTCCAATGCCTGCTATTCCAGCTTTACAACCTCTTCTACATTCCTAAAATGTTAGTGCAAAAAACCCCACAAACAAATCTGAGGTTGATGTTTTTTAGTACAATACTTTGAGCATCTGCAGTTTCATAATTTCAACTTATAAATTATAGCACTAGCGTGAGCACAGGGATATAATGGGGTTCGCTTCTCCTGGCCTGATGCTTAAAGGCACGTTTAGCAACGTTTCATTGTAGTAAATAACTATATCTATCTATCTATCATCTATCTATCTATCTAAAAATAAGAAAATGAGCATCTGCAATTATGTCCATGCCTACCAGGTCATCTCCTGACAATACAGTGCTTTTTAAAATAAGAAGAAAGGAAGGATGCTCTAGTGAACAGTGCCAGGAGGACAGCTGATGATGGGAGGCCTGCTTGCTGCTGCCCCATTATCTGCCACTCTCTGGGCTTTCCAGACCCTACAAATGTCCCTATTTTCCAGGAACAGTCCTGGATTTACAGAAGCCACCCAGTTCTGATCCCAGAATGTCCTGCTTTATCCTTAAAGGTAAAGGGGACCCCTGACCATTAGGTCCAGTCGTGGCCGACTCTGGGGTTGCGGCGCTCATCTCGCTTTATTGGCCGAGGGAGCCGGCGTACAGCTTCCGGGTCATGTGGCCAGCATGACTAAGCCACTTCTGGTGAACCAGAGCAGCGCACGGAAACGCCGTTTACCTTCCTGCCGGAGCGGTACCTATTTATGTACTTGCACTTTGACGTGCTTTCGAACGGCTAGGTTGGCAGGAGTAGGGACCGAGCAACGGGAGCTCACCCTGTCGCGGGGATTCAAACCGCCAACCTTCTGATTGGCAAGTCCTAGGCTCTGTGGTTTAACCCACAGCGCCACTCGGGTCCCTCGCTTTATCCTTAGGACGTCCCTATTTTCACTGGAGAAATGTTGGAGGGTATGGAGTTATGCGATCCCTGAGCCAAGGAGATAAGTAACTAGACAACCTTTAGGAGACATCTAAAGGCAACCCTGTATAGGGAAGGTTTTGGTTTTTTTCCAAAAAAAATGCTTAATGTTTTATTGTAGTTTTATATATGTTGGAACCTGCCCAGAATGGTTGGGGCAACCCAGCCAGATGGGGGGGGGGATATAAATAATGAAATAATAATAATTATTATTATGGAATAGGACAACCTGATTTTCACTGCAGAAATACTGGAGGATAAGGGTTTCTGCCTCAAGGTCTAATCCTAGCTGCCCTATTGAAGCAGTCAGTTAAGGTTTCTGGTACACAGCACAATCTACATGAAATATAAGGGAAAAATGGGGAAATGGTGCTCTCAGCTATCCCATTCTCTCAACTGCAGTATTATTTAATAAGTGTTGGGGAGAGATTCTCCACACCCCATATCTACTTACTTGTTCATCAAAGTGCTCTATTCCTTCGGTGATTTCATGTAGGCTGGGCACATCAACTGAATCCATTGCCACCACTGAGCATTGTTTTCTGTCCTGAATTCGGAAGCCGATCAGACGCTAGGAACAAAGCAGGAAGCAGAGAAGATTTTGGGATAAATTAAGGAATGCCCTCCTCCAAGTGTGCAGCTGGTGCTGTGCTTTAAACAGGGGGTGGGAGGCAAGTTCCTTGCTAGAGATTATTAGGAAATGGATTGGAAAGAAAAACTGCTAATATCATAATACCGTTATGCAAGTCTGTTGCTTGTTGCAGTGACGTAGAATGGGGGGGGGGGAGAGGGGCTGTTGTCCCGGGCACAAAATTTGGGGGTGGCATAAAAATTCAAAAGAAAAATAAACCACTTTGAGGGTTTGTTTTTTTAAAAAACAATCAAGTGGTGTCAAGCGGTGTAAAAATTACATGGAATGAATAAATAAATAAATAAATAAATAAATAAATAAATAAATAACAACAACAATCGCTGACCCTGTCCCCTCTCCCTGCTGGGAAGACCCTTCCCCACCATCATCGCTGCCCAGCCCTGATAGGAACCATGGGTTAGGGCAGAGCTTTCCAAACTGTGCGTCGCAACACATTAGTGTGTCAGCTTCAGTGTGTAATTGTGTCTTGCAAACACTCCCCATTCTCCTCCTGGGGCTGGAAAGGGGTTAGTTTAACCTCTGGTTTGCTAGTAAAACTGAATTACTGTGTCCTGAAATGATGCATGTCTAAAAAGTTTGTCACCAACGTGAAAAGTTTGGAAAGCTCTGGATTAGGGAGAGCCCCGGGCACTGGCAATCCACGCTACGCCCCAGTCTTATTGTAAACTGCAACCTCCAGTTTGTAATTAACGTAAGGTTGCCATATGTCCGGAATTTCCTGGACATGTGCCCAGGGGAAAATTTTTTGGATAATCAGCAAAATGTCCTGGATTTATAGCTCAACAACTTTGAGTATCCATAAAAAAATAACTTTTGTGTCCTGAATTTTACTTCTAGAAATATGGCAACCCTAAATTAACACCAAGCCACAATTCTTTGAAAGCAAAACTAAACTCAGCAGAAGTCATCCTCCTGGGAGGAGGAAAATGGAGGTGGCAGCACATGAGCTCAAGCCTTTTTTGGACTCATAGAAGCTCATCTACATACTGTTAAGCCACGCTTTAGTGTCCCATGTGTACTGGGCTGTGAATTAAGAAAGGCACCATGGGTTCCAGTGTAATGTTGCAGAAGATCCTGTAGGGACAGATCTCTAAGACTATTCAGTTCAACACCTGAGATGGTAAAATGTCTTAGAATGTTTTGAGGGCCACCTAGAATATATTTGACACTTACGTGTTTATAGTCGTAGACAACAGTTGCTGAGGTCCGATTGCTCTGGATATGAAAGGCAGCAACACTTTCCTGGTTGTTCACCATCATAGTTTGCTCAACCACTTCGCCATCTCCTGTACTACTAGTGATTTTAATTATCTACAAAGGAGAGAGACAAGTTTCAACAGGGAAATGCATTTTCTATGTTCCTGGTACTTTGCATGGTTGATCTCGAAGCACAAATCTGAAGCATTTTAGCTGGTGCTATAGAGTCATATCAAAATAAAGGCGACATGGCAAGAGGGTGTGATCCTGCTCCCTGTCTCATGCATTTAATAAACACACAAGCACTTTTCCGATGATTAATATGTGTGTAGCAGTGATGGATTAAATTTTAATCATGAAATAAATGCCGAATTGGCAATCGTCGAGAAGGGAAGTTGTCTGTTCCCATAATTCCCCCTGTTTCTGTGTACATTACTGAGGTCCAATTAAATGCCTTAACAATGATGTAAGCGTATTTATTATAGAGAGTCTTGATTCTGGTGTTACTTTTTCCACCTTCAAATAACTTGTGGAGGGAGGAATAATACTATTCCTTCCACTGTGTCCCTGTGTGCATGGGCAAAGGTTTTCTCCACTTATGCTGCTAGAGATCTTTTAGTTGGAGGACCTGGGATTTAGAACTGTGGGCTGGTATCTGGCAATTTGTGCACTTAAATCCTAAACTAAACCAAGTCCCAAATAACCCAACAGACCAGGGAATAGGGAACCTGTGTCCCTCCACATGCTGTTGGACTACATTTCCCATCAGCCTTGACCCTTGGCTATGATGACTGGGGCTGATGGGAGCCGGAATCCAACAACATCTGGAGAGTCACAGGTTCCCCACCCTTGGTCTAAGGATTCCAGAGATAATGGGTTGTATCCTGCTAAATTCTTTTCAGATTGGATCCATTGACATTAATGAACCTAAGTTAGTCATGTTCATTAATTTCAAGTGATCTACTTGGAGTGGGATCAGCACTGGATACAACGCAGTGTATGTGAGACACTTTGAACACTCCAAAACACTTTATGAAATGGTAATATGATGACATCCCAAATGGAAAACTCATATTGAGAGGACGTATACCTCTGAACCTCAAATACAATAAACAAAAGTCATTTGACTTCATGACCTCCTGGTCATCCAAAATCAGACTGGCAGGGTTCATCAGCACCAACACTGGCCCTGCACATCACCCTATGGAATGAGTGGCTGGTCTGCAAGCCAATGTTTAAATTTCCTATAATCTGTCAGAGTGATTCTTCCTTGGACACTAGGAGGAATTTCAAATGATGATCAGTAGCTTAGCCGCTGATGGCCAATGATCAGCCTTACTCTTTTGAATGACACTAGCTTTCTTTTCAGTCTTCTACTCACCTTTTCGGTGTGTTGCTGCGTCATGTAAACGCCAATGAGAATTGCACCAATAATGATAATGGCCAGAAGCACCAGGACGACAGAGATGAGGATCATTTGCTTCCTCTCCTTAGGCACTCTGGGTATAAACCTGAGGGCCTGGGACAGAGAGACAGGGGCTTAGCTGGGAAAGGTCAGACCATTACTCTCTCCACCCACAGATTCCCATCCCTATGGCACTTTCTGAGACAGTGAGCTGCAACACAGTTTAAGCAGGACAGCCGTGGGAGCTTCTTATTTCAAGTAAAGGCTTTTTGTGAGGAAGGTTATATTTTAATACTAAAAAAAGGAACCATTTCTTGAAACACGAATCAAGTAACAGGTCTAGAGAATGCAGAAATCATAATTAACTTCTGTGCCTACCTTAGAATGGTAGGATTTGCAGGATTGTGCCTTGCACATAATTAAAACTTAATAATTGGTGAGTAATTTTACCTGCAATTCTATGGCCCATGGGATCGTGCCCAAGGGGCCATAGGATACATCAGAGCTCCTTTTGCAGTCTTGGAGACTGACACTGGCAGTGGCTTTTCAGGTTTTCAGGCAGGATTTCCCCCCAACCCTATCTGGGGACACCAGGGAATTGACCCCAGGACCTTTTGCATGCAAAAATCTGCCCAACCATCAAGCTTTCTCCTGTGCTCCTTAGAGAAGCAAGCTAGTTTAAGAGGGTGCAGACCAGGCTACATAGGACGCTAGTGGCGCTATGATCTAAACCACTGAGTCTCTTGGGCTTGCAGATGGGAAGGTTGGCAGTTCAAATCCCTGTGATGGAGTGAGCTCCTGTTGCTCTGTCCCAGCTTCTGCCAACCTACCAATTTGAAAGCATACCAGTGCAAGTAGATAAATAGGTACTGCTGTGGCAGGAAGGTAATCAGCGTTTCTGTGCGCTGTGGCATCTGCCACGGTGTTCTGTTGCGCCAGAAGTGGTTTAGTCATGCTGGCCACATGGCCCGTAAAGCTGTCTTTGGACAAACGCTGGCACCCTCGGCCTGAAAGTGAGATGAGCACCGCAACCCCATAGTCGTCTTTGACTGGACTTAACCATTCAGGGGTCCTTTACCTTTTACCTTTACCTTTTTACATAGGGCACACAACTCTGTCATCTTCAACCGAAACTTGAAACTGGTGCCTCATCCTGCCTAATGATATGGCAGACCGTACTTGCCATTCTGTGTCAGCATCTGTCAGTTTTGCTACTGAGTTACTATCAAAATTAGTTCTCTTGCACACCCCAAATACCATTTTCTGCCAAATAGGTTCCCCGCCCTCCAAAAAATCTACAGTACTTACTATGGGTTCTGATGACATGTTGACCTGACAGTCGACTTTGGAGTCCATCTCTGCTGCGATGTCAAATGAAAACTACCATAGCCAGTTCACTTTTATAGGAGGATCTATGGGCAGGTAGAGGCCAAAGGTTTCCTGACAAACTCGATCATGGGAAATATGATCACCAGTAATTACCGTACATCTGACCTGGCATTTGACCTCCTTTAGCTGAAGGGGGAATTTCTATTTGAGCAGTATACCATGGAGAGAGCTTTAGAAAGCACAGAAAACCCCCACCCCCACAAAAACTAGAATTTTCACATTTTTAACAGTGACTTAGCAACTGATTACCCAACATATTGAGGTTCTCTCTTAAATTTGTTAATCAAGGGTTGTAGCCAACTAAGGTATACTCGGAATAGACCTATTGAAATGAGTGAACTTGAAATTAGTCATGTCCATTAATTGTGGTAGGTTGGCTGTGAGTAGGACTTGAATTGGATACAGCCCCAATTATTTAACTATAATGGGTTCAGGAAGTCCCTGATATCTATTGGTAGATGTTGTTGAGGTACAACTCCTGCTGGCATAGCTGATGGCCAGAGATGATACATCTGGGGATTAGAACCTCTAGGAGGAAGGAAGCTGGAATGAAGGGAGACCACAGGGAGGAGAGCTGAAGGGAAGAGATAGTGAGAGTAACCAGAGAGAAGTATGGGTGGAAGAGACAGATCAAGCAGATGAAAATGTCCTCTTCACATATAATGCATGCCAAGAAGAACATTGCTTGTGTGGGCTTCTGATGAAGTAGAAACTATAGGCCCAAGGTAGTGCAATGTGGTTACCAAGGTTGAATTTCACATACCAGTTTGAACCAACCAGCCAATTCTTTGGCCACATGCTTCCAGTCGTAGTTTATAAACCGCCCTATCCGTAAATGAGTTGTGGGCATATTGGCAATGCACCTCAGGGTGCTAGGAAGCATTCTGGGTTGAGATGTGGTTATCGGCAAACGAAGATGACCTAACTTGCAATGGTCCATGAGTGACATCAGACCAGGTGTAAGCACCCTAGGACAGCTTCCTGGCCCCTAGTAGGGTGCACCAGCACTAATGCTTGCCTTGGGCTCTTTACATCAGGTAGCAGGGTCTGTGCACCCCCATTTTAATCTCTTACAATGCCTCAGAGTGACAGTACATTGAACTCTCATGGTAAATTGGGACAAGTTAAACTGGCAATTTCTAGCCATGCTTGCATCATTCCGCCACTGCCAGATAAACTTGGAGGGAGACTCATCAGTGGAGGAGGAGGCTCAACAGAGGCAACAGTTCCTGAATTATTTAAAGGTAAAGGGACCCCTGACCATTAGGTCCAGTCACGGACGACTCTGGGGTTGCGGCGCTCATCTTGCTCTATAGGCCGATGGAGCCGGTGTTTGTCCGCAGACAGCTTCCGGGTCATGTGGCCAGCATGACTAAGCTGCTTCTGGCGAACCAGAGCTACACATGGAAACTCCGTTTACCTTCCCACCAGAGTGGTACCTATTTATCTACTTGCACTTTGATGTGCTTTCGAACTGCTAGGTTGGCAGGAGCAGGGACCGAACAATGGGAGCTCACCCCGTCGCAGGGATTTGTACCGCCGACCTTCTGATCGGCAAGCCCTAGGCTCAGTGGTTTAGACCACAGCGCCACCCGTGTCCCTTGCACCCAGGTTTACCCCAGCGTAATAGAGTTGGCCAGGATGCCAGAAGGGATACAATTTATCAGCTTTCTCCATTATCTGCACAGCAGGGGTTGTCCAGTCAACAGATAAATTGCAAACAGATAAAAACATTGGGAGGATCATTGTAATAATCTGCAGCTTCAAAGGAGTATATATTTAAAGTACAGTGGTACCTCGGGTTACAGACGCTTCAAGTTACAGATGCTTCAGGTTACAGACTCCGCTAACCCAGAAATAGTACCTCGGGTTAAGAACTTTGCTTCAGGATGAGAACAGAAATTATGCGGCGGCAGTGGGAGGCCCCATTAGCTAAAGTGGTACCTCAGGTTAAGAACAGTTTCAGGTTAAGAACAGACCTCCGGAACGAATTAAGTACGTAAGCAGAGGTACCACTGTAGATAATTAAATGAGCAAATTGAATGAATTTGGATCGGCAGAAGATATAAAAAAATAGATTTAAGGAACTACAGAGAGAGGAAGAAGGAAGTCAAGCTTTGAAATGTTAAAACGATTGTAAAATTAATGAAATGTATAAACCTGAAAAGTATAAATAAAAATTAAAAACAAAAGAATACTTTGAGTGGGCCCGGCCCCTTTCCCACAAAGATCAAAGGGGCCGGAGACACGCCTGGGCCCTAGAGTTGGTGCACCTGCACAGGGTCTACATCACACCTGTTTCAGCCCTTGGCAGACCCTGCCCATGTGACAGGAAGACTGCGACCATGTTGTTGTTTTCCCTTGTTCCCCCTCAATATGCATATCTGCTAAAATACTGGGAAGCAAGAGGAAGTTACAATGGTTATCTTATCAGGTGGCCAGTTTAGCAGCTTTTATCGCCCTAGTTATTGGGGAAATCTACCTGTATACACAACTGATAAGTATAGGTTTATGATGCTGAGTGCAACCAGAAAGTCTTCCATGTGCAACTGTAAAACGTCAGCCTTACAAATGGAAATTGCTACCTGCATACAAAACCGACAAGGGTACATTTTTTGATGCTGCACCGGAGGCTACAGGCCTCCATTTTCCGCATCCTTGCTGTCACACGGAAGAAGAGATTCTGTACATATATCTGTCTACTCCTGGAGATAGCTGTTTTATTGGTCACCTTTATATACAGGCACCCCCCCCATTTGCATGAGGGTGGTGTTCCAGGTCATTGTGCATGTCACCAGGATGTGCGTAAGCTTGCCCATCCCTGTTTCACCCCTGTTCTGCCCCATGCTGAAAACGGCATCCCCTCCATCATGTCTCTGATGAGAATAGAGATGTCCCATTCCGTAATGATAATTTTACTATTCATACCCCACACATCTTATAGGGTTGCCCCAGCACTCTGGGCAGCTTCCAACATATATAAAAAACATAATAAAACATTAAACATTCAAAATACTTCCCTATACAGGATTGCCTTCAGACAGTTCAGGGGTTGCATAACTCCATACCCTCCAACATTTCTCCAATGAAAACAGGGACATCCTAAGGAAAAGCGGGACATTCTGGGACGCAATCAGAAACCGCAATCAGAAACGCAATCAGCTTCTCTAAATCAGGGAAGTCCCTGGAAAATAGGGACACTTGGAGGGTCTGAAACTGCACACATCTGTGGTTGCACACATGCCAATCGCACACAAATCGGGGTTTGCCTGTATATAAGAAAAGCAATTCAAATAATTATCCACCACTTTTTGGTAGTCACACCCACCCTCCTGGCAGATGTAGACATCTGAAGGCAGCCCTGATTTGGGAAGCTTTTAATGTTTGATGTGTGTGTGTTTTCCTTCACTCTATATTTTTGTTGGAGGCCTCCCAGAGTGGCTGAGACAACAAAAGCATATTAGGTTAGCAAATGTGTTTGGTTTTTTTGTATGTTTTAATAATAATAATAATAATAATAATAATAATAATAATAATAATAATAAATTTATTTGTATCCCGCCCTCCCCAGCCAAAGCCAGGCTCAGAGTGGCTTAAAAGGTAAAGGTACCCCTGCCCGTACGGGCCAGTCTTTACAGACTCTAGGGTTGTGCGCCCATCTCACTCAAGAGGCCCGGGGCCAGCGCTGTCCGGAGACACCTCCGGGTCACGTGGCCAGCGTGACATCGCTGCTCTGGCGAGCCAGAGCCGCACACGGAAACGCCGTTTACCTTCCCGCTAGTAAGCGGTCCCTATTTATCTACTTGCACTTTGACATGCTTTTGAACTGCTAGGTTGGCAGGTGCTGGGACCGAACAACAGGAGCGCACCCCGCCGCGGGGATTCCAACCGCCGATCTTTCGATCGGCAAGCCCTAGGCACTGAGGCTTTTACCCACAGCGCCACCCGCGTCGCGTCAGAGTGGCTTACATGATATAAATAAGACAATATGCACAATACAGCATACAATATGCAAATAAAATAACATTCAACATTCATTACAATAACATAGAATAATATTTTGTATGTTAAATGGTATAGTTTAATTATGGAGAAGTGATAGGAAACTGAGCACACCCTTATTGTAATACTGTACATTGTTCCTGATGTACAGGTCCCAAATATAAAATATGTATGGTCCCAAATATAAAATAAATGTTCATAAATGTACAAGGAAACACATATATAAGTATATAAACCACATGTCTGAAATAGTGTTGTTGTTGTTTAGTGGTTTAGTCGTGTCCGACTCTTCGTGACCCCCTGGACCAGAGCACGCCAGGCACTCCTGTCTTCCACTGCCTCCCGCAGTTTGCTCAAACTCATGTTTGTAGCTTCGAGAACATTGTCCAACCATCTCAACCTCTGTTGCCCCCTTCTCCTTGTGCCCTCAATCTGAAACAGTACAGGAGAGCAATCCTGAAGTCATTTTGACTCTCCCAAATTGACCTCAATATATTTCTCTACAAGAAGGGAGGAAATGGAGAAAGCCTCCCCTTTGACTTTTTTCTTACAAATCCTGTCTTAAGGGTGTATTTGTGTATGAACAGGGTGAGCCTGGGACTCAGAAACTGAAGTATTTACCATCACAAAAGAATGGCCAGGTTCCCCAGGTAAAGCAATCAGTGACCATTAACAGATAGCCTGGCAAACAGGGTTTCTGCTGTAGACCACCTCCTTCTGTAATGTATGTATGATGTTTCGGGGGTGGTCTTGGTCTACAGCAGGCTTCCTCAACCTCGGCCCTCCAGATGTTTTTGTCCTACAACTCCCATGATCCCTAGCTAGCAGGGTCAGTGGTTGGGGATGATGGGAATTGTAGTCTCAAAACATCTGGAGGGCCAAGGTTGAGGAAGCCTGGTCTACAGAGTGGGCAATTTCAAAAGTCTATATATGGGCTTGTGCACCATTGTTCTGGGTTTCTCCTCTCTCCTGCGTAGGGTGAGTGAGGACCCTGTTGCAACAGTTTAATAAAGATCAGGCTTACTAGTTGCTTTGCTTCTCAATATTCTCTGGCTGGCCTCTGTTGTTTTCTCCTACCGATAGGGAACCTACTTAAGGACTCTATACGGCCTCTTGGATACCCCATAAGGGAAAAGGAGCAGGTTTTTTCTATAACACTGGCTTTTATACCATTCCTCAGTAAAATTCCGCTCTTCCTTTCACAGTGTTCCCCCAAAACTGAACCCTGTCGTACCCTTCCCAGCCCAAGCTCACCATGTAGGAGGAAGAGGAAACTTTAATTCTATTCACTGCTCACCCCCACGCCCCCGTGTTATGGTGTTCCAAGCTCTGGGCTTCCAACACCTTAAGCAATCTCCTAACAACTGTCATTCTCCTGCTAACTTATAAACTCTGATGTCACTTTTTCACAGACTTGATAGCTTAGCCAGCCCCAGAGGCACCATTTGCCTGGGGAGTTTGTAGCCAGGGCTGCTGCAATGAACAGCGGTGGAAGCCTTTGGGAGGCAGAGACGAGAGAGGGCATCAGAGAAGGGAAAGAAGGAAAGAGGGACAGAGGCCAGTGTTGCCCGCGGTACTCTGACTATCATTCAAGGCGCCCCAGGGTGCTACGGCACACTGGTTGAAAACCACTGACTTAGCCAAATATGAGATGTGGTGAGAATAAACCAAACTTTATTGCTACAATAAAAGCTGAATGTACCAGGCATTTATATGATGGTCTTAATAAGAGTGGCTGGATATTTACAATATATTTCTTTTCCTACCTTAACCTGTTCTGCCTAATCAACCCATTACTCCACAGCACCCACACCAGAGAGGAACAGAAGGGCATGGGCGCTGCATGACAAAAGAACAGGTTTATATCAATACCATGTCACAGAACTGAAATCCTTCCAGGATGTTTCAGTCTTCTGTGGATATAATTCATAGCTCCAACATGTCCTGAGCTGAGGTAGAAGGATGCTTTATTGAGAACAGAAAATTTCCTTGTAATTAATAGAGTAGATCCAGATTGTCCCTAGATATTGCTTTTTCATGCCCAGATGACTGCCTCTATTTCCTTAAAGAACACAATATAGCGTCCCTTCCCTTGGCACTGGACATTCCCATTGAAGAGTCACCATGCAGCGTGGTCCCTTCATCCTCCTGTTTCTCATCGTGGGCCTTTTCGCACCCTGGCCTGAACTGCTGGGCATCTCTGCGTCAGATACAGGTATGAGCTCTCTCTCCTCTTACAACTTCTAAATCTTATGTGTATCATGGCTGTACCTCCCTCTCTACATAGGGTTGCCCCCTTCCATAAGGCCCAAGTGATGTGGAGCTTGCTTTCTTGTAGGCAACACATGCACCCAATTATATTGATCACGCTATGGGAGTTTGAGGAGCTTGTGTGCCTACAAAGATTCCCTGGGCTGACTTTGCCCAGTGAGTGAACATGTGACCTTGAAAGGAGCTCAATGGATTCTCCATGGTGGCTCAAAATGAAGAGCTGTGGAGTTGTATCCAACATATTTCTTCTCAGAGTAGATCATTCAAAAAGATGACTCTAAGTTAAACACGACAATTCATTTCAATGCCTCTATGCCAAGTATGACAACGTTGTATACCAGCTGTGGTCCTTGCTTGGGATCAGTGTCAGCACCTGGAATTCTCAGACGTTGCTGGCATTCTAGCACCCTGCCCAAGGCCACAGTAGATCAGTGATACTCTGGTTGTTATGTGAGTCACTCTTTAAACTTTACACTATGTTCCCGGGGAAGCAACATTCTGGGAACTACAGTGGTACCTCGGGTTAAGTACACTTAATTCGTTCCGGAGGTCCGTTCTTAACCTGAAACTGTTCTTAACCTGAAGCACCACTTTAGCTAATGGGGCCTCCTGCTGCTGCCGCACCACCGGAGCACGATTTCTGTTCTCATCCTGAAGCAAAGTTCTTAACCTGAGGTACTATTTCTGGGTTAGCAGAGTCTGTAACCTGAAGCGTATGGATCCCGAAGTACCACTGTATCAGATTTGGAGTACACCTACCCTTGAGTAGTCTGATCTCTCTCTTCAGCAATCTTTGCCAACTAAGCTCAGGGCTCAGGGTGTGGACATAGGAGTCTTGTTCATGGTTAGTGTTGACTTCTGGCATCCTCAGGAATATGTGTTGTTTCACTACGCCAGCCAAGATACCTTGCAGGTGGTACTCACCAGAGTGGCAGAGAGCGGCATGTTGTTTGGCCCATATTGTTTTGTTTGATTTTTGGTTCATAGATAGACAACTTGGCTTCTTCCAGAAGTCTTGGATTTCAGTTTCCCAGCTGACACCCAATGCTAAACTATTGAGAACAGGAAAGTGACTCTCAGCTAGAACTGGATACAGCCCAGTGGTGGGGATGTAAGGTTATTAAAAGCTTCTGGGTAATGATCTATAATGAACTGAAGAAAATGTTTAAACTAACTTTTGTTAAAAAACCTGAAGCTTTTTTACTAGGACTGATAGGAACTGAACTCCCCAAAGAAGATAAGAAAATATTTTTGTATGCTACAACAGCTGCCCAAATATTGTTAGCCCAAAGATAGAAAGAAGAAAAGATAGCAACGAAAGAAGAATGGCAAATCAAGCTAATGGACTATGCAGAAATGGCAAAATTAACGGCAAAGCTCAGAGACTATGACAATGAGAAGTTTAAAAAAGAGTGGGAATCGTTTATTATTTATGTGCAAAAATACTGTAAACAGGTTGATACATATAAGTAAAGCATTTAAGGAAATGCTTGCAAGTAGCAGAAAATTAGATAAAATTAAGGGAAATAATAATTGAAAAGGTTTAAGAATGGATATGCAGAAGAACTTAGTTAATATAAGGAACCAGAAGAGGGTATGGAGGGAAGTCCAGAGATTTAGGGAATCTCAAAGAGAAGGTTTGTGAAAACATATTTGTATAAATTTAGATCTGGTAGAAATGTGAGTTAATTACTGTTTTTATTTGTGAGGTGGAGTCACATGGTCACTGTCATTGCTTTCTGTGTTTCAGACTTTGATATGATGTTTATATGAGGCTTGCCTTTCTTTGCTTTTACCCACCAGATGGTCTACCTGACATATGCAAACTCCCTAAGTATGTAGGATACTGCAGAGCACGTTTTGCACGTATTTTCTTCAATGTTGAAACCCTGAAGTGTGAGCAGTTCATTTTCGGTGGCTGTAACGAGAATGCAAATAACTTTCCGAATGAAAGTGAATGCTATCAGCAATGTGGACGCTTTGGTAAGAACAAATAACTTGCTGTTTTAGGGCAGGAGCTGTGAACATTTTGGGGCAAATGGGCACATTTCAAAATTTGAGAAACTCTGATGGGTGCATGTCCCCTTTTTAAAAAAACATGAAAGGCCTCCAAGTACAATATTATTATCTCTCTCTCCAAACCCCTCCATACAAACCCAGAAAGGCAACATCCTCTCCCCTTAAAACCTAAACACAACTGAACAAAAAGCATTGTTTGAAATGATTTTTGGTACATTTTACATATTGCAAATTTTATTTGAGACCACTGAACAAGACTTATGGTCAAAAAGCCTTTGGTATCTTAGCACAGTGACAAACAGAATGTCTGAGAAGATAAAAATCAATTAAAATAAAATAATGTGTACCATTACAGTGGTACCTTGGGTTAAGTACTTAGTTCGTTCCGGAGGTCCGTTCTTAACCTGAAACTGTTCTTAACCTGAAGCACCACTTTAGCTAATGGGGCCTCCCTCGGCTGACACGCCGCCAAAGCAAGATTTCTGATCTCATCCTGAAGCAAAGTTCTTAACCCGAGGTACTATTTCTGGGTTAGTGGAGTCTGTAACCTGAAGCATCTGTAAGTATGTAACCTGAGGTACCACTGTACTCAGTAACAGCTGAACTCAATGTCTGTTCTCAGTTGCTTTTTGACTGACCAGTCTTCTCCAGTAGAAGATAAACCATACAGAATACAGTAACATCAACTTCAGTATAACTGCAAATAATATCATATATTTTATGATGTGCTGCAACATAAGTATCTTTCCAGCTTTTCAAACTGAGAAATCTAAAGTACTGAGCCTACTCTCAGGCAGCCATAGCCAGACTCCTGAAGGGATTCTTCCTTCAGGTAGAATATATCTGACAGGGCTGGTGCAAAATCTAGCCACTCCCTGTCTCCATGGCTCTTTAGCGCAACTCCAGGGCATGGGCAGATAGCAACAGATTGCAATTGCATGAACTGCAACTCCCGTGCAGAGTTCCAAAGGAAAAACACACACTAAAGCAGCAGAATTCTTCAGTTATAGTTTACTGAGGTTTAAAAGCGTACAGGATCTTACTGGATCCCCAGTAAAGTCCCAAAACTTCAGCTCCTAAGACCTCATCCAGTTACAGAAGCAAAGAAACAGACAGTATAACAGAAAGCGTAGAAAGAGACACAGAACTGCTCTGTAGGCAGGAAATATATCATCTGCCTCTGAGCGTTGACCATGAGCCCCACAGACTCACGAGATAAACAACTGCTGCAAGCTTGTATTTGAGAACATTCAAGAAAGTTCTGCACCCATAAAACTCACAATGCTTGACGATATCATCCCTTGAAAGGAAAATGAACAATGGCATCTGTTTCTGAAGGAAGATCTGCTCACCTCTTATCACCTTGAGTCGCTCCTGAGATATACTGTGTACTGTGCTTTTACCTTCTTCTTAATGCTGCACCTTTCCTGTGGGCTGCCCTGGGCTCTCTGGGAGAGGAAGGGGGATGGGGGGATATTCTTCTTCTTCTTCTTCTTCTTCTTCTTCTTCTTCTTCTTCTTCTTCTTCTTCTTCTTCTTCTTCTTCGCATCATTTGATCCACCACAAAGAGTCTCTCTTTCTTCCACAGTAGTGAAAGAGGAGTAATATTTTGGCATCCTCAAAAATGCCCCCCTGCTCATGTGAAAGAAGACAACAGCTAAATTCCAGATGTCCTGCCAATCTACAGATGTCCTTCCATTCACCTTAGCCGAATATTCTGAATAAGTGCAACAGTAGTTCACCATCCTCTGTATTCTGGTTCTTGAGTATGGGGTGTTGTCCACATTAATTCATCTGCTATTAAATCCATATTAATGCTGTTAAGTGTCTTCTATGGCTTACTATTTCTTTGTGGGGAGCTTAGATGATTTTAGTTACAAAAATATTTATATGCTGCTATATCTTCTAAGTATCAAAGTGATTTACATTATCTACATATATCATAAAACATGTAAAAAAAAATATTAGATTAGAGAACATCAACTAACCATTAAGTATTTTCTTAAATGCTGGCATAAAGCTGTCATTATAAAAATGTTTTCAGCAGACCTTTAAAGATTCACAGACTGCGGAATCTCTGTTGGCTGAGCAGTCCTTAGGACTGGGCAAAAGGCTAAAGGTTTGGATTCTTGTTGTCAGATGAGCCTCACCAACTCCGGGGACAAGACATGATGCTACTCCAGATGATCTAAGTGTTTAAGCTGACAGATGAGATGTTAGGCTGCCCTTAGGTGTTTTGGACTTGTAAATTACTCTAACACAAAGACAATGAACTTGGCTCAGTAGTAGATGTACAGCCAGTGCAGACCTTTTAACAATTCTGTCACACTTTTGCACCAACTGGAGCTTTCAAATGAGACCGAAGGGCAGCCCCACATACATCACATTGCTGTAATCCAGCCTCAAGGTTACCAACATGCGGCCAGACTTTCCCTGTCCAGGAGCAGCCATAGCTGGCCAATCAGGCAGAGCTGTCAAAAGGAAATCCTAGATGCAAAGGACACCTGGGCGAACCCTCCAGAGCTGCCTTGCGTATCTCCTGGTCATGGGAACCACCCTCCCAAAGGGCATTTGTCTTCATCTGGAAGTGCCCTGGGAGGGATTTTAATTCAGCTTTAATTTTAAGAACAGCATAACCCTTTCTACTGCCATGATGTGAGCTTACAGTTTCCAGGTATGGATAGGTACCGTATTTTTCGCTTTATAACACGCACCCGACCATAACACACACATAGTTTTTAGAGGAGGAAAACAAGAAAAAAAAATTCTAAACGAAACAGTGGATGTATGATTTTTGTGGTTCATGCATGTCAACTAACACAAATTGAGTGCTGACATCTAGTGTGAACACAATGAAGGAAACAAAGTACTGCAAAGTAGCCTGGGCTAGTTCTTATGGAATCGATGGCTTGTGAGAACTGTATAAAGGCGTTTGCACCAAACATTTCAGCTATGAAAGCCAGAGTGGAGTGGTGGTGCAGTCTGTAATTCACTACCCACCTGGAATGTGTGGATAAAAAGCACAGGGGGAGCAACACAGTTGGACAGCAAGCGTTCACACGTTACACCCCCTCCCCATTAGGAGTCTGTGGTCACACCCACACTAGACATCTAAAGCAGACTTATACCATGTTGCCAGTCCTGGCCTCCCCCAAAGAGTACCAGGAACCCTAGTTTTTTAAGGGTGCCGAGAGTGGTTAGGAGAGCCCACACTGAGAAATAATTTCAAGAGCCCTTAAGCAACTCCACGTCCCAGGATTCGTTGTGGAAAGGGCTTGGTGGTGACAAAGAATGAGGACATAATGCCTGCTGGACATTTTCAGTGTCAGCACTTGGAATTCTTGGGGAGATGCTGGCTTCGGAACAGCTTACTTTCAGACATGCTCATGTGGCCATCCAGAGATTAAATAACAATCTTTTCCAGCCAAGTCAAGACTGTTCTTTTTCTCTGGCTGAATTAAAAATGGAATAAATGGTTCCAAATCTATCCCCCCGCCATGAGGTATGTGTGTATAACATATTGCATGAACTTCATGTTTGCATTGAGATTGAGAGTCTGTGGACCAACCTTCACCAATCTGAGCTGGCAGGGGCTGGTGGGAGTTGTAGTTCAATACATCTGCAGGGCACCAAGTTGGCGAACACTGCTGTTGACCGTAAGCACTCTTATGATCTGTTATCAGTCCTTGCTATATGCAGTTGAAAGAAAAGAAAAAAAACGGAAGAAGGCCATAAACTTTGCATGACCAAGATCAGGTTTGTATCAACATCATATCACGGAACTGAAACATTTGAGAGTTCCAATGTGTCCCTATTTGATGTGGAAGAATACTTTAATCAGAACAGGAAATTACATTGGAATCATCAGAGTAGATCCAGAGTGTCCCTAGAGATTGGTAATTCATTTTTTCATGCTCAATTGATGGGCTCCATTTCCTTGAAGAACATGAAATAGCAACTAGGATCCCTTCCCCTGGCACGGGACATTCTTATCGAAGAGTCGCCATGCAGCGTGGTCCTTTCATCCTCCTGTCTCTCATTGTGGGCCTTTTCGCACCCTGGCCTGAGCTACTGGGCATCTCTGCGTTGGATACAGGTATAATAATAATAATAATAATAATAATAATAATAATAATAATAATAATAATTTTATTTATATCCCGCCCTCCCCAGCCGAAGCCGGACTCAGGGCGGCTAACAACACTAAAATAGTGCAACATTCTAAAAGCATTATAAAAATTAATTAAAATCAAAATTGATGGCAACCATAAACTAAAGTTCTGTAAAGATTACCAAAGGAGGGAGTCAGGCTGCGGCCCTGCGGAAAGATGTCAAGTCCTGCAGGGCCCTTGTCTCTTGTGACAGAGCGTTCCACCAGGTTGGAGCCGCAGCCGAAAAAGCCCTGGCTCTAATTGAGGCCAGCGTAACCTCTCTGTGGCCTGGGACCTTCAAGATGTTTTTATTTGAGGACTGTAAGTTCCTCTGTGGGGCATACCAGGAGAGGCGGTCCCGTAGGTACGAGGGTCCTAGGCTGCATAGGGCTTTGAAGGTTAAACCCAGCACCTTAAACCTGATCCTGTACTCCACCGGGAGCCAGTGCAGCTGGTATAGCAGCAGATGAATGTGATCTCACAGCGAGTTACAATAATCCAGTCTGGAGGTGACCATCGCGTGGATCACAGTGGCTAGGTCAGGGCGAGAGAGGTAAGGAGCCAACTGCTTAAGCTTGGCGGAGATGAAAAAATGCCGCCTTTGTTATAGCTGCAGTCTGCCCCTCCATGGAGACGGAGGTATCGAAGATTACACCCAAACTCTTAACAGACGGTGCTGGCACTAATTGCACCCCCGCAAGAGATGGGAGTTGCCCCCTCAATCCCATATCGTCCCGTCCCAGCCAGAGGACCTCTGTCTTCGAAGGATTTAACTTCAACCGGCTCCCACGTAACCATCCAGCCACAGCTTCCAAACATCTGATCAGTGTGTCTGGGGCCGAGTCAGGATGGCCGTCCATCAACAGATCAACAGTAGGGTGTCATCAGCATACTGATGGCAGCCCAGCCCAAAACTCTGGACAAGCTGGACAAGGGGGCGCATAAAGATGTTAAAAAGCATCGGGGAGAGTATCGCACCCTGAGGCACTCCACACACCAAGGAGTGGCACGATGACAATTGCCCCCCAAGCGCCACCTTCTGTCCCCGACCAGAGAGAAACGAGCACATCTTTTGTGTATCATGGCTTTACCTCCCCCTATCTCTCTCCAGTTCTTTAACCCGCCTCTCTACTTAGGGTTGTCCCCCTCCTTAAGGTCCAAGGGACGTGGAACTTGATTTTTCCCAAGCAACAAATGTACCCATTTATATTGATATTTCTATAACAGTTGGAGGACCAAGCAACAACCTGAATTTGCCCAGTGAGCAATTACGTGCGCTTGAATAGTCTTGAACCCTACCCTTGAATAGTCTGATCTCTCTGTTCAGCAATCTTTGCCAACTAAGCTCAAATCAGCCATGGTTCAGGGTGTGGACATATGAGCTTTTTTCATGGTTAGTGTTGACTTCTGGCATCCTCAGGAATATGGTGTTGTGTCACTGCACCAGCCAAGATACCTTGCAGGTGGTACTCACCAGAGTGGCAGAGAGCAGCATGATGTTTGGCCCATATTGGTACTGGCCCTTGCCCAGGAAAGGACGCAAGAAAGTTCCTGTGCTTAAGACCAAAAGCCAGTGGCCCTTTCTTCATACACGCGGATGGCTCTCACCTGTCAAAGCACCAGTTCACGAGGGTTATGCGCAAGGCAATCACTGCCATGGGGCTCCCATCTGAGGAGTATGCCGCACATTCTTTCTGCATCGGGGCTGCAACCACTGCTGTGCACATGGGTTTACCAGCGGAGAGGATAATGGATATGGGACGGTGGAACTCGAACGCTTACAGGGGATACATACGGAAACCATGCTAACGTTCCCTCCCCATCAGCCCCTGACCCGGCTCTCCTACTCTTTTATTTTCAGGTGTCGGGGTGGTGCGTCTGTGGATCATCGGCCACAGCATTGTCCACTGGGCGAGATTGTTTGCGGTCACCAGGGGCTGGGGCGGTGATCTGCAGCTCCCAAACAATGTTGAAGTTTCCTGGATCGCGCGTCGTGGAATGCGTTGGGAGGAATTCTTCCCAGCAGTAACAAAAAGAATTGCCGTTGAAGGCCCACCAGAGGCGGCGGTTATCCAACTGGGTGAGAACGACCTAGCTTACAGAAATGGGGTGGACTTAATGTGGCATATCTTCAACGACCTGGGGGAGTTGGGGGCCTCCTATCCGAATCTAACTATTTTCTGGTCATCTTTGCTTGAGAGGCGATTTTGGAGGGATTCCAAAAATCCTGTGGCTGTGAATAGAGCCAGGAGGATCCTAGAACGCTCAGTGGCATGTATAGTGGCAGCGATGGGTGGGCGGGTCATTGAGTACCCAGGCATCCAGTTTAGCAAGGAGGCCCTCTACCACGGGGATGGCGTGCATCTCTTCGATGCTGGTAACGATATTTGGCTTGCTGACATTTTCCAGGGGATCAGGGATTGGTTACAGGTCTGAGGGTATTGGCGGCGAGCCTGGCTCGTGTGGCGGTTAGGCATCGGCAGGGGTATTATTATGCAAATGAGTTGGGGGGGAGGAACGCCATCACCTCCTCCAAATGTTGAAGGGTAGTTCGTTAAAGGACTCCAGGGGGCGTCGCCTCGTCCGAAACCTTTGGAGGCTAGGGCCTAAGGCGCGCTCCTGAGCGGTAACCCCTCGGGGAGCGCCTAGGGATGTGCATCTCGGGGGCTTCCCGGTTTTATACCGGTTAGTCTGATAGGGCCAATGCCTAAAGCCAATACCGCTCTTACCTGTAATCAATAAAGTTGTGGCCATTTTTCACCCATTAACCTAAATTCTGGTGTCCTGTGTATTTATTCCATCTGTGGGAGGGGGCGGGAATCGCCACACAACCAACATTTCTCTCCTCCTCCCCCTGTCCAATGCCTGCTATTCCAGCTTTACAACCTCTTCTGCATTCCTAAAACGTTAGTGCAAAAAAATCCAAAACCACAGACAAATCTGAGGTTGGTTGTTTTTAGTACAATACTTTGAGCATCTGCAGTTTCATAATTTCTTTTTTTTTTAAAATAAATTTTTATTCAAAGTTTTCAACATACATAGGAAAAGAAAAACAAAAGAGAGAAACAAACAAAGAAATACACATAGAATAAAACCCAGGTCACGGATTCTGCCTGTCATTTCTGCCAGTTCCATATATTCTATCAGTTTACATTTAGCAACGTTTCATTGTAGTATACAACTATATATATATATATATATATATACACACACACACACACACACACACACACACACACATAAGAAAATGAGCATCTGTAATTATGTCCATGCCTACCAGGTCATCTCTTGACAATACAGTTCTTTTTAAAATAAGAAGGATGCTCTAGTGAACAGTGCCAGGAGGACAGCAGATGATGGGAGACCTGTTTGCTGCTGCCCCCATTATCTGCCACTCTCTAGGCTTCCAGACCCTCCAAATGTCCCTATTTTCCAGGAACAGTCCTGGATTTACAGAAGCCACCCAGTTCTGATCCCAGAATGTCCTGCTTTATCCTTAAAGGTAAAGGTAAAGGGACCCCTGACCATTAGGTACAGTCGTGAACGACTCTGAGCTTGTGGCACTCATCTCGCTTTATTACTGAAGCAGTCAGTTAAGGTTTCTGGTACCCAGCACAATCTACATGAAATATAAGGGGAAAATGGGGAAATGCTGCTCTCTGCTACCACATTCTCTCAACTGCAGTATTATTTAATAAGTGTTGGGGAGAGATTTTCCACATCCCATATCTTCTTACTTGTTCATCAAAGTGCTCTATTCCTTCGGTGATTTCATGTAGGCTGGGCACATCAACTGAATCCATTGCTACCACTGAGCATTGTTTTCTGTCCTAAATTCGGAAGCCGATCAGATGCTAGGAACAAAGCAGGAAGCAGAGAAGATTTGGGGATAAATTAAGGAATGCCCTCCTCCAAGTGTGCAGCTGGTGCTGTGCTTTAAACAGGGGGTGGGAGGCAAGTTCCTTGCTAGAGATTATTAGGAAATGGATTGGAAAGAAAAACTGCTAATATCATAATACCATTATGCAAGTCTGTTGCTTGTTGCAGTGACGTAGAATGGGGGGGGGGCAGAGGGGCTGTTGTCCCGGGCACAAAATTTGGGGGTGGCATAAAAATTCAAAAGAAAAATAATACCCTTTGAGGTGTGCCTTGTTGTTTTTTAAAAACACACAAAATCAAGTGGTTTCAAGCAGTGTAAAAATTACATGGAATAAATTAACAACAACAACAACAACAATAATAATCAGCCACTGACCCTGTCCCCTCTCCCTGCTGGGAAGACCCTTCCCCACCACCATCGCTGCCCAGGCCTAATAGGAAGCATGGGTTAGGGCAGAGCTTTCCAAACTGTGCGTCGCAACACATTAGTGTGTCTTGCAAACACTCCCCATTCTCCTCCTGGGGCTGGAAAGGGGTTAGTTTAACCTCCGGTTTGCTAGTAAAACTAAATTACTGTGTCCCGAAATGATGCATGTCTAAAAAGTTTGTCACCAACGTGAAAAGTTTGGAAAGCTCTGGATTAGGGAGAGCCCCGGGCACTGGCAATCCACGCTACGCCCCAGTCTTATTGTAAACTACAACCTCCAGTTTGTAATTAATGTAAGGTTGCCATATGTACGGAATTTCCTGGACATGTGTCCAGGGAAAAATTTTGGATAATCAGCAAAATGTCCTGGACAACAACTTTGAGTTTCCATAAAAAATAGCTTTTGTGTCCTGAATCTTAGTTCTAGAAATATGGCAACCCTAAATTAACACCAAGCCACAATTCTTTGAAAGCAAAACTAAACTCAGCAGAAGTTGTCCTCCTGGGAGGAGGAAAATGGAGGAGGCAGCACATGAGCTCAAGCCTTTTTTGGACTCATAGAAGCTCATCTACATACTGTTAAGCCACGCTTTAGTGTCCCATGTGTACTGGGCTGTGAATTAAGAAAGGCACCATGGGTTCCAGTGTAATGTTGCAGAAGATCCTGTAGGGACAGAACTCCAAGACTATTCAGTTCAACCACCTGAGATGGTAAAATGTCTTAGAACGTTTTGATGTCCACCTAGAATATATTTGACACTTACGTGTTTATAGTCATAGACAACAGTTGCTGAGGTCGTATTGCTCTGGATATGAAAGGCAGCAACACTTTCCTGGTTGTTCACCATCATAGTTTGCTCAACCACTTCGCCATCTCCTGTACTACTAGTGATTTTAATTATCTACAAAGGAAACAAGTTTCAACAGGGAAATGCATTTTCTGTGTTCCTGGTACTTTGCATGGTTGATCTGGAAGCACAAATCTGAAGCATTTTAGCTGGTGCTATAGAGTCATATTAAAATAAAGGCGACATGGCAAGAGGGTGTGATCCTGCTCCCTGTCTCATGCATTTAATAAACACACAAGCACTTTTCAGATGATTAATATGTGTGTAGCAGTGATGGATTAAATTTTAATCATGAAATAAATGCCGAATTGGCAATCGTAGAGAAGGGAAGTTGTCTGTTCCCCTAATTCCCCCTGTTTCTGTGTACATTACTGAGGTCCAATTAAATGCCTTAACAATGATGTAAGCGTATTTATTATAGAGAGACTTGATTCTGGTGTAACTATTTCCACCTTCAAATAACTTGTGGAGGGAGGAATAATACTGTTCCTTCCACCGTGTCCCTGTGTGCATGGGCAAAGGTTTTCTCCACTTATGCTGCTAGAGATCTTTTAGTTGGAGGACCTGGGATTTAGAACTGTGGGCTGGTATCTGGCAATTTGTGCACTTAAATCCTAAACTAAACCAAGTCCCAAATAACCCAACAGACCAGGGAATAGGGAACCTGTGTCCCTCCACATGCTGTTGGACTACATTTCCCATCAGCCTTGACTCTTGGCTATGATGACAGAGGCCGATGGGAGCTAGAATCCAACAACATCTGGAGGGTCACAGGTTCCCCACCCTTGGTCTAAGGATTGCTGAGATAATGGGTTGTATCCTGCTAAATTCTTCTCAGATTGGCTCCATTGGAATTAATGAACCTGTTAATCAAGGGATCTACTTGGAGTGGGGTCAGTACTGGACACAACCCAATGTATGTGAGACACTTTGAGCACTCCAACATACTTTATGAAATGGTAATATGATGACATCCCAAATGGAAACCCTATATTGAGAGGACGTACCGTATATCTCTGAATCTCAAATACCCATCAACAAAAGTCATTTGACTTCATGACCTCCTTCTCATCCAAAATCAGACTGGCAGGGTTCATCAGCACCAACACTGGCCCTGCACATCACCCTATGGAATGAATGTGTGGTCTGCAAGCCAATGTTTAAATTTCCTATAATCTGTCAGAGTGATTCTTCCTTGGACACTGGGAGGAATTTCAAATGATGATCAGTAGCTTAGCCGCTGCTGTGGCCAATGATCAGTCAACATAAGAAGGCACTTCATTCAGTGTGGCACAGCCTTACTCTTTGAATGACACTAGCTTTCTTTTCAGTCTTCTACTCACCTTTTCGGTGTGTTGCTGCGTCATGTAAACTCCAATGAGAATCGCTCCAATAATGATAATGGCCAGAAGCACCAGGATGACAGAGATGAGGATCATTTGCTTCCTGTCCTTAGACACTCTGGGTATAAACCTGAGGGCCTGGGAAAGAGAGACAGGGGCTTAGCTGGGAAAGGTCAGACCATTACTCTCTCAACCCACAGATTCCCATTCATACGGCGCTTTCTGAGACAGTGAGTTGCAACACGGTTTAAGCAGGGCAGCTATAGGAGCTTCCTATTTCAAGTAAAGGCTGTGGGTGGAGAGAGTAATGGTCTGACCTTTCCCAGCTAAGCCCCTGTCTCTCTTTCCCAGGCCCTCAGGTTTATCACCCAGAGTGCCTAAGGACAGGAAGCAAATGATCCTCATCTCTGTCATCCTGGTGCTAATAATCTCTAGCAAGGAACTTGCCCCCCACCCCCTGTTTAAAGAACACTACCAGCTGCACACTTGGAGGAAGGCATTCCTTAATTTATCTCAAAATCTTCTCTGCTTCCTGCTTTGTTCCTAGCGTCTGATCGGCTTCTGAATTCAGGACATAAAACAATGCTCAGTGGTGGCAATGGACTCAGTTGATGTGCCCAGCCTACATGAAATCACCAAGGAATAGAGCACTTTGATGAACAAGTAAACCTGATCTTTGGTCATGCAAAGTTTATGGCCTTCTTCCGGTTTTTTCTTTTCTTTCAACTGCATATAGCAAGGCCTGAGAACAGATCATAAGAGTGCTTACGGTCAATAGCAGTGTTCGCCAACTTGGTGCCCGGCAGATGTATTGAACTACAACTCCCACCAGCCCCTGCCAGCTCAGATTGGTGAAGGTTGGTCCACAGACTCTCAATCTCAATGCAAACATGAAGTTCATGCAATATGTTATACACACATACCGCATGGCGGGGGGATAGATTTGGAACCATTTATTCCATTTTCAATTCAGCCAGAGAAAAAGAACAGTCTTG
The DNA here is from genome assembly GCF_964188315.1 of Podarcis muralis. NCBI lineage: Eukaryota > Metazoa > Chordata > Lepidosauria > Squamata > Lacertidae > Podarcis > Podarcis muralis. The sequence goes on along the minus strand of NC_135669.1, from coordinate 14,062,920 downwards.
ACTTGGCTGGAAAAGATTGTTATTTAATCTCTGGATGGCCACATGAGCCTGTCTGAAAGTAAGCTGTTCCGAAGCCAGCATCTCCCCAAGAATTCCAAGTGCTGACACTGAAAATGTCCAGCAGGCATTATGTCCTCATTCTTTGTCACCACCAAGCCCTTTCCACAAAGAATCCTGGGACATGGAGTTGCTTAAGGGCTCTCGAAATTATTTCTCAGTGTGGGCTCTCCTAACCACTCTCGGCACCCTTAAAAAACTAGGGTTCCTGGTACTCTTTGGGGGAAGCCAGGACTGGCAACATGGTATAAGTCTGCTTTAGATGTCTAGTGTGGGTGTGACCACAGACTCCTAATGGGGAGGGGGTGTAACGTGTGAACGCTTGGTGTCCAACTGTGTTGCTCCCCCTGTGCTTTTTATCCACACATTCCAGGTGTGTAGTGAATTACAGACTGCACCACCACTCCACTCTGGCTTTCATAGCTGAAATGGTTGGTGCACACGCCTTTATACAGTTCTCACAAGCCATCAATTCCATAAGAACTAGCCCAGGCTACTTTGCAGTACTTTGTTTCCTTCATTGTGTTCACACTAGACGTCAGCACTCAAGTTGTGTTAGTCGCCTATCCATTCCTGCAAACTGTAAGCTCACATCATGGCAGTAGAAAGGGTTATGCTGTTCTTAAAATTAAAGCTGAATTAAAATCCCTCCCAGGGCACTTCCAGATGAAGACAAATGCCCCTTGGGAGGCTGGTTCCCATGACCAGGAAATACGCAAGGCAACTCTGGAGGGTTCGCCCAGGTGTCCTTTGCATCTAGGATTTCCTTTTGACAGCTCTGCCTGATTGGCCAGCTATGGCTGCTCCTGGACAGGGAAAGTCTGGCCGCATGTTGGTAACCTTGAGGCTGGATTACAGCAATGTGATGTATGTGGGGCTGCCCTTCGGTCTCATTTGAAAGCTCCAGTTGGTGCAAAAGTGTGACAGAATTGTTAAAAGATCTGCACTGGCTGCACATCTACTACCGAGCCAAGTTCATTGTCTTTGTATTAAGGTAATTTACAAGTCCAAAATACCTAAGGGCAGCCTAACATCTCATCTGTCAGCTTAAACACTTAGATCATCTGGAGGAGCATCATGTCTTGTCCCCGGAGTTGGTGAGGCTCATCTGACAACAGGAATCCAAACCTTTAGCGATTTCCCCAGTCCTAAGGACTGCTCAGCCAACAGAGATTCAGCAGGCTGTGAATCTTTAAAGGCCTGCTGAAAACATTTTTACTTAATGGTTAGTTGATGTTCTCTGATCTAATTTTTTTTAACATTTTTTATGATATATGTAGATAATGTAAATCACTTTGATATTTAGATGATATAGCAGCATATAAATATTTTTGTAACTAAAATCATCTAAGCTCCCCACAAAGAAATAGTAAGCCATAGAAGACACTTAACAGCATTAATATGGATTTAATAGCAGATGAATTAATGTGGACAACACCTCATACTCAAGAACCAGAATACAGAGGATGGTGAACTACTGTTGCACTTATTCAGAATATTCAGCTGAGGTGAATGGAAGGACATCTGTAGATTGACAGGACATCTGGAATTTAGCTGTTGTCTTCTTTCACATGAGCAGGGGGCATTTTTGAGGATGCCAAAATATTACTCCTCTTTCACTACTGTGGAAGAAAGAGAGAATCTTTGAGGTGGATCAAATGAGACAAAGAAGAAGAAGAAGAAGAAGAAGAAGAAGAAGAAGAAGAAGAAGAAGAAGAATTATATCCCCCCGTCCCCCTTCCTTTCCCAGAGAGCCCAGGGCAGCCCACAGGAAAGGTGCAGCATTAAGAAGAAGGTAAAAGCATAGTACACAGTATATCTCAGGAGCGACTCAAGGTGATAAGAGGTGAGCAGACCTTCCTTCAGAAACAGATGCCATTGTTCATTTTCCTTTCAAGGAGATGATATCATCAAGCATTGTGAGTTTTATGGGTGCAGAACATTCTTGAATGTTCTCAAATACAAGCTTGCAGCCGTTGTTTATCTCATGAGTCTGTGGGGCTCATGGTCAACGCTCAGAGGCAGATGATATATTTCCTGCCTATAGAGCAGTTCTGTGTCTCTTTCTATGCTTTCTGTTATACTGTCTGTTTCTTTGCTTCTGTAACTGGATGAGGTCTTAGGAGCTGAACCCGAGGTACCACTGTAATGGTACACATTATTTTATTTTAATTGATTTTTATCTTCTCAGACATTCTGTTTGTCATTGTGCTAAGATACCTTGACAAAAGTAAGCCAAAGGCTTTTTGACCATAAGTCTTGTTCAGTGGTCTCAAATAAAATTTGCAATATGTAAAATGTACCAAAAATCATTTCAAACAATGCTTTTTGTTGTTTTTAGGTTTTAAGGGGAGAGGATGTTGCCTTTCTGGGTTTGTATGGAGGGGTTTGGAGAGGAGATAATAATATTGTACTTGGAGGCCTTTCATGTTTTCAAGAAAAGGGGACATTCACCCATCAGAGTTTCTCAAATTTTGAAATGTGCCCATTTGCCCCAAAATGTTCACAACTCCTGCCCTAAAACAGCAAGTTATTTGTTCTTACCAAAGCGTCCACATTCCTGATAGCATTGACTTTCAGTCAGAAAGTTATTTGCATTATTTCCACAGCCACTGAAAATGAACTGCTCACACTTCAGGGTTTCAATATTGAAGAAAAAACGTGGTAAACGTGCTCCGCATCTTCCTACATTCTTAGGGCGTTTGCATATATCTGGTGGGTAAAAGCAAAGACAGGCAAGCCTCATATAAACATTATATCAAAGTCTGAAACACAGAAAGCAATGACATTGACCATGTGACTCCACCTCACAAATAAAAACAGTAATTAACTCACATTTCTACCAGATCTAAATTTATACAAATATGTTTTCACAAACCTTCTCTTTGAGATTCCCTAAATCTCTGGACTTCCCTCCATACCCTCTTCTGGTTCCTTATATTAACTAAGTTCTTCTGCATATCCATTCTTACACCTTTTCAATTATTATTTCCCTTAATTTTATCTAATTTTCTGCTAGTTGCAAGCATTTACTTAAATGCTTTACTTATATGTATCAACCTGTTTACAGTATTTTTGCACATAAATAATAAACGATTCCCAGTCTTTTTTAAACTTCTCATTGTCATAGTCTCTGAGCTTTGTCGTTAATTTTGCCATTTCTGCATAGTCCATTAGCTTGATTTGCCATTCTTCTTTCGTTGCTATCTTTTCTTCCTTCTATCTTTGGGCTAACAATATTTGGGCAGCTGTTGTAGCATACAAAAATATTTTCTTATCTTCTTTGGGGAGTTCAGTTCCTATCAGTCCTAGTAAAAATGCTTCGGGTTTTTTAACAAAAGTTAGTTTAAACATTTTCTTCAGTTCATTATAGATCATTACCCAGAAGCTTTTAATAACCTTACATCCCCACCACTGGGCTGTATCCAGTTCTAGCTGAAAGTCACTTTCCTGTTCTCAGTAGTTTAGCATTGGGTGTCAGCTGGGAAACTGAAATCCAAGACTTCTGGAAGAAGCCAAGTTGTCTATCTATGAACCAAAAATCAAACAACCCCCCCCCCAAAATAAAACTACAGATCTTGTATTGAGAAGAGCATGATTCCATAAAAGCTCTGTTCCAGTCCTTTGAGCTGGCTGAGACAGATAACTGAAGGGAGTGGCAGAGCCAATGATAATTTGATTCCAAATCTGAGTTTCCCAAAGAGACCTAGGTTGTGCCTCATAGGAGTCATTGTGCCAAATCCAATATGGGCCAAACAACATGCCGCTCTCTGCCACTCTGGTGAGTACCACCTGCAAGGTATCTTGGCTGGCGTAGTGAACCAACACATATTCCTGAGAGAGATCAGACTATTCAAGGGTAGGTGTACTCCAAATCTGATACAGTGGTACTTCGGGATCCATACGCTTCAGGTTACATACGCTTCAGGTTACAGACTCCGCTAACCCAGAAATAGTACCTCGGGTTAAGAACTTTGCTTCAGGATGAGAACAGAAATCGTGCTCCGGTGGTGCGGCAGCAGCAGGAGGCCCCATTAGCTAAAGTGGTGCTTCAGGTTAAGAACAGTTTCAGGTTAAGAACGGACCTCCGGAACGAATTAAGTACTTAACCCGAGGTACCACTGTAGTTCCCAGAATGTTGCTTCCCCGGGAACATAGTGTAAAGTTTAAAGAGTGACTCACAGAACAACCAGAGTATCACTGATCTACTGTGGCCTTGGGCAGGGTGCTAGATGTTAGGATATTTCCGTTCCACCTTAAAAGGGAGCAGGCTTTGTGAGTCACAGAGTCTGCGTATTTCCTGTTCACAGGATGTTTATGTTTTCATTTGCTTTCGTTTCCTTTTTCGTGCCTGAACGCTGAAGCAGGCGGTCATGTTTTTCTTTGTTCTGACCAACGAAGAATAAACTTGTAAATATGCTCTCCTGCTGTGCATCACTCAAGAGACCCAGCCCCTGGTCCTGTGCCTCCAGCAGCACCGTGAGATGCGAACTCTGGATATTGCCTCCATGCCCCGGTTCCCCCTGGTGCTTGGGATGGACTGGCTAGAGGCTCACAATGTGCAGATTGACTGGGTCAAACGGACTGTACACTTCCCAGACCCCAGTTCTCCTGCTGAGACTGAGATGCTAGCAGCTGCGCCCACTGAGGAGGCCGCTGCAACGCTCCCCGCTGAGTACCGGGACTATTACAACGTGTTTGAGGAACGGGGGGCAGACCAGCTGCCGCCGCATCGGTCCTTTGACTGCGGCATAGACCTCCAGCCCGGAGCGCCTCTACCGGTGAGTCGCTTATACTCGTTAACAGAGCCAGAGCGCGAGGCTTTGCAGGACTTCTTGCGCAAGAACCTGGAGCGTGGGTTCATTAGACCTTCTACCTCGCCCACTGCTGCGCCAGTGCTCTTTGTTAAAAAGAAATGTGGGGAGCTCCGCCTTTGCCATGATTACCGGGCCCTGAACAAAATTACCATCCCGGACCGGTACCCCTTGCCCCTTATTTTGGAGTTACTGGAGCGGGTGCAAGGGGCGCAGGTGTTCACCAAGCTAGACCTCCGGGGAGCCTACAATTTGATTCGGATCCGCGCCGGGGATGAGTGGAAGACAGCATTCGGGACCCGGTACGGACAGTTCGAATACCTGGTTATGCCCTTTGGTTTGTGCAACGCGCCTGCTGTGTTCCAACGGTACATCAACCACGTGTTCCAGGACTTGCTAGACAAGTACGTGGTGGTGTACTTGGATGACATTCTGGTTTACTCCCGTGACCCGGCGTGCCACGAGGGCCATGTCCGGACCGTGCTGCAGCGCTTGCGCGAGCATCGTCTGTATGCAAAGCTCAGCAAGTGCGAGTTCCATCAGCAGTCAGTGGACTTCCTGGGTCATCGACTCTCACCAGGTGGGGTGCAGATGGATCCTGGGAAGGTGGCAGCGGTTCGAGAATGGGCGGCACCTCGGAACCGCAAGGACCTACAGCGTTTCCTGGGGTTCGCCAACTATTACCGGACCTTCATTGCGGATTATGCTCACCGCACCACCCCGTTGACCCGGCTTCTGCGCCCCAAGACGCCGTTTTCCTGGGACAAGGAGGCGGAGGAGGCATTTCAAGGGTTGAAGGCCTGTTTCCAGAGAGCGCCAATCTTGCAACATCCGGATCCTTCTCGACCCTTTGTGGTAGAGACTGACGCCTCCAGTACGGCTCTCGGTGCCGTCTTGTCTCAGCAGCACGGACCGGAAGCGCCACTCTTACCCTGCGCCTTCTATTCCCGCCAGCTCCTTCCAGCGGAGCGTAACTATACCGTGTGGGAGCGGGAACTACTGGCCATCAAGGTGGCCTTTGAGGTTTGGCGCCACCATCTTGAAGGAGCAAGACACCTGGTGGAGGTGAGAACCGACCACCGGAACCTGGAATACCTCCAGACCACCCGCAAGCTGAACCAAAGGCAGATCCGGTGGGCGTTGTTCTTTTCCCGGTTCCAGTTCCGGATCCGCTACATCCCTAGCTCCCAAAACCAGAAGGCGGATGCCCTGTCCCGGAAACCTGAAGACAACGCAGACACGGTTCAGCAAGCAGCACCCACTACGATCCTACCACCAGCTGCATTCCTGGCCACCCAGGAGGTTGAGCCACTGCAGGCTCGGGTGCGGGAACAGCAGCGGGTCGACGCTTGGGCCCAGGAACGACTCCGGGAACTGGCCGAAGGATCATGCCCTCAGTATCCAGGGCTGGTCTCGCATCAGGGTCTTCTGCTGCACCACGGGCGCCTGTACATCCCACCAGGGCTGCTGCGGGCTGAGGTTCTCCGGATGACCCATGACGCTCCAGCGGCGGGGCACTTTGGGCGGTATCGGACCACCCATCTGGTAAGCCGTGAGTTTTGGTGGCCCCGTTTGAAGGCTGACGTGGCTTGCTACGTCGCTGGTTGTGACGTCTGCAGGCGGGCCAAGGGGCCTACCGGGCGACCCCCCGGCCTTCTTCAGCCGTTGCCGGTTCCACCACGTCCTTGGCACACAGTTTCTCTAGACTTTGTAGTGGAGTTACCCCCGTCTCGTGGCTGCACCTGCCTTCTAGTTTTCTCCGACCACTTCACGAAGATGGTGCACTGTGCCCCCTGCCCATCTGTACCCTCAGCTAAGGAAACCGCGCAGCTGTACCTTCAGCATGTCTTCCGCCTGCATGGCCTACCTGAGCGTGTAGTGTCCGACCGCGGCGTTCAGTTCACGTCCCGGTTTTGGCGTGCTTTGCACCAGGCCCTCGGAACAGAGGTCTGTCTCTCATCTGCTTACCACCCACAGACTGATGGCCAGACGGAACGGGCGAACGCGGTGCTGGAACAGTACCTCCAGTGTTACTGCAGCTACCAGCAGGACGACTGGGTCGACCACCTAGCATTGGCGGAGTTCGCTTATAACAACGCGGTGAATGCGTCCACCCAGCAGACCCCGTTCCAAGCCAGTTATGGCCTTCATCCACGGTTGTTTCCGGATGTGCTGCCGGCATCTGCGGTCCCTGCGGTGACAGAGTGGCTTCAGGAGCTCCAGTCCCAGCAACAGCTGTTGATAGAGCAGCTGCGCCAGGCCAAGGAGGCGTACAAGGTCCAGGCCGACCGCCACCGCCAGGTGGGGCCGGAACTTCGCGTCGGTGACTTGGTATGGCTTTCCACTCGCCACCTCCACCCTTCTCGACCTTCGCGGAAGCTGGACGCCCGGTTCACCGGCCCGTTCCCTATCGTGGACCAGGTCTCGCCTGTGGCATTCCGTCTCCGGTTGCCAGCAAGCCTGAAGGTTCACCCGGTATTCCACAGGTCCCTTCTGAGTCCGGTGGCCCCACCCGACGAGTTCCACCCAGACCGTCCCCGACCGCAGCCAGTTTTGGTGCAGGGAGAGCCTGAGTACGAGGTGGAACGCATTCTGGACTCCCGATACCGCAGGGGAAGGCTGCAGTATCTCATTGACTGGAAGGGGTATGGGCCAGAGGACCGTTCCTGGGAACCAGCGGTCAACGTCCACGCACCTGCCTGCATCCGGGAGTTTCATGCGGCGTACCCCAGCAAGCCGGGTCCGGACCCTCAAGTGAGGGGGGGCCTGGGAGGGGGGATGGTGTGATGGCCTGGGATTCCGAGTCTGAGAGCGATCCGGAGGAATCCCAGCCGGCACAGGAGTCCCCGCCTCCAGGGCCGGCTGAACTGGGGCAAGGCCTAGATGCTGAGGAAACTCAAGAGCAGGCACCAGGTGAAATCATTCAGGCCCCAGAGGTGCTGGAAGACTCAGTGGCTACAGGTGAGCCTCCCCCGGGGCCCAGTAACCCTTCGGCCTCTCCTGATCTGCAGAGGCTTAGGGCAGAGAGGCGAAGGGAACTGGTGTCTCCCAGGAGGAGTGCTCGCCTTAAGGCCAAGAGAGGCGGGGCTTCTGGGGGCCGGGACCGCCCCCGGCCTTAGAAGAAGATAAAGGTCAGGCAGCCCGGTCCCAGGTTGCGGGAGCAACGTCGTTGTGAAGTATCTGCTTTACCCAGTCCTTGTTCGGCACTCCCAGTGTGCCTGTTCCTCGCCTGGCTTCCTGTTTCTGACTCTCCGGTGTTCCTGTTCCTCGCCTGGATTCCTGCTTCTACCTTACCAGTGTTCCTGTTCCTCGCCTGGACTCCTGCTTCTGCCTTACCAGTGTTCCTGTTCCTCGCCTGGACTCCTGCTTCTGCCCTACCAGTGTTCCTGTTCCTCGCCTGGCTTCCTGCTTCTGCCCTACCATCGTTCCTGCTACCCCGCCCGGCTCCCTGTCTCGGACCTCGCGTCTCATCTAGTGATCATCTACCCTGCTAGAGACTCTGGACTGATCTTGGCCTACGGTAATAGTACCTTATCCCCCCTGGGACCAGCACAGCAGACTACAAGAGCGCAAAGGCCTCAGTCAGACCATCTGATGCGTCTGACAATGAACTGGAAGAACCACTGTTTACCATTGGTAATTTTTCTCCTAAGAAAGAGGAGATGAGTCCAGAAGACTTGCGTCTAGTACGTAGGTCTGAGAGAGCCACGAAGGGCAGACCTCCGAAGAGATTTGCTGATGAGTTTGCTAAGACGGCAACTGCTGTTCTTAGTAGCTCAGAGAAGGTGTGGGAACCTTCAAGCTTCAAAGAGGTTCAGGAGTTAACCTCTAAAGATGCTGAGCCTTGGCTAAATGCCATGAAGACTGAAGTTGATTCCTTGAACAGGAACCAAACTTGGGAACTGGTACCAGTAGTCCCAGGAATGAGACTGGTTGGCAGCAAATGGGTCTTCAAGGCCAAGACAGACCAGAATGGCAAGGTTGTCAGACACAAAGCCAGATTGGTTGCCAGAGGTTTTTCACAGGTACCAGGACAGGATTACCACGAGACCTACTCACCCACCGTCAAATATGAGAGCATTCGGCTGATGCTCAAGATCGCTGCGGAGGAGAAACTGCATGTTTCCCATCATGACATTAATACAGCTTTTTTGTACGGGATTTTGGGGGAGGAGCTGTTTATGCTTCCACCTGATGGAATGCAGATACAGAAGGGAATGGTCTGTAAACTGCGGAAATCCTTATATGGTCTCAAGCAGAGTGCCAGGTGTTGGAACACAAAACTCACTGAGACGTTGCTTTCTCTAGGTTTTCACCAGGGCAAAGCTGATCCATGTGTGTTTGTCAAGGAGGAGGGACAAAACAAACTGTATTGTTTATGTTTTGTTGATGATCTTCTGATGTTTTGGAAGAATCAGGCTTTCTATCAAAGCACCCTAGCTCAGTTGAAGGAGCACTTTGACGTGAAGTATCTTGGTGAGGTATCCAACTATCTTTCTCTGCAGGTGGAGAGGGACCGGGCAGGTAATTTTCTGGTACACCAGACACAGAAAATTGCTGATGTATTAACCAGGTTGAATTTGGTTGATGCAAACCCAGCAGACACACCGATGGTGACAGGTTACCAGGTAGATAGTACTGCTGAAGCGTTTTCTGACACAACGTTGTACAGATGCATTCTAGGCAAGTTGAATTTCATTGCTAGATGCTCAAGACCTGACATAGCTGTAAGCACTAACCTGCTTAGCAGACATGCTAACAATCCTACTGTTCAGGATTGGAAAGCTCTGAAGCGCATAGCCCGCTATTTGAAAGGGACTTTGGACTATAGGCTGAGGTTCAGCAGTCAGAAGACTGGAGGTCTTGAAATCTTTGCAGATGCAAGTTTTGGAAGTGATACCACGGATGGTACAAGCACTTCTAGAGTATGCTACATGTACAACCACTGCCTGTTTGACTGGTTGTGCAAGAAGCAGACGACAGTGAGCCTAAGTTCCTGTGAAGCAGAACTCAATGCGCTGTCATTTTCACTCATGGATTTTTGAATGGTTGATGCAACTGTTTAAGGACATCGGAGTTTCTGTGAAATGTGCTATACAAGTGTATCAAGACAATAGATCTTGTTTGGCTTTGCTGAACTCGGAGAGTTGCAAGCAAAGAACCAAGTACTTGCAGATGGGTTTGGAGAGAGAGATAATAATATTGTACTTGGAGGCCTTTCATGTTTTCTGGAAAGGGGGACATGCACCCATCAGAGTTTCTCAAATTTTGAAATGTGCCCATTTGCCCCAAAATGTTCACAACTCCTGCTCTAAAACAGCAAGTTATTTGTTCTTACCAAAGTGTCCACATTCCTGATAGCATTGAATTTCAGTCAGAAAGTTATTTGCATTATTTCCACAGCCACTGAAAATGAACTGCTCACACTTCAGGGTTTCAATATTGAAGAAAAAACGTGGTAAACGTGCTCCGCATCTTCCTACATTCTTAGGGCGTTTGCATATATCTGGTGGGTAAAAGCAAAGACAGGCAAGCCTCATATAAACATTATATCAAAGTCTGAAACACAGAAAGCAATGACATTGACCATGTGACTCCACCTCACAAATAAAAACAGTAATTAACTCACATTTCTACCAGATCTAAATTTATACAAATATGTTTTCACAAACCTTCTCTTTGAGATTCCCTAAATCTCTGGACTTCCCTCCATACCCTCTTCTGGTTCCTTATATTAACTAAGTTCTTCTGCATATCCATTCTTACACCTTTTCAATTATTATTTCCCTTAATTTTATCTAATTTTCTGCTAGTTGCAAGCATTTACTTAAATGCTTTACTTATATGTATCAACCTGTTTACAGTATTTTTGCACATAAATAATAAACGATTCCCAGTCTTTTTTAAACTTCTCATTGTCATAGTCTCTGAGCTTTGTCGTTAATTTTGCCATTTCTGCATAGTCCATTAGCTTGATTTGCCATTCTTCTTTCGTTGCTATCTTTTCTTCCTTCTATCTTTGGGCTAACAATATTTGGGCAGCTGTTGTAGCATACAAAAATATTTTCTTATCTTCTTTGGGGAGTTCAGTTCCTATCAGTCCTAGTAAAAATGCTTCGGGTTTTTTAACAAAAGTTAGTTTAAACATTTTCTTCAGTTCATTATAGATCATTACCCAGAAGCTTTTAATAACCTTACATCCCCACCACTGGGCTGTATCCAGTTCTAGCTGAGAGTCACTTTCCTGTTCTCAATAGTTTAGCATTGGGTGTCAGCTGGGAAACTGAAATCCAAGACTTCTGGAAGAAGCCAAGTTGTCTATCTATGAACCAAAAATCAAACAACCCCCCCCCAAATAAAACTACAGATCTTGTATTGAGAAGAGCATGATTCCATAAAAGCTCTGTTCCAGTCCTTTGAGCTGGCTGAGACAGATAACTGAAGGGAGTGGCAGAGCCAATGATAATTTGATTCCAAATCTGAGTTTCCCAAAGAGACCTAGGTTGTGCCTCATAGGAGTCATTGTGCCAAATCCAATATGGGCCAAACAACATGCCGCTCTCTGCCACTCTGGTGAGTACCACCTGCAAGGTATCTTGGCTGGCGTAGTGAACCAACACATATTCCTGAGGATGCCAGAAGTCAACACTAACCATGAACAAGACTCCTATGTCCACACCCTGAGCCCTGAGCTTAGTTGGCAAAGATTGCTGAAGAGAGAGATCAGACTATTCAAGGGTAGGTGTACTCTAAATCTGATACAGTGGTACTTCGGGATCCATACGCTTCAGGTTACATACGCTTCAGGTTACAGACTCCGCTAACCCAGAAATAGTACCTCGGGTTAAGAACTTTGCTTCAGGATGAGAACAGAAATCGTGCTCCGGTGGTGCGGCAGCAGCAGGAGGCCCCATTAGCTAAAGTGGTGCTTCAGGTTAAGAACAGTTTCAGGTTAAGAACGGACCTCCGGTAGGAATTAAGTACTTAACCCGAGGTACCACTGTAGTTCCCAGAATGTTGCTTCCCCGGGAACATAGTGTAAAGTTTAAAGAGTGACTCACAGAACAACCAGAGTATCACTGATCTACTGTGGCCTTGGGCAGGGTGCTAGATGTTAGGATATTTCCGTTCCACCTTAAAAGGGAGCAGGCTTTGTGAGTGACAGAGTCTGCGTATTTCCTGTTCACAGGATGTTTATGTTTTCAGTTGCTTTCATTTCCTTCGTGCCTGAACGCTGAAGCAGGCGGTCATGTTTTTCTTTGTTCTGACCAACGAAGAATAAACTTGTAAGTATGCTCTCCTGCTGTGCATCTATCGCTGTGTGAATTCTCCTGATAGAGTGTGCACCAGCCTAAGAATGTGGCAAGCTATTTCTGAGGCTTCGTGTCGCTAATTGCTGATACTGTGTGTCTACGGGAGATCGATGGATTGTCCGGCAGCCGGCTTGAGGGCTATGATGGACTTTGTCTCCCTGGCAGTATCCCAACACTAGTATGCCAGCAACTTCTGAGAATTCCAGGTGCTGACACTGATCCCAAGCAAGGACCACAGCTGGTATACAACGTTGTCATACTTGGCATAGAGGCATTGAAATGAATTGTCGTGTTTAACTTAGAGTCATCTATTTGAATGGATCTACTCTGAGTAGAAATATGTTGGATACAACTCCACAGCTCTTCATTTTGAGCCACCATGGAGAATCCATTGAGCTCCTTTCAAGGTCACATGTTCACTCACTGGGCAAAGTCAGCCCAGGGAATCTTTGTAGGCACACAAGCTCCTCAAACTCCCATAGCGTGATCAATATAATTGGGTGCATGTGTTGCCTACAAGAAAGCAAGCTCCACATCACTTGGGCCTTATGGAAGGGGGCAACCCTATGTAGAGAGGCAGGTTAAAGAATTGGAGAGAAATAGGGGGAGGTACAGCCACGATACACATAAGATTTAGAAGTTGTAAGAGGAGAGAGAGCTCATACCTGTATCTGACGCAGAGATACCCAGCAGCTCAGGCCAGGGTGCGAAAAGGCCCACGATGAGAGACAGGAGGATGAAGGGACCACACTGCATGGTGACTCTTCAATGGCAATGTCCAGTGCCAAGGGAAGGGACGCTATATTGTGTTCTTTAAGGAAATGGAAACAGTCATCTGGGCATGAGAAAGCAATATCTAGGGACAATCTGGATCTACTCTATTATTTACAAGGTAATTTTCTGTTCTCAATAAAGTATTCTTCTACCTCAGCTCAGGACATGTTGGAGCTATGAATTATATCCACAGAAGATGGAAACATCCTGGAAGGATTTCAGTTCCGTGACATGGTATTGATATAAACCTGTTCTTTTGTCATGCATTTTCATTTCATTCATTTCATTTATTTATTTATTTACGGCTATTAGCCCATAAAATATGTACAAACATAAAAAAGCACAAAGGCTTAAAAACCGAAATATCTGACAACAGAAGGTGAACACTGCGATGCAAGGGTGGGTCATTGGGCAGAGCCAAATAACAGGATGGGACCCGGAGAGCTCCAAGGGGCGGTTCACAGAAAAAGGAAAACTGAAGACGAGATCCGACATGCACTCTCATCATAACTGTCCGATTAGATTTTGATGTTGTTGTTGTTTTTTGGTGGTTTTTGCGTGTGAGATAACCGCATTCAGGAATTTCGCCACCTGCAGAGTAACAGAAGGATCTGTATCCTGCAAAAGCAGTGCGGCGTGTGACTCAACAGGCCTGCCAACCAAGCGCAGTAAAGCAGGGCCCAGGAATTTAGTCCTGGCTATGCTATGTAGGGGACAGTTGAACATTATATGTGGAAGAGATTCAACAGTTTTCCCGTCACACACGCATAGCGGAGACACCAAACCCTTGGAAAATCTGTGGCTCAGCAGGTTCGATGGAAGGACATTGAACCTTGCACGAATAAATGCAAGTCGGTGTGGTACTGATGAAAGAGATGACATGTATGATGGAAGGTCAAGTGGGGGGGGGTTATTCCGTGATACCTGGGGGAGCAGACACCCCCACCTCTGGCAAGGTTGTGTTGATTTTCAATGTCTGCTAATCTTTGCTCAATGAGGCTTTTAGCTGAGCGTAAGTTCATCTTTAGGGAGTCCGCTGGGGAAATTCCGATGCTCAGAAGTTTGGCATGGATTTTTCCTACCCACGGATTAACAAATTCGTCCCGCCAGAGGCACTGAAAAAGGTAATGGTCGGGAAGCCTATGCCAGCTGGACAGCCAATAGCCAAAGACTCGCTTCCAGATGACAGTCTCCAATGTTGCAATCCTTAACTCCAGACGTATGGCTGCGTTGCTCACACACATGGGGAGTTTCAGGAGGCGACGGAGAAACTGATTCTGCAATGTCTCCAGCGATGTTAAATTGGACCCAGGGGCCCAGAGCGGGGCAGCATAGCAGAGGGTGGAAACCACTTTTGCGTGGTATACCTTCAATGCAGAGGGGATGTGGGAGGCTCCGTCAGCTGCAAAAAATTGGAGTAGAGCATAAAGTATTGTTTTCCCTTTGTTTAGTAAATACTGTATCTGTGGCTTCCAGCTTAGGTTGTAGTGAAAAAAGACTCCCAGGTATTTAAATTTGAAAACCTGTTCTAATTGGACTCCATCTAACTTCCAGCTGTAAGTTTTCCGAGACCTGGTAAAGACCAGGACTTTAGATTTCCCATGATTAATTGTCAGCTGGTTGAGTTTGCAATAAGCCGCAAAAATCTTTAGAGCTCTGCATAAACCGACTCTAGAGTAGGAAAGGATCGCTGCATCATCGGCGTATAGGAGCAAAGGGCAGCGAAAATTGGCTAGGCGGGGGGCATGAATGTTGGCTTGAGACTCATTCAGAAAGAGCTTCATATCGCTAATAAACAGGTTGAAGAGGAGTGGGGCCAAAATGCAGCCTTGGCGCACACCTCTATTTATTGGGACCTCGTTGGATAGGTTTCCCGCAGGTGTGAGTCTCACTCTAGCCGACGACCCGTGGTGTAATTGGGTTATAAGCCATAACAGTCTTCTATCTATGCCCCATCTGTCTAGTTTCTTCCATAGACAGTTTCTTGGGATACTGTCGAAGGCGGCCTTTAGGTCTATGAAAGCGACACATAGGCGCCCCCGCCTCGGGGCAGAATATTTTCTGGCAAGATGATACATAATTACCATATGGTCAGAGGTCGAATAATTGTTCCTAAAGCCCGCTTGCTCATGGCCAATCAAATTTGAGTCGTTTGCCCAATGAGACAGCTTAGACAGCAAAAATTTTGCATAGATTTTCCCGATGATAGACAAAAGGCTGATGTTCCGATAGTTCTCCGGGTCAGCAGGGGGACCCTTTTTATGGACTGGCACGATCACGGCCTCCTTCCATGACCTAGGGATAAGCCCCGTAGAATTAATTGCGTCAAAGACTTTGGCCAGAATTTCAGCCCACCACCTCGGTTGCGCAACAATAGCCTCAGCAGGGACTAGATCCGGCCCGGGGGCTTTGCCCGTTTTCAGATCTAATATCAAGTCCATTATCAGGTCTGGGTCGGTAGAGGGCCACAAAGGTAGATGGTCGGCTCGGAATTCCGTGGATGAGTTGGATTCCTCTGCCAAGGAGAAATATTTACTCAAGAATTTTTCCCATGTGGGCGCAGGGATAATCGTCAGTGGGTACTTCCTTCCTCTTATGTTTATCAGAGCCCAAAATTCCTGTGGTCTGCGGGATCTAGAGGCCGCTATCAAGGCTCGCCAACGCTTTTGATGCCACTCGCGTTTGGCCAGCTTTAAAGTCTGTTTGTATGCTCTTTTGGCTTGTAAATAGGAGGATGGTAGAGCTTGGGCATTAGAGTTTTTGTATTCATTATAGATGGAACGAAGAAGGGATCTTGCTTGTTTGCATGAGGTGTTAAACCAAGGGGCCCCAGCACTGCAATGCGCCACTTTCGCCTTTTGAGGAGGTGATGTAAAGAAAGTGGTAAGGTTTGTTGTAAGAAGGTTAAAAAGTTTCAAAACCGAATTGGAATCTTGTAAATCAGTAGTTATTTGAGGTAGATAGGCAGTGATTTCCCTATGGAAAAAATCCTGGTATTTTTGGGCCACAGCCTCCGACCATTTGATCCCTCTTATTTGGACCGATGATGAGGTTTCCAGAAGGACTGAGTGTTTATAGTCCTTCTGGCACCAGAACAATGACAAAGTGGTCACTACTGGGAGGTGATCACTGAAATGTTGGTTTTCAACTTGGAAGGAAAGTACATTAACGGCCAAATTTGCGGAGATCAAGAAGTAATCGATAACACTGTTAGATGTTGGTCCCAGGTGAGTGAACTCCCCCGGTATATCGGGGGGGAAGGTGCCGTTCAAGAATACTAGATTCAAGCGAATGGCCATTTGGTAAAGGGTCACTCCTGCTTTGTTTACTCTGTTGTCCTTTGAAGTTCTAATTCTGGTATGTTCCAAGTCAAAGTTGTCCAAACATGGGGGAGTCCACCATTTGGACTTGGTTAGTAGGTCCCAATTAGTGGCAATACGAGCATTAAAGTCTCCCCCAATTAAGGAATACGAGTTAGGGCATTTGGTATGACATGACAATAGGTGATTTTCAAATGATTCCCATCTCCAATCAAGATCAGGTGCTGAGCCTTCGGGGGGGAGATAAACATTAGTAATTAGTAATGAGGGCTTCCCTTCTGTGATCAGTCCAGATAGAGCAAAAGGCGGGGAAGCCCGTACCAGAGTGAATTTGGCGCGAAGTTGGAGTGAGATCCCAATCAAAAGACCCCCTTTGGGGCGACCTCCTTTCAAGGAAGGGGAGGCCGGAAGTGTTAGAAGATCGAAGCCGTCTATGATAATTTCTTCCTCATCCCACGTTTCTTGGAATAGAATGATATTAAATGAGTTTATGTACTTCCTGAATTCGGGGTCTGATTTTTTGGTTCTCCAACCAGCGATGTTCCAGCTAAGTATTGATAATGTCGGGTCCTTGTGCTGTCCCGGTAATTGTCACTTTGAGTTGTTTAATGGGTTCTTGGAGGTAGAACGAGGACCCATAAGAAAATCGGTAATTTTAGTTTGTGTGGATAAGGTCTTCTTCTGTGTTGATTGAATCCATGATTTGGTAACATTAACAGGCAGGAAGGGTTTTGCCGGGGAGGAAGAATTAGGCAAAGTTGGTGAGGTCGGATGCTGTTCATTGAGGTGAGTAGTAGCAAGTCTTTGATGGGCTATACTAGTAGATCCGTCAGAGTTGTCAGTCTTAACCAGGGTAGCGCTAAGAGGTGTTCCAGCCATCACTTGTAGTTGCTGCGCAGATGGGGAAGAATTATCACGCAGATGTATAGAAGGACGTGAACGTGGGGATGGTGCATGCGTAGTCATTTCCTGGTGATCTTCAGGCAGGGTTGATTCTAGCTCAGGCATTGAGGCAAAGGAATCATCAACTTCCATATTTTGATTGGACATAAGGTCTGAAACGGGAGTATTGAGTTTATCGACTTCCTCCACGGTAGAATGGTGCTGTTGGTCAACAGGTGACTGCTGATTCAGATCAATAGGGGGTAACAAAGTAACAGGTTGAGAGATTATCAAGGTATTTGATGGAGACGCCTTGTGGGACGTGGAGCGCCTGCTCTCCTCTCTCATCGGCATAGAGGGGTCCCCTTGCGATAGGAGTCTTTGTTTGAGTAGATC